>NC_067145.1:51991733-52291733 GCF_903995435.1 Acomys russatus
GTGTTTCCCTTGTAAGTACTTTATTGGTCCCTCACCCAATGGTAGCATCTATTGAGCATACCTTGGCCAAGGTACTGTCCACTCCATCAGCCTTCGTGCCTGAACTTTTTCTTATCAGGCACATCACCCAGGTAATGACCTCATCTCCCAGTCATATTTGGTTTTAGAGGCTGTATCCAAGGTCCTTTGTGTCTGGTTCCAACCACAAAACCACAAGATTGGACACACAAAGACTCATGGGCCAACAACAGAAATAATCACCCGAGAACTTGGAGACTGTTAACATTTCTTGCAGACAACCCAACGTCTCTAGATCTCCATGGCCCAAAATGCCCCCTTTCACACTTAAGAAGCTCCCAGGCAGATTCAACCTGCCAATCAGCTTCTGTCAGCATCAAGAGCCCTCTCCCAGCCAAAGGGACCAAAAGAGGCACAGCCATCAGCAAAAGCTGCAAATGCTCCAGGAAGTCATTGCTTGGCACCAACATCTGAGCCAAGCACCGGGGCACCCTAGGTTGCTTGGACAGCTGTGAAGGATGCTTTTTTGCAGGGTACCCTCATAGAGCAAGTATTGTTCTTGTTGGTTTTCATTCTTCAGTTCCGTGTAATTACTGCTTCTTTTATCTCCTTTCTTTGGCTTTCTTTCTTTTCCTTGGCATATATTATAAACATATGTCTGCATTTTTTTTTCTAGAAATCTGTAGCCCTCACTGTATTTTATGACGGCTTTCATTTGAAGAAACAAACTTCCTAACTGTGAGGTACAGGACTGGGGTTTGGGGGAGGTGATTTCCAGGCTATGTTTTATTACTTGTGTGACCCGTGTGTTTCCATCTCACCTCATTTGCCTTTAAAACTAAATATGTGACAAACTGAGCTATACAGATCCAGGATCTCAGTGGGAAATGAGTGCAGACAAAAAGTTTATTACTTTGGTTTCCTCTTCTCTTAAAAAAAAAAAAAAAAAATCCCTTTCCCAAAATAACTGATAAATGGTTCTTTGTGGGCTGGCCAGGGGCCGCTTCCCTACTATTGATCGCTCATTTAAAATCTTAGTGAAAGTTAGGGTTACATCCCAGTTCCAGAACCTCAAGCCTGGATGCTTGTGTGTAATGGGTGATGTTCAGGGTCTCAGAAGGCTAGAAGCTGGCGACGACAAGATGGTTCCAATGGGAAATGTTCATCTTAAAATATTCTAGATTTCTAATCTTCCAAATTAAAATGTTCAGAAGTCAGAAGGGAGGGGAGCTGTGAACCATATGTGGTGCCCCCATCACACAACCATGGTGCCATTTTGTATTGGTTTTACTCAAGCTCCCTTTCCCTTGGCGCTTTGTGGGTATTGTCACAGAAGTCACAGACTTCTGAGTTCCAGAGACCCCTTACTCCCTCCCTCTTGGGCCTGAACTCAGACCTATGACTCTAAAGGGCCTCCCATGTCTCATTGTTCAGCTAATGTCTACTAGATTTCCAGAATCTTTATTAAACGTCTACCACAAAGAATGAACAGATGACTGACTGAGCCTTCCCAAGAGAGCTTTGGTTCAATAGAGCTGTTCACATAAACCAATGTCTACTGCATGCGATTTCAGGTACCAACACCAACATTTACTGGAGGTTTATTCAAAGTTGGTCATAGTCCTTGGTGCTTTTGTTGCAAAGTCATAGACTGAAATGAGTAACCTTGAAATACAGGGAAGGACTCTTTTCTAACACCCCATTCTTTTGTTCCCCCTCTTATCCCAGCCACCAGCTCCCACTTCATCCAAGTATTCACTCATGTACACACCTTACCCAGAGTTCTCACCACTGTGGCAACCCCAACCACCGCATAAAGAAGCGTCTCTGATGGGGGCTTTAAAATGCACTAATGATTGGATGTAAAGATAAGTATTTGGAAGACAGTTTGAGACTGTGTCTATTTTGCAAAGAAATAGTAACAGGTTCTCCCCTCAGGCCCCATGACTTTCCCAGCCACAGAGCTCTTGAACAGGTTTACAGTACCAGGCATCATTTCCACTCTAGTTCTATGTTTTAATTAGCTCACAAAGCTGCACGTTTCCTTGTGGGTTTTCCTTGGTTTTAGTTGATCTTCTCCTACCTCTTTCCTTCCTTTCCCTGCCTCTCATTCCTGCTTATACCCTTCCCTCCTTCTAACTATGTAGAGTCAGGACAGGCTGTGTGGTCCTGGAGTTTGCATGTACCTGCCTCTTGAAGAACTGAGCTCTGAAAATCTTCTTGGCAAATGGCCAAGTGTGGCAGGGGACCGTCAAGTCACCACCATGAGGATGCAAATATACAAAGGACATAAGCTCTTTCCCTGGTAGGAGGTAGGTATCTGCAGTTATCAGCCAGCTTTCCTTTGCTGTGAGAAAACACCAGGGGGTGGCATGCTTGTGGAGAAAAGACTTATTATCTTGGCTCATGGTGTCAGAGGTTTCAAAACTGAGACTCTCCATCTGATGCCTCTAGACCTGTGTTGAGCTGGAACAGCATGGCAGGAAGTATGCAGTGGAGCAAAGCAGCTTACCTCACAGACTACCAAAGGCAAAGAAAGGGTAGGGAAAGGACAAAGGACAAAATCTAGTCCCCAAGAACACACCCCCTTCAAGTAGTTGCCACCGCTTAAGCTTCTGTAACCTCACAATAGACCCCACCCCAAATTAGGAATCTATCAATGGGCTAATCTATTGGTAGGGTCCCAGGCCTCATGGCCCAGTCAGTTCTTAAAAGCCCTGCTTATGGATGTAGCTGACCTAGGGACTAAGCCTTTAGCTTTGGGAGACTTTCTGGATCCAAACCACAACATTTGCCCTGGTGCCATCAGTGACATCAGATTAAGTTGCTCTCAGAGAAGAGCTACTAAAGAGTCACCAACATGGAATTTTTTTCAAAACTAACTTATAATTTTTGTAAGGGATGAGCTTGAGCCAGGAAGGGGAATGTCATTTCATATTAGTAAATTCAAGTACACACAATTAAAATTATATACTTTAAAAAAAATTTCAAGACAGGGTTTCTCTGTGTAGCCTTGGCTGTCCTGGACTTGCTTTGTAGACCAGGCTGGCCTCGAACTCACAGGGATCCACCTGCTTCTGCCTCCCGAGTGCTGGGATTAAAGGCGTGCGCAACCACGGCTCTACTAATGCAACTTTTGGAGTATTACTTTAACTTTGTAGTTGTCCCTACCTTTCACATGCTATCAGAGACTGATGAAAACTTCTTCAGGGGACCCCAATTTAGTATTGGGGCACCACTGTCCCTGGAGCTAGAGGGCAGTCTCTCTTCTGGACTCCAGTATAACCTGGAAAACCTCTTCTGAGCAAACAGTCATGAAGACCCAAGCTTCTGTGACGACTCTCAGGGTGTTTCTGGCTACAATAAGCACCTGCATGGCAGAAATGGCTGCCTTGCTAGAGCGTGGCTAGTGAATTCAGTGGGCCAAGTCACTGAGTTATGACGGCTGTCTACTCTCGGGTACAGGGCCTTCCGCCCCTCCCTACATAAATTAGCGGTAGAACTCAAGTTGTGATTGGTACTACCTAAGTCTATCACTTAGTCTAAGTGCTTACCACCCTGAGCACATCACAGAGCGGCCAGGTGATACTTGCCCAGAACTGCAGAAACACAAATCACTAATAGTGCTCTCTCTGTCTATACAGCAGACAAGGGGAAGATTGGGGTTAGGGTGGAAGCCCTGGAGACAGACAGCCTCTGGGAAGAAAGAACAATAGCAATGCACTTTGACACAAGAGGATAATACACCCACAAATCACTTAAGACAGTTTGAATAGACAGGACTGACTAAATGAGACAATTTCCTCCCTCCTACTGCTTAGCCTGGGGTGAGGACAAAGCCCAGGAAGCCAGTTCCATTAACCCTAATAAAATTAGTCCCCTTGTATGTGAGTGAGCACAATGCTATTTAGCAGTTTGTGATAATATATGCCTGAGAAGTTTGAGCTACTATACATATAACAATTGTAAATATAAGATTTTTTTTGTTTTATAGAATTTAACTGATTCCTATGAGAACAGTTGATAGAAATTCATCTCAACCTCCCAAAACACTTTCAGATCCCCAAAGGCTAAGAGCTCTGCATATGGTTATTTAGTACAGTCCAAGGCTGAGCAAAATGCAAGTGCGATGAACAATATAGGAAAACTGGTAACATTTACTAGGTACTAAATAATGAAAGCTTTACTGAATTAAAACGATGCTTTCTACATACCACTTGTATGAGAAAGTGCACAATTAATAGGGAGACAAATAAATATTAGTGATCTGATATGGATTGTCCTTCTTTTTAAAAAAGATGTATTTTATTGTTTTCAGTTATGTGTTTACGTATGGATCTTGGTGGGGGTGCGAGGGTTATGTGCACGGGTGCAGGTGTCATATGGTGCAGGATGTGTTGCGTCCCTCTGGAGTTGGAATTAATGGGCTTGTGAGGCCCCTCACATGGGTGCTGGGAGCCAAGCTCCCACCCTCTGTAAGAGTAATGTATGTTTTTTTCAAAGATTTACTTATTATGTATGCAGTGCTCTGCCTGTTTGTGACACCTTCAGGCCAGAAGAGGGCATCAGATCACATTATAGATGGTTGTGAACCACCATGTGGTTGTCGGGATTTGAACTCAGGACTTGCAGAATCGTAGACAGTGCCTTTAACCACTGAGCCATCTCTCCAGCCTGTAATGTATGCTCTTAACCACTGAGCCATCCCCCATCTCCATTCTTGCACACATCCCCTTAGATAAATAATTCCTCAGAAAGCCAGCCGAGAAGTGCCACATAGCCCAAGCCTGTGCTTTTCGCTGGAAATGAAATCAGAAAGGATGGTCCCCTATTCCTGCTAAGGCATTGGTGCTTATCAGCATCCCTCTTCCCTGGGATATGGACACACCAAAATATGGCCCTAGAAAGCACACTGTTGGGTTGATTACAATAAACTTCTAGTGATGGGATGAGAAATGGAGAAATATCATAACAGAGAAGCTATTTGGGGTGGGAGAAAACTTCCCAAGTGCACATCGAGTCCTGCTGGGACCATCTGCTCATTTCATCACCAGATACTGATAACCTATGTGAGTCACCTTCAGCCAGATCCTCGGTCTTAAGGCTCTGAAACGAATAGGTGTACGAGCACATCCTCCCAACCCAAGTGTCCACAGCTGCCTGCCACCCCAGGCAGTTGTTAGAGAGAGCAGGCTGCAGCCCATAGCTTCCCAAGTCCTAGAGCAGTCCCAGAGCTGTGCAACTCTGATTCAGTTGAAGGTATCCTTCACTATATATTGTTTCCAACCCCGGCTGTTAGACAGACCTGCAAAAGACAGACCTGCCGGAAGCCATTGGGTTAACATTGTTTTCTGCACATCTCTCTCTTTCTCTCTCTCTCTCTCTCTCCCTCCCTCCCTCCCTCCCTCCCTCCCCTGGTGATTAGCAAGGGAATCTTGGGGCAAGGACTGTAGCCACCTCTAAGCCATTATATGGACAAAAAGATTTACAGCTCCCTCTTTTTATTTATTCAGACTTTGGCTTTGGGTCAGAGGACACCCAGAAGAGCGGAATACATTCCTGTCTTTTTTCATGACATACTGTTTCTTTGTTTCATAAATTTAAGCATAGTTAGGCCATTGCTTAGTAGCTTTGTGAATATGGGTATGTACCTACATATTTCTGGTGGAGGGCATACGTGTGTGTGGAGCGCACATGAGAGTGTGTGAAAGAAGGTAGACATCAACCTTGAGTGGTGTTCCTCAGGCACCCTCCCCCTTGGCTAGCCCAAGGCTTCCTGTTTGGCTACACTGGCTAGCCAGCGAAGCCCAGGGATTGAAGGGCTGAAATTACAAGCACATTCCACAAAAATCAGGAACTTTTTAAAAGGTGGGTTCTGAGGACTGAATACAGGTCCTCATGCTTATTCCACAAGCATTTTACTGAGGGAGGTATCTCCGCAGGCTCTACTTATCATCAGTTTGTGGCTGTGTCTCCAGGACTCTCTGTCTTGCTAGCTCGATTGAAGGGCCCAGGTGGATTCCTAACACTTTTCTCTGTCTTGGGAATCTCAGTAGAAAATTGCAAGAGCCTATACCGAGGCCGCCACCCTCGAAGTCCTGAGTGGGAGGAAAGGCAACCACTTTCCATCTAGAGGTCTAGTTACTGGGAAAATAAGACCCAGTGACAGGTGTAAGACAACTGAGCACCCAGGAGCCCACTGGGTGGAGGTAGCATTCCCTCTCCAGCAAGTTAGGCAGCGTGAAACAAAATATTTAAAACCAACAGAGTAGTCCCTATACACGTGGGGCTTTAATAGAAGCTGTTTCTACCACTGCAGTCTTGCATTTTGAACTTGCCTGGGATGAACGATGTCCAAGGTGTTCAAAATAAGCCCGATTCTCTGAGCCCTGAAGTTCACCAGCTGGCACCAATAAAGCGCCTTTAAGATTCATGCAAAAAAGATTACGTTTGTGGCTTTCCAATAATAGGTTTTTAATAGTTTGCCAAAGCCTGTTCAGGTGGCTATAGCAATGTAAGGTGGGGGTAGGGGGGGGCGTTGAGGCAGTGCCCACATGGCATGATTTTACAAGGAGAAATATTTCAGGTTGTACAGGAAGCGGCCATAACAAGGAGTCGTTTAAACAGCCCCGCAGAAGGGAAAGTGGAGCTGGGGACACACATTCTTTCAGCAAGGCTATAGTTAGGGAAAATGCCAATATAAAAACAACCTATGCTTAGGGACTCCATATCTCATCTGTAAATGCTTGTACGTCATATTTTACAAAGGCGACATACCCTGCCACTGTTGGGCCACAGCCCCCAGCCACCTTAGGAGAAGCAAAGCGAAATTCCGTCTGCGAGCACTTCCTGGCTAAATTGCTTGTGAGCTTTTGATTGCAAAATCGTTATGCTTGGCATTGAGTTAAGGAGCAGGAAGAACCTGACTTGGTTTTTCAAATCCCACGGCAGATACAATGCGGCTCTCAAGCTTTTAAACCACTCAGCTGGGCTCCAAAGTCTCAGGGAAGCTGTTAAAATTTTTTCTATTTCAGACTCTCAGTTTTTCCGTGTGCTTCACACTCCTTGGCAGGGTTTTAATGGCATCTATGTAATAGGAGACTCCACGCTCATATCTGGGCTCTGGCGTCTTCTCTGCTGAGGCATGCAGATAATCCTGAGGGTTTAGAACACAGAGTGGAAGAACACACGCCAGATGGGAGTCTGTGAAATCCACATACGGGATGGTGCCGTGTAAAACAGCGATCCCCAGGCTAGCCTGTGCGAGCGGATGGTGTACAGATGGTGAAGAGAGACAGTTCTGTGACCCAAATTCAGCTGAACCCTGGTGGCTTTCCCAGGGAACTACAAGGAGTGACTCTAAATGACTTCATATGATTCAAGTATAGGGTGCAGTATCTTTGTTTTAGTTGTCATTGTTTTATTAGAGTTTCTCTCTCTCTTTCTCTTGAAGAATGGTAAGGAAAAGAATGGCCTCGCTACAAAGCTCCTCATACACTATTTTTGCTCACTCTCTTCCCTTATCCCTTCTTCCAGGCCCTGCCCATCTTCCCTGCTCCTTCCCCTACCCACTCCTCTTCCTTCCTTTTTCAAGTCCCATAAATTTTGTTACATTCTTTTTCCTACTTCCCCAACTCTCCTTAAAGCACCTGGTTCTCTTTCTAATTTCCTCCCCCTACCTCATCTCTCTCTCTCTCTCTCTCTCTCTCTCTCTCTCTCTCTCTCTCTCTCTCTCTCCTCTCCCTCCCTCCCTCCTTCCCTCCCCCTCTCTCTTTCTAAAATGCAGGATCCACATAAGAAAGAACATATGCAGCGGCATTCATCATTTTAGGTCTAAGATATTTCACTTATTAAAATAATTTCCAGTTCCATCCATTTTCCTGAAAATGTTATAGTTTCTTTTTTTCTCTTGCTGGCTAAATAAAAATTCCATTGTATATATGTAGCATATGTCCTTTTATCCATTCATCTGTTGGTGGACTTTTTTTTAACTGTAATGCAGTAGTGAGCAAGGCTGTACAGGTGTATCTGTGTAATACCCAGGAGCAGGACAGATGGGTCACTTTGGGGTTGTATGTTTAGGTTTTTGAGACCTCTACACTGATTTCCGCAGTGCCTCAACTAGTTTGAAGTCCTACTAGTGGTAAGTCAGACAGCCTCACCAGCATTGTGGTCTTTTGTGGTACAGTAGAAAGAACATTGGCATCGTCACAGTTGAGAACTCTTTAAATTTGGGTATGTTCCTTATACTCTCTGAGCTTCCATATCCAGATCTGTGAAATATCCAGAAATAATACGATCCACCCAAGATCACCACAGAGAGAATGGAGATGAAATAAATACAAACAGCATGGAAACTCTCTGCCTTCCCTTGATGAGGCCAATCAGGGTTGTTTTGACACAGGGTCTTTATTTGTAGCCCAGGCTCGCCTTGAACCCACAATCCTCCTGCCACGCCCTCACTAGTGCTGGCACTACAGGCTGAAGCCACAGCTCCTGGCTCTTGTCTCTGTTTTACAGTTCTAGAAATGGACTCTCACCAGTGTCCAGGAGTCACTGAAGCACAACACACACTCACCATAGCACCCAGGAGACAACTAGGGCAGACATGTTGTTAACACCAAAATGAAAAGAGCAGATTTATTTTGAGGGATGAAAATATCCATTGACTGCAAAATGCATCTCCCTTTCCTGTGTATAAAGGATACTGTCTCCTAGTGTTACTGTGAGAAACGCTGTCAGAGAAGCAGGAAACATGCCTCTCTTCTTTCAGTGTCTGGGGCTATATCAGCCACCATCAACCCGAGGATGCAGCCCACACCGAGGAGGCCACTGTGGAGACAAGGAACGAACTGAGTCATCCACAGCTGAGCCCCAACTCCGGACTGTGGTTATATGAGATGAGCATTTCCTCATCATTTGACACTGGGGATTCTGAAGCTAGCCTCTAAAAGCATCCGAGTAATATCAGATGACACCTGCTTAGATGCACATACTAGTTGCTCTTGCATAGCTGTGACAAAACACTTGACAGAAGAACACTGACAGAGGGACAAATTTATTCTGCCTCAGGGGAGCTGAGAATTTGGCCCATGGTCACCGTCTTCATGTTTTTAGCCTTCGACCCCACTGCGCTTTAAGTTTTCACTATGCCAAACTGCAGGATAATAATAGTCAGGCACCTACTTACTTCATGGAGTGTTACATGCCAAGTAAGTTAATTCATACAAATGCTTAGAGTCTAGCCCCAGGGGAATAGTGTCATTGGTGTCAGCTACTGCTTCACACTGGCTAAAGGCATGGATCTCGAACCCGTCTGCCTCAAGTCCTTCTCTCCGTATGCGCTAATGAGTAATCCTACCATGCCTGTCTCTTCATCAATGAAATAGAGGCCGTAATAGTGGCATCCGCTTCATAGAGCTAAAGTGATTAAATCAATTGACACAGAAGAGTGCCTGGTACGTGATATGTAAGAAATGAATATAGGAGCCAGGCGTGGTGGCGCACACCTTTAATCCCAGCACTCTGGAGGCAGAGGCAGGTGGATCTCTGTGAGTTCAAGGCCAACCTGGGGTACAAGTAAGTCCAGGACATTTAAGGCTACACAGAGAAAACCGTGTGTCTAAAAAAAAAAAAAAAAAAAAAAAAAAACACCAAAAAAGAAAGGAGGAAATGAATATAGTCACATATAGTTTTGTATTATCCAAGAGATACTGCCAAGTTAAGGTAGAGCAGTGGTTCTTAAGCGTTCTCATGCTGCGACCCTTTAATACGTTTTCTCCCACTGAGGTGACCTCAACCATAAAATTATTTTTGTTGCTGCTTCATAACTCTAATTTTGTTCCTGTTACGGATGGTCCTGTAAACATCTGTGTTTTCTGACAGTCTTATGCAACCCCTAAGAGAGGATTGCTTGACCCCCCCACCCCCACCCCCACCCCCAGAAAGGGATCACGACTCACAGGCTGAGAACCGCTGAGCTAGAGGATGTGATGGAGAACAGAGAACAATGAGCAGGAGTTCTTGGGGATTCCCATTAGTAACCCACTCAGCTGAAGAGGCAGAGCAGTGGTGTCTTAGCCTGGGAGGAAGAGACGCCATCACCAAACACCACAGCCTTCTAGACACTGGGAAGTCTCATGTCCAGGCACTCCATCGCACAGCTCCTCCTTCGGCTTCTCGCTTTGACCTTACATGGCCATGCTACATGAGAGAGGAGAAAGAGAAAAGAGCGCCCAATAATTTCCCCTCCCATAAAGCGTGTCTGAGTTAGGGTTTCTGTTTCTGTGATGAGACACCATGAGCAAAAACAACTTGGGGCAGAGGGGAGGGGTTCCCTTATATTTCCACATGGCAGTCTATCATCAAAGGAGGTCACTGTAGGAACTCAAGCAGGGCAGGAATATGGAGGCAGGAACTGAAGTCTGTTCTGATCAGCTGAGCAGAGTCTTGTTCATAGTGTCACAGGTTGACTCTCTCCTGTGGGATGGGTCTCAGGTGGGCCAGTCATTGATTGGCCTCGATCTCTGCTCCATCTTTATCCCTGCACATCTTGTAGGGCAGGGTAAATTTGGGGGTCAAGGATTTGTGGGTGGGTTAGGTCCACCTCCCTCCACTGGAAGTCCTTCTTGGCTAAGAGGTGACCACTTTCAGTCTCCACATCCCTCACTGCTAGGATTCTCAGCTAGAGTCATCCACATACCCTCCCAGGACCCTACCCTGTCACAGGTCTCTAGCTTGTCCCAGAGATGCCCTCCCTCATTGATTTCCCTTCTCTCTTCAGCCCTCTCACATCCCCTTTACCACACATGATCCCCACCTTTGTGCCATGGACCGACTTAGTCAGGGTTAGGTCCTTGGGATCTGGAGTTCTCGAAGCGTCAGTGGGCAGAGATAAGGCAGGTGACAAAAAAAGTGAACCCAGGATCAAATGTGTATCTGAGTGTATTTTTTAGGCAAGCAATCTAAATTTTTATACATACATTTCAAAAGCAGGGGGGTTGTGGTTACATTTTCCCACAGAGTAGATTCAAGGAAGTCAGTGAGCAATCAAGCACACACAGTACAGGTTCCGAATGCAAAGTTATTGTGTTGTCATATTTTGAATTACAACTTTAAATGAAACAATGCAGGGTACAGAACACACAGCAAAGATGTCATCACTTCTAAATTACTGGCTTGATATCAATATGCATGTCCTCCCTTTGTCCAGGGTCAGTGTTCTCCCACAAACGGAACTTATGCCTAACACCTGTGTGCTAAGACAGTTTTTTTTTTTTTCTTTTAGTTCTCTTTTTTAATATCTGAGCACCACTTTCTGGAATTTTCTTTTGAAACATCTCATTTCTTTGTAAGCCATAATATAACTTGTTAACTAATGATTACTTCCTAGTCATGTTTCTTTTAATAAGTGGAAGTGAAATAGAGCTACTCTGGACCTGAACAGTCCCTGGCTGCAGTCCCAAGTTAGAGTCATCTCATAACAATGTGGTCATGCCTGAAAAGTCCTGACTTGGGAGCCGAGTTAAGAAAAAAGAATAGACTCCAGCACAATAAGAGAAAAGAAAAACTGCATTCAGTTTCTCCTGGCAGAAACATCAGCAGGAGGCTCTCCCTGTTGGGGGGAGGGGGGGGCATAGCCTCAGGCCTGTGTAGTATTTGTCACAGAGACTCCACTGGAGGGATTGTGACACCTTTGTTCCCCTCCCCACATTTCTCTCCCACCCAATTCCCTCACTTCATCCACTTCCAATGTTTACTTTCTTATAGCACCCAGTGCCACCAGCCCAGGAGTGGCACCATCCACAGTGATCTGGAACCTCTCACATCACTAATTAAGAAAAATGTACCACAGGCAAATCTGGTTGAGGCATTTTCTTAATTGAGATTCCCTTTTCCAGAATGACTCTAGCTTTTATCACCTTGACTTAAAACTAGCAAGCACGGGATAGTCGCCCCATTAGAGCGGAGCCCCACTCTGCTGATCTTGCTTAACTTTCACTGTTTTCTTAGAAGTTCTATCTCCAAATGCAACCACCCCAGGGAGTTAGACTTTCAAAATCTGATTTTGGGGAGGACAGTTTAGTCTATAGCAGATACTTTCCAAGACACTCTGCCTCTGCAACCTGTTTCATTTATGGGGTAGCAGGTAATAAAACGTGTAGAATGTCTACCCAGTCCGTTCTAATTCTGATTCTGGAAGAGGAGACAGGACCATGAGAACCCAGTTTTCTCTAGCTTTCACCTTACTAAACAAAATGCAAAGCTATAGATGCAAATAGCAACGTATTTTTAAATATACACTTCTTTAAAATAATATTAAGATATAACTCACTTGTTTAAAAGATTGAAATGGCCCTTGTTAGTGTGATTAGAAGTGTGCAACCATCACTATAATTTTAGGACACTTTCATTACATAAAAAAGAAATCCCACATCCATTAATGGGCATTCCCTACATGTTCAACCCCCACAGACACCCCAGATGCTGGGCCCTGGCCCATGACTTTTCTACTTTCTGCCTGCATATATTTGCCTATTTGGGGGCATGTGTTAAGTAAGCAAGTGTAGAGTTTCTTTTAAAATACTTTTTTAGGGGCTAGAGAGATGGCTCAGAGGTTAAGAGCATTGTTTGCTCTTCCAGAGGTCCTGAGTTCAAATTCTAGCAGCCATATGGTGTCTCACAACCATCTATAATGAGGTTTGATGTCCTCTTCTGGCACGCAGGTATACATGCAAATATAGTGCTCATATACATAAAATAAATAAATAAATAAATCTTTAAAAAATGAAATATCTTTTTAAAAGTCTTGAACTCTCGGTTTGACCTGGGCCATGTACCTCAAAAATAAGTAGAAAAGAGTCTATGATAAGAAATAAAGAATTTGAAATGAGAAGTATGCTCTGCAACTATATGACAAATGATAGTTTATCATTCAAAAAAAAAAAAAACAAAGAGTGGGCAAGGTCAAATTTCAAATGAACCCTAAACCAATGAATTTTGTGTAAGGTTGAATTTTAGTTTAAATAAGAAAAGTCCCCTCCGCTTGCTTATCCCTACGGACTTGGGAGAGTAAAGATGACGGGAAACCAGCATTTGAGGAGCTACTATGTTAAATAAGAGTTCCTTCCCAGCGCTGTGCTAGCACTTCCTTCTAACAATCCTGGACTGTTCTAGTCATCCCCCATATGATCTGCCCCTGGGAGGAACCAGAAAATGCACACACTTATGCCAGACCCCAGGCAAGGCCACATGGGAAGGACTGGAGGATTTGATTGTTTGACTAATTGATTGACTGAAATCGATCTATTAGTTCAGACAAACAAGCTGAATTTGATTCCAGAAGAAATGGGCCTCTCACATCAGAGTCAGGGGCATAAATACACAGTCCATGGGAAGGGACCCGTTGATTTGTACATTTTCTTACATTTTATTTGTTATGTATTAACTTATTTGTATATGTATGTGCATATATATATGGAGGAAAGCTTTCAGGAGTCACTTCTCTCCCATCCCACATGTCTTGGGATGGCACTCAGGCTGTCAGGCTGGTGCTAAGCTTCTTTGCCCACTGAGCCATTCTGAGTCACTTCACAGGGCTCTACTCATTGACTTTTGTCTTCCTGGATTCCTGTCCTCTTCACCTTAAAAACTCGCTTCAACAATGCAAACTGTCCATAGAGCATGGTGCTTATTGTTGTTTTTATATTTGTCAATATGAAATATTCTCATAAATCCAGCTCTAGGGTAAAGAAACTGAGAATCAACTATATTCAGATGTGCTGAGGAAAGAGGAATAAAAGCCTTTGTCTGTTGCTCTCGGTTAATTAATTAAGAATGTCTATGTGTTCTCTGGCATTTGAAAAGTCAGGTAGTCATCTGTTCTGCTTATGTTGCCACAACCAAGAGGCAAATAATTACGAGTCTAGGAATTCATTGTGATGATATGCATGTCACGATTTCTCCCAAACCAGAAGCAAATGCCTTAATTGGAAAGCTCTCTGGGGCCCCTTTTCCTGAGCTTGACTGCAGACAGCTTGCAGTTTCTATCATCTGCTGATTCTTAGCTATGACAAGCCAAAGGAGATACAGAACTCATCAGTCTCCTGACTAGGACGTCAAGGTTTAGCAACAAAGCATAGTCTACCAGACTTAGTAATGCCAAATAGAACCATATAATGCACTAGCTACTTGGGGAGATGCCTGTGACAAAGTTTTCAGTGTGTGTGTGTGTGTGTGTGTGTGTGTGTGTGTGTGTGTGTATGTGTACGCATACATACGTGTGTGCACCTGGGCTCGTACATGCAAGGTCACGTGGTCAATGCTGAGTATCTTTCTTGATGGCTCTCTACCTTATTTTTTGAGACAGGGTCTCTCACTGAAACCTGGAGCTAAATGACTCAGCTATGCTGACTGGCTAACAAATCCCAGGGGTCTACTGGGATCCATCTTCCCTGGCACAAAAGAACACACCTGCACTGTTGAGCCCGGTGTTTTAAGTAGGTACTAGGGATCCAGACTTAGGTACTGACGCTCGCATAGCAGGAACTTTGCTGTCTAGTCCAGTTCTCCAGTCAGTGCCTTTTAAATTTTTTTGTATAACTTTTTATTGATTCCTTGTGAATTTCACATCATGTGCCCCAATTCCACCCATCTCTAGTCCTCTTTGTATCCACCCTCTACCCTTGTAACCTCCACTCAAAAAAGAAAAAAAAAAAATCTTATTGAGGAAGCTGTAGTGTGATACAGTGTGTCCCATCCATACTCGTTTGTCCAAAACTCTTTACTTGCAAATGTTCATAGCAATGAGTCATTGGTCCGGTTGGAGGCCTCTGGCTTCTGCTACGCAATCAGTACTGGATCCTCAACGGGACTCTTCTTGGATACCCTGTTGTTGCCCTGTTGTGGAGATCCTGTAGCTTTAGATCTGTAGGAATGACCCCTATATGTGCTCCAGCAGTTCATCGACGAGGCTCATGTTGGGGTGGGCTAGCTCAAAGCTCTGTATCAGGGCCTGGGTGGCAACTGAATTGATCAGTACACAAGATCTTCCATACACCACCAGCGCGAGCTCTCCAGCACTGCCCCAGCTAACTACAGCTAGCATGGGGCAGAGTCAGCTCTCGTGCCCTCTGGGCTGTCTTACCCATGCCCATATTAGCAGGGCCAGCTGTATCATGCTGCACAGTCAAGATGAAGGGCCCCTCTCCTGAGTGCTGGAGCTGGTGAGGGGCAGGGACAGCTCTCCAGCTCTCACGACCTAGGACCAGCTCTCCTGCCTGCCAAAGTTGGCAAGGGATCAGGAAGGGAGGCATCTCTCCCCAACCCATGTCACTCCATGGCAGACAAGTGGTGGGGTCAGCTCTCTTTCACTCAAGCCTTTGAGGCTGGCTCATGTGTACCCCCACCATTAGTGTCAGCTCTATTGTGCTGCCCAGGCAAGGTGCAGGGCATCCTCTCCGGAGTGCTGCAGCAGGTGAGAGACAGAGCCAGCTCTCTGGCTCTCGTGACCTCAAGGCCAGCTCTCTCACCTGCTACAATTGTTGAGGGGTAAGTGGGGTTGACAGCATCTCTCCCTTGCCCATGCCACCACATAGAAGGGCCACCTGTAACCTCCCTCACACCCTCGGAGTCAGCTCACCTTCAGCCTCTGCAACCAGCATCAGCTCCTCTGTGCTTCCTGGGCAAGGTACAGGGCCTGCTCGCTGGAGTGCCGTAGCTGTTGAGGGGCAGGGCCATTCCTCTTGCTCTCATGCCTTCATGGGGGGTGGGGCACAGCTTTCTCAGGATGCCCAGGGGAGGAGTGCAGCCAGCTATGCACAGCCCTCAGGCATCAACATAGCCCCAGGCAGCAGACCAGACCAGAGACATCTGCCCAGCCTTTGATGGTAACAGACTCCCACCACTGAAGGGCCACAGACACAGACATGGCCATAGGTGGTAGCACAGGCTAGGACCTCACTATGGCCTTAGGTGGCATTGCCAGCTACTCACATCAGGATGTTCCTCACTACACCTGACTATCCAGCTCCGCCTCTCTTCATAGTGCACACATCCTTCTGCTTCTGTTTCTCTTCCATCTCTCCACCACTTGCTCATCCTAGTAGTGCCTGGGGCCTCTGGGTGTCTGGGATCATCTCAGAAGTGCTATGCGCCACCCAAGCTGTGTGGAGTTGGGCTGGGGGTGTCTCTGGCATGGTCTTCCCTCCTGGGGAACTGTGGCACCAGACTGGGCATCTTTTAATTCTTTTAATAGGCAGAGAGCGAAGAGTCTATCAAGATTTTGTTTTCACTTGAAGACATGGAGAAGCAGCCAAGAGCTTAGCAATGACTTTGAAATGCTTGCTTGCTTGTGAATGAACCATAGCATGTGGCCAGGAGGTTCCCCTAGGTTCCATGGGCTATAGGTTTGGCCAGGGTAGAAATGAATTCGTAGTTCAGAATTTGATATTTAAGACTGAAAAAAGCAAATGTCTTTAAATGTAAGCAGATGAGTTATTTAGTTTCTCATTGCTGTAACAAATACCTTAGGAAAATAGTCATTTAAAAAGGATGGATTGGACTTGGAGAAATGGTTCATTGGGTAAGAGTGCTTGGCACACAAGCATTAGGGCTGAAATTTGGACCTTAGCATCCACATAAAATGCCAGGCATTGCTATACACATATGTGACCACTACCTTGCTGGCCACCAGCATAGGTCCAGGCTCAGTGAGAGCCCCTGTTTCAAAGGAATAAGAGAGAAAGTGATGGAACAGGACATCTGAAATCCTCCTCTGCCTCCGGGTGAGCAGCTCGCCTCTTTCCACTGTAGATGATGTCAGAACCACGTGGGATGCAGGATCTGTAGCCATCTCCAGAATCGATCCCTACGTAAAGAGAAAATTTTGTTTTTCTTTGCACTAAGGAGGACTCTTCAGTATGTGCCTACTAAGTGCTTCTGCTTGGTGGTTTGGGAAACCAGAGTGTGTCTGTCTGTGTCCAGTCTCGGAAGAGAATTATTGGGAGGAAAGTCAGTGTGTATCTTCCCGAATCCAGAGATGCAGCAGAGCAATGGCTGAAGCAGATGCGGCATCGTTCCAGGGTCACCAGCAACATCGGAGGCAGCAGAGCCAGAGAAATGAGTCAACACAGCCAGGGCCAAGGCCCCAAGTGCTGTGCTGCACACAGAATTCTCTGGTGCGATAACAACCTGGGCATTTAAACAAGTGTCCTCTTGCTTACAAGGCCTTGGTAGATGACTCCTAGGCCATAGGGGTGACAATATAACAAAAAACAAGCCCTCCAGTGTTGACTCTGTTTCTTAGCAATTAAACTTTATTATGCAACCCAACTAGCTTATAAAAGAAGGAAAAAGGTTAAAGGGACGAAAGAGTGAACCTTCCGGTAGCCGTTCCACGGGACGGATCCTTAGGTGTCTCTCTGGCAGGCGTGCTGATCCAGCTTGTCCGCTGCTCCTGCACGCTCTCCCTGCAGCCGACTTTGTTTTTTCTCCCTTCCCCAACTCCCTCAGTCACGTGGGGAGGACCGGCTCCTTCTCCCGGTGAGGGTCCATTAGAAAGACAATAGACCAGGTGGGGTTCCCAGGTCTGCTTCCAGAATTCCAAACCCAGGATGGCTCCACTCAGTCTGTCACAAGCTATTCATGGGGTGCCCAAGGGTAAAGCCCACCAAGACTGCTCCCACTTGTGACAAAGCTTACTCCTTCCCACACATCCCCCTTCTCTTTAAAAAAAAATCAAGAACTATAAACACACATATACATATATACATAATCATCAGGTATCAAGTACATAACCAAGTCCTTTTATACTAGTTAACCTGAGAAAAAATATTCCACTATTCTACCAAAGAGAGTCCCTTTTTTTTTTTTTTTTTTTTCATGAGAAATTTCAATTATCCATCTATAAAGGTGTTTTTAATTCTTAAACTAAAGCTTCTAGTAACACTGTGGCTATCTAGTCTTCAATCCCATCAGAGATCCAAGAAGGAAAATCTATCTAATAAAGGATGTGCTGGCAGGCAACTTTCAAGTTGCATAGGACAGAGAGAGCAGACTGCCTGGATATTCACCGAAGTCTCTCCTTCGGCCCAAAACATCCAACAAACTGCTTTTTGAAGCAGGAAATCCGACGGTCCGGTCCATCTAGTCTCTTCAA
This sequence comes from Acomys russatus, assembly GCF_903995435.1. NCBI lineage: Eukaryota > Metazoa > Chordata > Mammalia > Rodentia > Muridae > Acomys > Acomys russatus. Next base: position 52,009,909 of record NC_067145.1, read on the forward strand.
AGCTGGATAGTCAACTTCCAGCATCACTGTTGATCATTGCAGCCAGTCAGCCTGTCATCAGCAGTAGAGATAAGAGCATTTTCTCTGTCCAGTGACCATTCTGTCACCTGCGTCTCTTGAAGCCCCCATCTTCAGTGATGCAAATGGAGAAGCGGCCAGGAGTAGATGTCTCTCTCTGTCAGGAAAGCCCTCATCTTTAAATGCCATATTCTGTGGATCTCTGAAGAGTTTGAAAACCAACTCTATCTATTCCTACAGTTAGCTACTATTCCTTTGGAGACATATACAAGAAATTAAACAAACCTGTTCTATGACAAAGTAAGTTAGTATTTAGTAGGATTTTTTCGTAACTAAATATCAACTTTTATCCCCAATCTTCCTGAACAGTTTTTCCTAAGACATTAGTGGTACATGAATAATACATTAAATAAACATTGAATAAAATGAACTTAAGTTTCTAACATACAATATATAATATTTTGTCAACATATAACATACAATACATAAGGCAAAAATGAAAGACAATATACAATTTAAATTTTTATCAATGAAGCAAAAGTTGAAGTCTTAAATTTCCATCAATCAAAAGTCTTAAATTTTCTTCAATCTACAATACCAATGTAAGATTTTTGAAGTTAGTAGATTCAATAATCTACTTTTAGTCTACAAACATGTGTCCTCCCTTCCTTCCCCCCTTTCCCTTAATATTAAAAGGGATAGAAAGTAAGAGAGAAAGAAAGATAGAAGAAAGAAACCCCAAATGAACGTTTATTAATTGTAACTAACCCCGTTAGGCAAAGATGAGCATTGGTAACCCACCAAAAACACCCACTCCACCTACTGGGAATGGGGGCGTCGTGTTCTCAAAATTACTTTATGCTGTTTCGGAGAAAAATCTTTTTCGGGTACCCTAGAAAAATAATATATTGGCCAAGTGTTGGAAAAGCTAGCTGTTTTTGTTCAGTCCTTTTGGGATCGATCCTTTTGGCTAGCCGATTTATTGTTAATATGCATGCAAATTCGGGAAGAAGCAGTAGTGCCAGTGGCAGAAGTTCGATCTTCATAATTGTCCTGTTTTTTGCTCTGAAAGTAAACAGACTTTTGAAATCATTAATATGGATGTTAGTACATGTATAATTTTTCAAGGAAACATCAGTTGAGGCACCTTGCTCAAGATGCCAGAGGCATGCTTTTGAGGTTAAATCACCCATGCTGCCTGCTTTGTCTACAGCCTTGTCTTGCTTTTTGCAAATACAGGGCTCTACCTGCATATACACCAACAGGACAGAAGAGGGCATTAGTTCTCCAAGCTGTAAGAAACAATGTCAAGTTGTTAAGGACCAGGTAGCTCTTAAGACTCACTTGCTATATGGTCAGATCTAATCTTTATAAGTTTAGTTGGTAGCCATATTTTTTCATTTCCTGTGGAAACATATGCATACCCACGACCCCATCTCAAAACTACCGCAGGTTTCCATTTCATACTTGACAAGTCCTTGTAGAATATTGGTTGACCCAATTCCTCAGTTCTTTCTATCACCCAATGTCTCTCCGCAGCTGACGTCCCTTCATCATTCACATTAAGAAAATTTAGAGTCAACAAAGCATTATTTAATCGGTCCCGGGGTGTCTTTACCCTTCCCTTTTGTTTAATAAGCATTTCTTTTAAGGTACGATTAGCTCTTTCCACAACTGCTTGTCCTGTGGGGTTGTGAGGTATACCAGTAACATGTTTTATATTATAATACATAAAGAAGTTTTTCATCTTAAGGGACACATATGCAGGAGCATTGTCAGTCTTAATTTGTGCAGGTATTCCCATAAATGCCATTATTTCCAGCAAATGAGTAATCACACAGTCAGCCCTTTCAGAACTTAAGGCAGTTGCCCACTGAAAACCTGAATATGTATCAATGGTATGATGCACATACCTCATTTTCCCAAATTCTGCAAAATGAAACACATCCATCTGCCAAATTTCGTTCCTTTTGTTACCTCTAGGGTTAATTCCCACAGGTAATGGTAGTTGACTATATAAGGAACATGTAGGACACTTATTAATTATTTCTCTGGCTTGTTGCCAAGTGATAGAGAATCTTTTCTTCAACCCCTTACCATTGACATGATGTTTTTCATGAAATTTTGAGGCTTCGAATACATTACCTATTAATAATTTGTCGATCTCTTCATTTCCTTGTGCCAATGGGCCTGGTAAACCTGTATGGGATCGAATATGAGTAATATACAAGGGATAATTTCTGCTTCTGATGACCTGTTGCAGTTCTATAAATAAGGTAGTCAATTCTGTGTTATCAGGAGTAAATTCAGCAGTTTCTATATGCAAAACAACTCTTTCAGCATATTGAGAGTCAGTAATTATATTAAGAGATTCAGGAAAATCTAACAATACCATAAGGATTGCATATAATTCTGATTTTTGAACTGAGGTAAATGGGCTTTTAATCACCTTGGTCATTTTCTCAGACTTATAACCAACCATACCTGATTTATTTGCGTCAGTGAAAAAGGTGGGTGCCCCTGAGATTGGTGACCTCTTTACAATACGTGGAAGGATCCAATTAGTTCTTTTTATAAACTGTATACGTTTGCTTTTTGGGTATCTATTGTTAATGTCTCCCAAATAGTTACTACAAGCTCTTTGCCAATCTTCATTAATTACCCATAAAGACATAATCTCAGAATCAGTAAGAGGCACTACAATTTCCGTCGGGTCCATCCCTGACAGTTGGCGCAATCTTATTCTTCCCTTTGTAATCAATTCAGAAAATTTCTCTATGTATGTTTTCAATTTTTTGTTCTGTTTATTTGCCAGAAATATCCATTCTATGATCCTGTCTTCCCTTTGCATAAGAAGCCCAGTTGGAGAATGTTTCGAAGGCAAAATAACCAGAATGCAACCAAGTTCAGGATCGATTCTATCCACATATGCCTTTTGAAGTTTTTGCTCCACCAGAATTAACTCCTTTTCTGCCTCAGCGGTCAGACATCTAGGACTGTTTAAATCCGAATCCCCTTGTAAAGTTTTGGAACAAGTTACTTAGCTCATAGGTAGCTAACCCAATTGTAGGCCTTAACCAGTTAATATCTCCCAATAATCTTTGAAAGTCATTAAGAGTTGCAATTGATCTCTACGGATCTGTACCTTTTGTGGTCGAATTTTTTGTTCACTTATTTTATAGCCTAAATAGGTAATTGAATCTCCTCTTTGTATTTTTTTCCACAGCAATCTGTAATCCCCAGCATGGTAGAATTCTTTGTGCTTCCTGAAACATTTTTTCTACAACACTAGGATCAGAATCAGCTAGCAGAATATCATCCATATAATGGTATATGATAGATTGAGGAAATTGCTTACGAATTATTTCTAAAGGTTGCTGCACAAAATACTGGCATAAAGTTGGGCTATTCAACATTCCCTGTGGAAGTACCTTCCAATGATATCTCTTCATTGGAGAATTACTGTTCAGAGTAGGTACTGAGAAAGCAAACCTTTCCCTGTCCTTCTCATGTAAAGGTATGGTGAAAAAACAATCTTTTAAATCAATTGTAATTATATGCCAAGACCTAGGTAGCAAGGAAGGCAAAGGAATTCCAGGTTGAAGTGAGCCCATGGGTTGAATCACCTTGTTTATGGCCCTCAAATCTGTTATCATTCTCCATCCACCTGATTTCTTTCTTACCACAAACACAGGGAATTCCAGGGACTGGATGATTCTTCGATGTGTTGAGCCTCCAGCTGCTCTTTCACTAAACCGTGAAGCGCCTGTAACTTTTCTTTTGATAAGGGCCACTGCTCCTGCCATACAGGTCTGTTTGAAATCCATTTTAGGGGCAAGGCGGTTGGTATCTCAGCAGTGGCCCCTCTTAAAAATTTTGACACTCTAAACCTGAAGAGTTCTGAGGTTGGACAATGGGCATAGCTTGTGGTCGCCCCTGATCACTTACATGAATCTCTTCCCCAGAAGCGTGTGCCAGTTCACCCATAGTTTCAACCTTGTTTATCACGGTATTTGCAGGAATAGTAATCTGAGTACCCCATTGCTGTAAAAGGTCTCTTCCCCATAGATTTATGGGAATGTCAGCCACATAGGGTTTCAGCCTCCCTATCTGCCCATCTGGTCCCACACACTCAAGCCACTGTACACTTTGTTTTATTTGAGATAGCTTACCAATTCCTACAATTTCTGTACAAACCTTCTTAAGTGGCCAATTTTGGTTCCAAGACTTCTGGCAAATGATGGAGACATCGGCTCCGCTGTCTACCAAGCCTTCTATTTTAACACCATTCAATTGTACAATTAACTTAGGTCTCTGATCATTAATTATTGTTTGCCAGAACACCCGGGTCCCTGTGCTTCCGAATGCACCAGTCCTTTCCACTGGAGCGGCTTTGCCCTTAATGTAAGGAAACAGTAGGAGTTGAGCAATTCTATCCCCGGCATTGATTTTCATCTCCTTTTTCACACATGCCATGATTTTTATTTCCTCTTTAGAATCTCCGTCTATAATACCGGGATGCACAATAAAACCATGAGAAGTCAGCCCACTTCTTCCCAGAACCATTCCTACTGTGCCTGAAGGCAAAGGTCCGAAAACACCAGTATTTAATTTGTAACATTCAACCTGGGGAGATAGGGTAAGAGACATATTTGAAGCCAGATCCAAGGCTGCACTGCCTTCAGTAGCATGCATTAGATCACTAACACTCAGTTCCCGTTTTCCTGTGGGTTTGTCACTTCCTGACTGGCCAAAGGAATTCGGCTGGCATTGTTTATGGGGGCCCGAGCCGATGGCCCCCTCCTGCCGTTTCCCGTCGGCAAGATATTGCCTTGTACATCTCTCTTAGACTGACAATCCCGAGACCAATGTTTCCCTTTCCCACAGCGACTACAGTACCCTGGGAGTCTTGGCACCTCATTACCATCATAACCAGAACCTCCTTGTTCTCTCCTACGAGTTACGTTTTCTCCTGGGTTATTGCGCCTTCTATCTCTACAGTTTCTTTGCACATGACCAATTTTACCACAATTGAAGCACCGAGTATTAGGATATCTGGGCTCTCTGGCTAAAGCTTGTCCCACAATATTATTTTGATACTCCTGAGAGTTGATATTAACTGTCTCCTTTACCCAGTCATCTAGTGGAGCGCCTCTTTCCTTTAATGGTCTAAGCACCCTCTTACAGTCAGCATTTGCATTCTCATAAGCCATGATAAGTTTTAATGCCTGTTTGTTGTCAGCATCTGGCATCACCTTATCCATTGCAGATCCTAACCTCTGCAAGAATTCTGTAAAGGGCTCCAAGGGTCCTTGGAACACTTTAGTAAAGGGAATAGTTGTTTTCCCAGGTTCCTCTACCAGCTCCCAAGCTCTCAAGGCTGCCTTACGACATTGTTCAATCACCCTATCTTCAGCTTGAATTTGTTCTCTAATATTAGTATATTGTCCTTCACCAAGCAATTGATCTCTATTAATATTTATTCCCTGTGTCGTATTTTCCTGTTCTATTTTTATAGCCTCTGTTCGCCATCATGATAACCACTGTAACTGTTGTGCTGCTTCCAATACCGCTGAAACTAAATTTTTCCAATCTTGGGGAACAAGTCTATTTTGTGTGGCCCAGCTATTTAACATTTGTTTAACAAATGTAGAGTGCATACCATATTTGACGACGGATTCCTTAAAATGTTTTAAATCCATCATGTCTACAGGACGCCAGGCCATTTCATAACCCTCAGCACCATTTTGCTCAGGTACATGTCTTACAGTGACTGGAAAAGCTGAAGGTGTCTGGGCGACTGTGGAGGTATCCTCCACTGGGACATTTACTTCCAAAGACCTTTTGGTCGGTCTAGCTTCCTTTGCCTCTGGTTTCTGACCTTCTCCATCCTTTTTAACCACAGGTGCCTTCTGCCTTTCCAGCCCTTCCAGTTTTTTCTGCATTTTGCCCATTTGTTCAGTCAAGTCAGTAATTCTTTCCAAAAGGATAGAGCTTATTGACTCTTCTGGTTTTTTCTGGCTTTCCGGTCTCTCTATTTCCTGTCCTTCATCACTACCAATTACCAAAAATTCTTTCTGCTTTCCCATCCCTTCATTTTCTTTCCTCAGCCTTTCCATCTGTCCAGTCAAATCTGCAATCTTTTCCAAAAGGATAGAACTTACTGCCCCTTCCGGCTTTTCTATGTCATTAGCCTTTCTTTTAATCCTTCTAAACATGAAATATTGTAATAAAAGGACAATGAAAAAACAGAGAATTCCCTCTAAGTATAATGCAGGAAAAAGTTTTGCAACAGCAGTTGCAACTTTGCTGATACCCTGAAACAGCATTTCTATACCTTCGAATACTGACTCTTCCTCCGTACCCTTAGGGACTGTGGAACCCATCGGGCCCCACGTCGTGCGCCAGATGTTGACTCTGTTTCTTAGCAATTAAACTTTATTATGCAACCCAACTAGCTTATAAAAGAAGGAAAAAGGTTAAAGGGACGAAAGAGTGAACCTTCCGGTAGCCGTTCCACGGGACGGATCCTTAGGTGTCTCTCTGGCAGGCGTGCTGATCCAGCTTGTCCGCTGCTCCTGCACGCTCTCCCTGCAGCCGACTTTGTTTTTTCTCCCTTCCCCAACTCCCTCAGTCACGTGGGGAGGACCGGCTCCTTCTCCCGGTGAGGGTCCATTAGAAAGACAATAGACCAGGTGGGGTTCCCAGGTCTGCTTCCAGAATTCCAAACCCAGGATGGCTCCACTCAGTCTGTCACAAGCTATTCATGGGGTGCCCAAGGGTAAAGCCCACCAAGACTGCTCCCACTTGTGACAAAGCTTACTCCTTCCCACACTCCAGAAAAGTAAAAGAAAAAAAAAAAGGATTTGTCTGAGTTGGAAGAAGATAATGAGGCAAAGGATTATGGGAAAGAGTATAAAGACATGAAAAAGAAGATCATTCAGACTTCCGGTTGGGGAAAACCTATAGGGCTGGGCTCTGCTGATAACAAAACCGTATGACTGACATGGCTATGGCTGTACAAGGCACTTTCCGTGCGTCTTTGGGCCCTGATCTTGTGTTTGAAAGGATATGACTCAGGCAGAAGTAATTGCTCACTGGGATGTGACCTCCCTTTAGCACAGCTAATCAGCCATGCTCCTCCATTATGGATCAGTGGCTTTGGCTGTCTGCTAATATGGTGCAGTGCAAACTCACACCTCTCTCTGACCGCTTTCCCTCGTAGCTGTACTAGTCTGAGAGAAAACAGCAAGGACAAACCACGGGGAAGCACTTACCCTGCCCCACATTCTCCACAGGAACGCTTCAAAAATGCACCCACAAAGTCTAGGAACGCTTAGGGAGATGTTGTTCTGACTGGCTGTAAGCCAATGGTACTTATACCCCACCACACTGGTTTCAGCAATGGGTGAGAATGGACCAAAGACTCAAGAACACTATGTTTAACAGTTTGCTCTAAAGAAATGTTCCAATGGAAGAGATGCACAGGGCAAGAACATCCATGGCTTCTCTGGGAGTATACCCCGACCAGTCTGCCTGGCTCCTCCCCACCCTACCCTACCCCACTACTGGTGTTCTTATAAAGGTTCTCCACCCAAATGTTCAAAGAACTCTGGTCTGTAGCAGGTTTGTCAAGGTTACATTAAATATCATGTTTGATTAAACCACTTGACAACCCTGTCCCCTCCCTGCCTCTCTAATTATCTAGTTTCCTACTGACTGGTACCCATCCTGATGATATCTGGGTCCCTCTTTTGTCTCTTAGGACAATCTCATCAGCATATGAGTAAATCCCAAAGACCTCTGGGGGCTTTATATCAGGAACCTGGAACAAGAGCCAGGCACAAGCATGTGGCACATGGGTGTGCTAACAATGCCGTATAGGCCACAGAGGTCTCTTCAAATCATAATGGATATAGGAGGTTCCTGCCCACTACCATGTGTGTTTGAAGTATGTGCAGGCCTGGTGCTTTTTAGGAGGCTGGGGCAAGAGTGTCCCATGACCCATTTTAGCATAGATTATACACGGGCAAATAATACTGTAAAAATCTTTTCTAGCTTATATTTATTATACCTTTCTATGTTTAGATGTGGTTTGGTTTGGGGGACAGGATCCTATGTAGTGCAGGATGACCTCAAACTTGCTATGTAGCCATGTAACCTTGAACAGCAATTCCTCCTCTTCCATTTCCAGGGTGCGGGGATCACAGATGTGCACCAAAACATACGTTTTATCCAGCGCTGGAATCAAAGGACTTCATACATGCTAAGCAAGCACTATACCAACTGAACCACACCCAACGCTTGCTATGCTTAGATATGCCAGTACACTGTGTTATAGTTGCCTTGGTATTCAGTACAGTAATGTGCTATACAGACCTATAGCCAAGAGCCATAGACTTCTTACCATCACAAAGCCTCAGTTACGCAGTAGACTTAATGCATAGATTTTCTAAGTAGATGCTGTCACAGTCACAATGTTATCTCCTAACCATGCATTAGCATAGCCTCAGCATGAAAGATCAGGTGTTTGTTTTGTATTATAACAGAATCCTAGTTAGCATTGTCTTATGTTATTAGCCACTCTTTCTTTGCCTTTCATAGCTGTAATATTAATCACTGCATGACGTCATTTCTCTAAGCCTCAGGTTTACCATCTGTAAAGTGGGAATAATGCGTAGAAAAGGCTTGCCTTGTGGTGATTAAGAAAGTTAATTCTTGCAAAGCTCTCTGGGGACACTGGCTCCCATCACAGGACAATGGTTCGCTGAGGGGCTGACTTTGCGTTGTGTTGGGCACTGTTTTAAATGATTTGTGTGTATCACTTTATTTAACATTTACAGCTCTGTTAGACAAAAGCCACTAGCCCCATTTTATAGATTAAAAAGTTGAGGCCTAGAGAAGTTATAGTACCACCTAACAAGATACAGTTAGCATTAGTAAGTGAGAGGGACAAAACGAAACTCCAAAACCTCAATTTTGCCTCCATGTCATTGGTGTTCAGTAAATACCTGTTAACAAGATGATTTTCTGAATTAAAGTGTGTCTGTCCCGCTGCGTAAGACATTAGTGAAAAGCTAGTGCATAAAAGTAAAAACTCCCCAAAGTGCTAGTCAAATCTTTCTACAGTGAAGGCCCAACTGGTAAAAATATAAAAGAAAAAAATAAAGAGAGATAGATAAGACCCAGCAATCCCGGTCTGGAGAGATGGCTCAGAGGTTAAGAGTCACTGTTTGTTCTTCCCAAGGTCCTGAGTTCAATTCCCAGCAACCACATGGTGGCTCACAACTATCTGTAATGAGATCTAGTGTCCTCTTCTGGCAAGTGGGCGGAATATTGTATAAATAATAAATAATAAATCTTAAAAAAAAAAAAAAAAAAAGGACCCAGCAGTCCCAAAGGAAATTAGGAAAGAAGATTTCCTTCAAAAGTCTCTACATTTGAGGTGTTGGAGGACAGTTTGGCCCACCCCTGCCCTGGCCCCTGGAAAGCACCAAGTCCTAAGGGGGAATTCCAGTTTGAGGCTGGAGCCCACTTTTGGTTCCTAAGCTTCTTGAATGCTCACCAACTCATTGCTCCAGCTGCCTACCCTCCTCCTACTGAGAATTCACCAGCTGTGTGAGACCCTTCACCTTGTCACCCCTCAGTCACCTCTGCTGGCTCCCCACTCCCTCCCCCAGTCCTCACTGCACAACCTTCATTTTAAGAGCTCTAATTGTTCTGTTTACCACATTTAACTTTTTTAATTTGGGGGGAAAAAAGGGGGACTTCAGAAAGGCTACCACTTCCTCTTATTGTTACAGGTAAGCAAAGTTCCTATCGTTATATGTTGAGCAACTTGCTGCTCAGCTGAGTAACAACTGCCTTAAACATTTTTCATCAAATAACCAAAACAGTTCTGTGAGGTAGATTCCATTGTCTGCATTGAATAGGGGAGGAAGCTCAGACCTCACTTCAAAAATCTCCTCCAGGGCTCTGGGCAGATGGCTCAGTTGGTAAACTGCTATTGCTCTAGCATTGAGACGTGTGCAGTCCCTGGTACCCATGTTTAAAAAGAAAGAGAGAGAAAAAAAAAGCCTGGTGTGGCAGTGCATGCCTGAAATCCCAACACCTGCAGACAAAGATAGGGGGCTCCTATGGCTTGCTGACTGACCAGTCTAGTTGAGTCAAGTGAGTTCTGGGTTCAATGGCTGTATCTAAAGATGCAAGGTGAAGAGTAATTAAGGCAGAGAAGTAATATGGATGTCTGGCCTTCACGTGCACATGCACACACCCACCAACAGTGTCCAGGGCTGGGACCTTCCACTTCCCACAGATACAATTATCCAACAGTCCAGCAAATTCCAAAAGGCTGGTTCATGGAGCATCTAACGGTGAAATATGAACACACATACACAAATAATTTTGACTTCTATTTTCTTTAAAATGTTGTCAAGTTGCGCCTTTGGGCTCAGCTGATATGGAAATGCCTTTAAATGTCACAGAGCAGTTTTGCGGTATGTGCTGTACTTTCATGTTTTATAAAACATTCCTGCTGCATAAGATGAAAGAGGAAGCAATGGCTTCTTGTATCTTATTAACACATTTTCATCTCAGAGTCACCCAGAGCAAGTGTCACAATTCCAATCATTATGCATGTTTGAGTAGTGCTGATGATATTGTTTGATGTATTTCAAGCAAATATGTTAATAATTTTTTCATACATTCATAGGCTGGGGCATAGCTCCATGGTAAAGTGCCCAGCAAACCCAAAGCCTTAGGCTCAGTTCCCGGTACTACAAAAGCAACAAACAACAAAATATACTTATAGTAACAAATTATTTAACCATATGAAATTGAGTAAGAGTTTGTGAATATGAGGCTGGAGAGAAGGCGTGGCAATTAAGAGTTCTCGCTGCTCTTCAGAGGACCCAGGTTCAGTTCCCACCACCCATGTCAGGCATCAGTTCACAGCTGCCTGTAACTCCAGTTTCAGGGGATCCCTTGCCCTCTGCTGACTTCTATGGACACCCACATCCATGTGCATGTGCACACACATACACACACATACACACCCACAGAGTTGCAATAAACCCACATGTACATATAAATTAAAAATAAATCTTTTTAATAAAAGTCCTTTGTGAATACAATGGAATAAATACAATTTGGTTAATGAAATGATGACAAAGGGGGATAGTCATGGTACGGGTTTTTCTTATCACTGTGGCCAAACTGCCCACAACTTAAGGAAAGGGGTTCATGGTTTCAAAGGGAACTTGATTTATCCTGGATGTAAATGAAAGATAGAAAAAAACATGACTCCATCAGAGCAATGAGACTGTGAGGCAGCAACCGCCCACACCTATGGACTAACAAGGAGAGAAACAAGCCCAGAACTAACAGCAAGCTGTAAGCCTTGAAGTCCGACCTCTAACGACCCAGTTGTGCCCACCAAGTCCTACCCTCTAAAGGATCCACAGTGTTCCAACTAATTCACAAGCTAAGCATCAAGTGTTCAAAACATGAACCTGTTGGGGGTACACTTCATCTCCAAACCATAGCATCCACCCCTGGCTTTCCCAAGGAAGCTTCAAATGCAGCAACATTTGGCCCCCTTGAAAAAGTAGGGCATCTACATTGAATAGAGGTCACAAGGAAAGATCACAGCGGACTGCAGACATGAAAGGGAAGGAGTATGCTGGAGTGCATCCCAGGCAAGCAGGTGTTTCTGCTGGGCACTAGCATAACTCATTACAACCGCAAGAAGAACAGAGAATGTAGCCTGGCAGGGAAAGCTATCAACCTGACCTAAAAGATGGAGCCATTGAGTGTTTCTAAACAGAAGAGTAACATGGCTGAAAAGAAGTTATGAAAATTATAATGGTAGCTAGATAGCCTGCCTAAATCTGCCATATCAAGGTCACAATGGTTTAAAACAATAGGGATGCATTCCTTCATAATACAAAAGAACAGAAGGAGATTAAGGCATAAGTGGGGTCAGGACCCCTGTGAAGGATCTAGGGGAGAATGCGCCCTCATGGCTCTCTTCCTGGTCCAGCTGGCTGCTAGCAAACATCATTATCCCTTGGCTCACTCGAACCTCTGCCTTAGACCTCACCAGCTTTGCTCTCTGGGTGTCTACATCAGACTTGCCTTTTATTGTTAGAGCGTCATTCACATACAAGTTGGGGCCCAACCTAATCCAGAATAAATCTGAACTTGATTATGTTTGCATAGACGCCATATCAAAATAAAGTCACATCATAGGTAGACATGAATTTTATGTGTGTGTGTGTGGGGGGGTGGTTCACTGTGGGACCTGGATAAGTAGCCTCATGTAGAAAAAAACTATGGGGGAAATGCAGTCATGGGAAATCAGCCAGAAGCTCTGGGAATGAAACACTTAGTGTCTAGATTACAGCGACAACACGGGCAGAGGGGGTGTGGTGGTGGAAAAGAGGGGACAGGTAGGAAAGATAGCATGAAGAGAAAAGAGGCAGAGTCAGCTGATCTGATCAGTGGCTGACTTGAAATTGAGGGTGAGGAAGTTAAGGATGATGCAAGACCCATGAGTTGATGCCTGGGCGAGTGGTGGAACCAATTGAGACAAGGTGCTAGACAACCGACTGTAGTTGGTGTAGGCAGACATCGGCCTAATGTCACGCTTCCCTGTGTAATGCTAGGAGACACTGTAGCCACCCACACCTCTTTAGAAACAGAGCTCTTGCTGCTCCAATGTTAGACAGATAGAGTAGATAGTGGGAAGCCAGGGTTAACCCAGCTTTAAGGAAATAGAGAAGTTAACACCAGCATGGATAAACCCTAGGCCGAGAGGATGGGAGAGGAGAAAAAGATCGAATCATGGGGATCAGGTCAATCATACACCAGATAGATGGCAAGGACAGAGGGAAAACTCAGCAGCAACAGGACAAGCACCACTCAGTTACAGGCGGGATGGCCTCTGTTTACAGAGGAAGCAAGGGCAGAGGCAGCGACAAGGGTGTTTGTGTGGGTGTCCTGAGTTATTTCCACATGGGAGGCCACTTTCGCTGTTCACTTGGCGGAGATTTATTGTGTGGGCCTGTGCTCTTTCCTGAACACAAACTATATATTCTAGTAATAAATTTGTTTGAAAACCAGACAAAACCCAGAATGCTCCCTTGTGTTATGAGGAAATCAGCCTCTAAAATCCCATGGTAAAATCTATATACAGTCAGCCTCTGTATCCAATCTACATTCATGGGCTTACCCAATCACAGGCCAAGAAACTAACCAGTCTACAATGTACCGAATAGATGCCGACTTTCCCCATCTGCCCGACTTCAGCAGTACAGTGAGATACCAGCCATCCACATGGCTTTTTACATTGGATCCGATTTTCTATGCCATCTAATCATGATCCTAGCACCTCATGCATGAGAGGCAAGGGCTCTAACCATTGAACTACAGCTAGTGCCTGGCTTCTCTTATGTGACTTCTGGGAATCAAATTCAGACGCTCATGCTTACAAAGTACTTCAGAGACTTATTCACCTGCTTAGCCCAAAGTATGAATTCAGATAACCCTCACCCTCTAAAGTAGCTACCATTTGCACCTCAGTCAAATCTGTGGAGTGTGAGAAGGAGCTTAAGCAATTCTGGAATCTGTGATGCATCCACTACGCTGTGCTAACATGACCCAACACTGTAGTTTTGTGAGCCATCACTGTCCCCTGGGACTGAGGGAAGACCATTCTTCCATGGAACGAAACAGAGAGTTCTTGTGGGGTGGCAAAGCTGCTTGGGAAAAAAAAAAGTGTGTGGCAGGGCCATGGGGGAGGAGCATTGGAAAATGTCTGGTATTCATCTCGTCAATGGTCTTAATGGCACACCCATTGGTGTCTCTACCTAGGCAGGAAGCATGGCTGGATGCCACATGTGAAAACATGCTTCCGTATTTTTTCCACACCCTATCCTACCTCTATATCTGGAAGACTTCAACAGTTCTCATGAGTCTGAATATCCAACTGTTCTTCCATATAGGTGGAGAGTGAGTTCCATGACCCTCTTTGATGGGTATCGTCTGTAGTTGGCATAGAAAACAGGATCTGATGTAAAAGCCATGCGGACAGTTGCTATCCCATTGTATTGCTGAAGTGAGGCAGATGGGGAAAGTCATCATATATAGTACATTGTAGACTGGTTAGTTTCTTGGCCTGTGATTGGGTAAGCCCATGAATGTAGATTGGATTTAGAGGCTGACTGTATATAGATTTTACCACGGGATTTTAGAGGCTGATTTCCTCATTACACAAGGGAGCATTCTGGGTTTTGTCTGGTTTTCAAACAAATTCATTACTAGAATATATAGTTTGTGTTCAGGAAAGAGCACAGGCCCACACAATAAATCTCCGCCAAGTGAATAGTGAAAGTGGCCTCCAGTGTCGAAATAACTCAGGACACCCACACAAACACCCCTGTCACTGTCTCCCTCCCTCTGTAAACAGAGGCCTGTTCTCTTCTTGTCTCTAACTGAGTAGTGCTTGCTAGATTTGAACTTCATATAAATATGAACATACAACACATACTTTGTATGTCTAGCCTCTGCCACTCAAAAGCACAGTTCTAAGATGGGCTGATTCTGAGTTCCATGGAGGCTCATTCACTTCCCTTGCTGGAGTTCATCCCACAGATGACCCTACTGTAGGAAAATACATACATGTAGCTATCCATTCTCTGATGAGTTATTTGGGCAGGTTGTGGAAAATGCTGCTCTAAGATGCCTGTTTGCTATGCATGTGAACTTGATGTGAGCCCAGGATGGAAGTTGTTTCCTCTTTCTCTGTCTCTTTCTCTGTGTGTGTCTCTGTTTCTCTCTGTGTATCTCTCTATGTCTCTGTCTCTGACTCTCTCTCTCTCTCTCTCATGTGTATGTGCATGATATGCATGGGCGTGTATGTGCATTTCATGTGTGTGGTCATGTGTGTATGTAAATGTGTGTTTGAAAATGTGTACATGTATACGTGGAGGCCAGAAGCTGACCTCAGACATCTTCATCTACCACTTTTACCTTATTTACTGAAGCAGAGTCTCTGGCTGGAGCCAGAGCTACCCAGCACTGGCTAGACTAACTTGCCCCCGCCTCTTATGTGCTGGGATTACAGGCAGCAGCCATGCCCGCCTGACTTTTGCGTGGGTACCAGGGATCCCAACTGGTCCTCATGCTGACATAGCAGGGACTTAATCCAGTGAGCTGTCAGTCCTCCAGCCATATTGTTAACTCCTATTTAACAATGCAGCTCAGGTCAAAAGAGCAGACTGGTGCAGGAAACAAGTTAGTTTATAACAGACAAAAGACCGTTGGCCAGGACTTTCTCGACAAAAAGTTAATGTTAGAACAAAATTAAGAAATAGTAGAATGGACAACAAAGCGAGGTTTTTGGAGAAGGTCCTAAGAAATGCTTTGTGGAAAACGTGGGAAGGAGGTGACGTAGGCAGCCTCTGTTAGCAGCTGGGAGAAGAGTGAAAGGCGATGGAGCTCTGGTTTTTTGTTTTGTTTTGGTTTGGTTTGGTTTTGTCTCATTTTGTTTTGTTTTGGTTTTTGAGAAAGCAGAAGTGCTTTGATTTCAGGACAAAAATGAAAAGCTAAACTAAAACAGGAAAAACCAGTGTGACACTGTGGGACTTTACCGATGTGTACTGCGCTGCTGTTTCCAGAGATTCCTCCTGAGAGAGCCAGTCATCTGGCCTTTCCAAGTAGAACCTTCCCCACCTACAAAGGCCTGGCACCTGCTACTCTGCAAGGCAGAGAAATGCATAGGCTGCTGGTGGGTAAGAGATACTTTCCTTCTCCCGAGTGCTGTGTGTTTCTCTGTCAACTGCTTTCTCACCAACACCCCCTTAGTAGGAGCACCTGTGCACCTGAAGGCTGAAAGTCCCACAGCCACTGTGAGGTTAAACTCAAGCTCTGTTGGGACCTGACTGGCTCTGAGGAATGCATTCTGCATCCTGAGGAAGTGCAGCCTGAGCTAGTCTGAGTATCTAAGGAATCCAGTTGTTTTACCAGGGAGTGACTACAAATGAGCCCTCTACCTGGGCATCCACGTCTTTATGCTGGTCACCAGCCTCATGTGTGGCCTTCTGCCAACAGACCGAATGAGGCCAAATTTCCCCAGGGGCCGTTTCCCTGTCCACAAAATACAGCCAGTTTCTCATGCCTGTTGCTTGCCCTCCTCCCCACTTTAAGCATCACATCACACTGTGCTCTTGTGCGCCAACATTCACTTCAGCTAAATTCCTTTTGTCCCATTCTTGAAGCTCTCCATTGCACAATGGGTGTGCTATTAAGACCATTGACGAGATGAATACCAGACATTTTCCAATGCTCCTCCCCCGTGGCCCTGCCACACACTTTTTTTTTCCCAAGCAGCTTTGCCACCCCACAAGAACTCTCTGTTTCGCTTCATGGAAGAATGGTCTTCCCTCAGTCCCAGGGAACAGTGATGGCTCACAAAACTACAGTGTTGGGTCACGTGAGCCCAGCATGGTGGATGCATCACAGATTCCAGAATTGCTTAAGCTCCCTCTCAGACTCCACAGATTTGACTGGCTGATGACTGTAAGAAAGTTTACCTGAACTTATCCCTCTGGGGTGCAAATGGTACCTACTTTAGAGGGCTCTGGTGAGGGTTATCTGAATTCATACTTTGGGCTGGGCAGGTGAATAAGTCTCTGAAGCACTTTGCAAGCATGAGCATCTGAATTTGATTCCCAGAAGTCACATAAGAAAAACCAGGCACCAGCTGGGGCTGTGTTCAATGGTTAGAGCCCTTACCTCTCATGCATGAGGCCCTAGGTTCAAATCCTAGTATCGCTGTGGGGGAAGTGGGGAAATCCAGCTGTGGTGATGTATGCTTGGAATATACTGGAAAGATGGTGATAGGTGGACAGACAGCCTAGCCTGTTGGGCAGGTTTCACACCAGTGAGAGACCATCTCAAAAAAGGGTATATATATGTGTGTGTGTATATATATATATGTATAGATAGGTAGATAGATATTGATATTATGTACATGCAATATATCATTACTTAATATATAATAAAATATTGTCTAAAAATATTATATTTTATAAAGTATATTATATAATATATAAAATGTATAGCAATTCTTGCAATGGCTAAAGATTAGATGAAGCATAGGTAGGCAGATGAATCCATAGATAGATAGATAGATAGATAGATAGATAGATAGATAGAGTCATTCATTCATACATAGATGATTGTAAATAGTCATTGGAGAGATAAATAGATGGCATAGATAGATACATAGATGAAAGCTAATTTTGATGAATAGATTCAGATTGTGGACAGAAGAACCAATAAGATTTTACTCATAAATTAGAAATACAAACTCATAGACATGAAAGATTTACTTCCCCTTCAGCATATACAGAAGTATATATAACCCCTTCCTGTGTGAGCAAAAAGAATATTATGAAACAACAATTATGAATAAGCAATCTCAATACAGCTTACTTTCTGCAGAAGTGTCTTCCAGCAATTCATGACCCTAAGCATTTCCAGCTGCAGGATTAATGGCCTGGTGCTTGCAGAACATGGCAAAAATCACTACAACCTCAATGCAAATTCAATAGAAAACAGCAAGCTGTGTAAATATTTAATATGTTTAATTATGTTATATTAATTAAATCAATTATTTAGTGTCTTGGCTGCTGTTCTGTAATGATTTTTTGCACGTCCAGGAAATTAATGGTGTCCACATGTCCCTTGTAGAAAGCATACTCCAGTGAGGTTCTGCAGGCTGATACTATTGTTTGTCAAAATACTGCCTGTGGCCTTGAAGATAAAAGGAAGCTGACACAATTTGCAACAGAAATAAAATAGACACTGGTCATAAATTTAATGAGGCACGGGTCGGCCTGACTGATCAAAGTCATTGGTGATGAGTTTCCATTCAGCCTAGTCCTAGAGAAGTCTGCAGACTCCCAAAGTCACAGGACCTGTCATATATCTTAGCACACTGTGGACAGTCTGAGGGTCTTTGTTGGCTACATTGCCGATCACTTAATCAGATTAGATTCTAGTTTGGTGAGTAAAGCTTAGATGACTGACAACAGTTATCAATTTCAGACTCCACATCTGATCAGGTGTCATGGTCCCAAGTCATTCAGGATTCAACCCTTTTATGAGCTGCTTATGTCTCCTCAGGCCTTAAGGAATCCCTTACTAACAGGAGTGTTTGAATGACTCCCCCTTTATGCTTGCTTTGTGTGGTTTCAATTTTTCATTCACCCTTCCAGGTGTGCTTCAGGTAGATAACACAGAAATGCTTAAGGGAACCGTTAGTCTGGATTTTATTAAGTTGCTTTTAAGGGTGCACTTTACTGTGTAGATGGTTTTAGCATCTTTGTGTTAACCACTCACTTATGCCCTTTATCACCATATTTATGGGACACAGCTGGGTCCATTTGAATCATGGAAATCTCAGTTTAGAAAAGACAGTTTGTGGGCTAGGATATGGCCCGCTTGGTAGACCACTTGCCTAGCATGCACCAAACACTGGGTTTGCTCCCCAGTACAGCATAAAGCCAGTCATGGTGATGTGCTTCCCTGCTTGTTGCCTAAGAGGGAAACAGAGACAACAGTTTCTATGGAGATAAGTTTACCCCACTTTAATCCTGAGCTCTGGGTTTCCACTAGGACCATCTGGACAGTTAGCTCTTGGTATTAACCTATTTCCAGCCGCTCACCCATCCACTAGTGCTAAGTATAGGGACGTGAGCCACCATGCCTGGCTTTTGCCAAACTCATATCCTCGTGTTTGTGCAGCAAGGACTTTATCCACTGGGACATCTCTCCAGTGTCTCTAACAAATATTTTTAAAGGCCTCATCTTGTCCTCAAATAAAATTCATGAATAATAGGCACTGACGTTATAGCCAATTGGCAGAACACTTGTCTAGCATGTTGGCATGTCCAAGGCCCTGGGCTGGATCCCTAACATTTAAAAATAATCATGGATATCACAGCATGCTTACAACATATTTTTAAACCATTGGCACAATTCTGTCGTGTAAACAAGAAGAAAAAGAACATTTTTTTTAAGCCAAATAACATTTATTATAATGTGTAAATATGTAGGTATAATGCAACTGTTCAAGAGGTCACGGGAAAGCAATAGATTAGTTAATCACCATGAAGACCAGAAGTTAACTATCCCCAGCCTGCTTGTCAGGGACTCGGCTCCTCCCGGGACATTGCTGTCAGCATATTGCTGCTCTCACGACATACTCCTTCCTAGTGCTGTCTCAGTAGAGTGCAGCATGGCCACTCCTTAGTCTTCATGACAGCTGTCTTCCCCAGGAAAGTCAGTAAGCAGGGAAAAAGTTCAGAGACCACAACCCACACCCACCATCCACCACTCTACCCTCTTACTGCCTGGGGACTCTCTGCTCACCATTATCCCTCAGATGCCTGCCTGCCATCACCCTCACCTCGTCTCTTGTTGGGAGGGTAGCATCTTTGGGCTGAACAAGCGATGAAAGATGAGGGGGCATTCAGGATGGGAAGAAATATGACTTGGTATGTGCTGCGGGTCTGTGTGTGCTGCATGTGTGTGTGTGTGTGTGTGTGTGTGTGTGTGTGTAGATAAGGGGGGTAGTGGGGCTCTCACACATCCTTTTCAGCCTTTGCCACTTCTCCTATTATTTCTGAACAAACCTCAAATGCAGGAGGTTGTAATAAACAGCACATGTTTATTACATGTTGGATACAACTATACACCCTTCTGCCTTGTGGTTCTGCAGTGCCTTGGACTTCAGTGGTAAGGGCTCCCTGTTAACACTTGGGCACTTTTTCATCTGGTCCCTTAGGATCTCCCACTAAAGACAATCTGGAGAGCCACACACTGTGTATATATCTTTGTAGGAGGGTACATCAAAATGTCTTTGTCATGCATGCTTGTCATACGGTCTATGCTACACAGACACTGCCTGGGCAAATCAGATAGCTGACCAGGCTGGCCACATGTGGGCTCAGGTCTTCATGATCAGAGGTGATCAGAATCTACATGTGGGCTCTCGAGGCTTCTAGCTTTCTGAGCTGCCCGGGCCTCTTGCTTTTCATACCTGATCTTCACAACTAGGAAAGTGTACAGCTTGCTAAAGGATAACCGTGGGAGCTGTGGAGATGGCTCAGGGATAAAGGACTTGGTGGACAAACATAAGGACCAGAGTTCAGACCTCCAGAGCACACATAAAGTCAGACATGGATGCAGACTCCCTGTAATACTGTCACTCATTTGCAGAGCTGGGATTCCTGAGACAAGCTGGCTAGCTTGAATACTTGAACTGGTGTGCTCAAAGTTCAGTGAGAGGCTCTGCCTCATTAAATAAAGTGAGGAGTGGTTGAGGAAGACACTGAAGTCAACCCTTGGCCCCCACTTACACCGACAAGAGCATCTGAACATACATATGCACACACATATAGCCCATATATGCTAATACACAGAACCACAGGGCACGCACACACACACACATACACACACACACACACACACACACACACACACACACACACACACACACTTTTGTTAAACAGTACAGTATTAGCTGTGAAAGCTTTAGGAGCCATTGCCCATTGTATGTAAGTCACCACAGGAAATAAACACATGGTAGAAAGACACGAGTCAAAGTCAAGGTTACTTGAAATGGATGGCAGGGGGTGCTCTTAACCACCAGAAGGTTAGGGCTGGGATCAGGTTTTGATTTGGGGTTAGGGTTATAGATTCATTTCAGCAAGGACCCAGGGAGCAACCCAGGTCTCCCCTCCCAAAATACCCAAAGCAGAGATCATGCGTCCAGAGTAACCATTCCATACCTCAGGCACTCAGAGCTTCTCGCTTGAGATTAGTGATATATGCTTCGCTCAGACTATCACATGCTTTACCCACAATTCCACCCTCTGACTCCCTGTGCCTGGAGAAGAGCCTGTGTTGCCATGGCATACGTTTGAATTCTAGAAAGCAAGGCACCTGTAGAAAAGTGCAAATTTGAAACCATTGTTCTTCGTGTTACTCAAGTGAGCCCTTCTGGTGACGACCTCAGAAGCCCTCCCAGGGACAAGGCGCGTGACAGGCAGCAAGCAAAGATCAGGCAGGTTATTGCACATCCCTCTCCACCAGCACCCAAGGCACCACATCCAGTGCCTGACACTAATGTCACTATGGGTTTTCAGATTCCTGCCATTGATACTTGTGAGGGAACAGGGACTTGTGGGTGCAGGACAGGGGCGGCAGCAGAGTCAGGGGACATGGAGGGGAATAGACCTTTTGTGCTTGTCACTGAAAATGCAGTGTGACTGGGAGGAACAAGGTTGACTGTGTGAATCAGCTGATAGCCACAGTGGGGGCATGAGGACAGGCACCAAGCGATCTCTACAGCCCATTGCCCTGCCAGTGCCAGCCTTCACGGCTCTATAGACACAAGCCTTTAAATTAACATGTTTGTCTTCACAGAAATGGCCAGAGCAGACAGGCTACCCTTTATAACCCTACTTAAGACCGACAGCTGTTGCATGGCTATGAGAGGGGAGCTGTTTTACTGATACATAACATCTCTAGAATTCACCCACAGTCTGGATATAAAGTGAGACAGAAGTTGAACAGGCAATCTGTCAGTAAGCCATTATATTAGTCACCTTTACCTGTGTTGTGCAGGGCTTTCTCATCCTACCACTATTTTTATAGAGGAATAATTTTATATATATATATATATATATATATATATATATTTAAAATATAAGATTTATTGGGGGTTTTGTGTATGTGTATCTTATCAACACAAGCTAGCTAATCTAAACAAAATTTCATTTTGTTTATCTTTTCTTTTTGAATTTCTTTTTTGATAGGGTCTTGCATAGCCTCAGGCTCCCAACTATGCATGTAATTGAGGTTGGCCTTCAGCTCTTGATTCTCCAGTCTATTACCAAGTACTCACATGTACTACCATGCCCAGCTTGCTTGACTGATGTGCGCTCTCTCTCTCTCTCTCTCTCTCTCTCTCTCTCTCTCTCTCTCTCTCTCTCTCCATTCAAAGAGAGAGAAAGAAACTTAAAGATGGCGCCCTCTCATCAAGTTTTAAGCTTACAATGCAGCGGTGTTAATTGTGGCCACACTGCTGACTTTAGTCTTTATCCTTCATGCTTTGCAGGCTAGTCAATGCTTTGTCCCCTCTGACCATCACCTTCCCAGACCCCGTCCCCAGTCCCTAAAAACCATCCTCTACTGGTTTGACCCTTTGGGATTCGCCGTGTAAGTGAGCCCATGCCAGCTCTGTCCTTACGTATCTGTCTTATTCCGGTCAACCTAATGTCCTTCAGATTTGGGGGAAGAGTGATTTCTTCAGTAGTGCTGGAAAAATGGAGTATTCTCCTGCAAAAGAATAAAATCTCACACTGTATACAAAGCTTGCTCAAAATGGGCTAAAGGCTTCATTGGTGAGGGTTACTGATGCAGTATATTCCAAGTATGTGAGTCAACAGTGAGTGATCAAGATAAAGCCAGTGACTTCACTTTTTTAAAAAAATCTTAGCTTTTGCTCAATAATTGGATTCAATTACTACTGATACTCACTAATCCAGCCATAAAATGGTTAACTAGACTAGTTTGTAGACTAGTTCTGATCAGTCTTGCAGAAATCTGAGCCACTGTTTCATACTTGGTCTTCAAATGAGTGACCTTGAGGAGAAAAATCACTGCTCTTGAGTGAACAGGAAGACGTTTCCAGTAAAAGACATTTTATATTCTACTGCCTAGTGCTTAGGACCTGCACACGGCTGTCCTTACTAGAGCTGGCCTGCTCAGGGTTGATATGTCTGGATGGAAGAATATCAACTTTATAGATCATTTAACATGGGCAGTTATTTCCAGGAGTGAAAACAAAACAAAGTGACAACAATAACAACAAAGAGAGATTTTTCTCTCAGTCCCAGAAAGAAGGATAGAGAAAACAGCTTTATTTCTATACAGGGAATGCAGCTAATTTTGGTGTCTGAAGATTGACATTTTGTTTGTCTAAGCAGCAAAATATTAAGCCTGGGGGAGATGTTTCATAACATAGGAAGGCGAACCAAGCATTCAAAAGTCAAACAGGGGTTTGGAGAAATGGCTCAGTCAGTGGTGTGCTTTGCCACATAAAGTTGAGGATCTCTGTTCAACACCCAGCAGCTACCTGCAAAGCTAGGCATGGTGGTGCAAGCTTGTGGTCCTAGAACAGAGGATATGGACCAAGGTTCAGCAGTAAGGTGGCCCTCCTAACCTATCCAGAGACTGCTGCAGTTTCCACATCCCTCATGAAGGTCTCTTGTGGGTGATACCCACAATCCATCACATATTTCCTATTTGCATGTCAGGCTAACTCTCCTAAGATCAATTTTTCCATTTTAGAAATTACTGCAAAGACAGCCTTACTGGACCCAGGGGTATGGCTCGGTGAGTAAAATCATCCACAATCAAGACAGATGACCTAAGTTCAATCTCAGATACCAACATGGTAGGAGAGAACCACATCTGGCAAGTTGTCCTCTGACCATCATACATGTGCCATGGCCTGAATACACACACACACACACACACACACACACACACACACACACACACGACATATTTCTTAGGGCCTCCCCCTAGAATACTAGCCATTTTCATGCCTAGACTGTACAGAATTGCTTACCCCTGCTGTTTTTTGTTTCTTTCAAGCTCAAACAACTGTAGAAAACAGCCATGAAAAGGCATTGCTGAGCCTGGGAATCTGACTCATTAAATGAGAAATATTTAAAACTATTGTTCATATTAACCAACTATTCTCCATCAGGAAACCATTGGTCCAGCCCAGAAAGAGGGCTGATAAAATAAACTAGGATATCTTTTTGTGAATAAAAAATTCCTTATAGGACCAGTTAGCCAAGTGTCTGTTGTTTAAACTTGAGGGCCCGAGTTCCAGCCCTAGAACCCACATAACTGTGATGAGCAGAGTGACAAGCGCTTGCAATCTCAGAGCCTAACAGATAGAGGACGCCCGCAGCTCACTAACCACCCAGCCAGGCCTAGTTGGTGATTTCCAGTCCAGGGGGAAATCCTACATTAAAGTAAACAAGTAAACCACAAGAACGAACAACTTCTAAGGAACATTACTCAAGGTCTAAGGTTGACCTCTGGCCTCTGCATACACACCCAGATACACATGTGTACCCCAACACTCAAACATGTACATGTGCACACAAAACCAGACAAATCAAAGAGTACCTTTTCCCAACTTAATTCATAGAAGAACGAGCAGATGAAAACTTGAACACTCCTCCAAGATTCCTGGCATACTAGAGCAATATTGAATTGGTATACCCAATCTGTCTTCCTTATCAGTCTTCTAGTGGCATGGCCGATGGTGCCCACATCATTGACTTGATAGGTGAGAAATGCCTGGCTCCTTGAATGCCTTCCAGGCAGCAGTATTTTTAACAAAACCCTTGGGAACTGTGTGAGAAGAAGTAGAGATATGGTCAACAAAGGGGATGGCCAAGAGCTCACGTGGGAAGGCGTGCAACTGTAGTTTAAACACAAGATGGCAGCTGTGTGGCAGGAAATCATCTGTATTGAATCAAAGTTGCTGAGGTGGCTCGAGTTACAGAGTCAGTGTCAGATGCTGCCAGCACATCAGCAGATAGGAAGGCCTGGGAAGCCATTCCCCTGTCAGGGAAATATGTTTTCTGTGCAGTCTCAGCTATAGAAGCTGTCTATCACAGCATCACCCTGGCTCCACCTCTGACGCCACTGCTTAATAAGAGACACCTGTTGTGGCACTCGCTCTCCTTCCCAGACTAGAGGCTCAGATTTAAAACTGTAACATGCCAGACCTTTACGTGGAACTCATGACAGACTGTCAAGCTAAGCAAGTTTGACATATCTTCAAACTGCTTTTAAAACAATGCTAAGCTCTCGCTTTTTTTAATCAGGGTTTTCTTTCCAGTGGGAGAGTAGCTTTATTTCATGGTGACTCTATTTAAATTACACATACTGAATCTGGCTACTCTATCTTTGGGAAAATGAACATTTGTGTGGAAGCTAAAGCTGGGAATCCTGCTGTCCCCCCTTTTAGAGAACCGTAGAATGGGGAGTAGTTATTACAGAGGAGGAGACTCTCGGACTCCTGTTCCCTCCTTGACCTCAAGTGAGCTGCCTTCTCCGACATGCTAAGTGCTTCCCTGTTTGGAATCAAGAAACTAGACTTTGTGAGTTAGGACTTGTGTGGTAACTAAGAGGCTGTCCGGTCTCTCTACACCAAGGCTATGTCTGTTGGTAGAGCCACAGCACACATGCCTACTACAGTCTTGACAAGCGAGTATTCTTGGGAGGTTTTCTCAGTTCTGACAATTTGCCCAAAGGGATGTTATTTTTTTGAATATATGATTTCAGCCTTAAAAAAGAAAAGAAATTCTGGGCTGGGGAGATGGCTCAGTGGGTAAAGTACTTGCTACACAAGTGTGAAGGCCAGAGTTCAAATCCCGAGGAAACATATAAAAGTGTGGCAGGCACAGGTGCTTGCCTTCAAGCCTGGTGCAGAAGAGGCATAAACATGGAATTCTCCTAGCAAGCTAGCTAGTGAGTTAGACTAGCCAAAACAGCAAGCTATGAGGGACCCTACCTCAGTAAATAAGGTGATCAGCTTTCAGAGAAGAAACCCAACATCAACACTGGACCTTCACATGAATGTGCACACAGGTGCATGTGCAACTATGCATACACGTACAACAGGCATCACACATGCATGATGATTGCTTAAATAAACAATGAGCTAATTGGTGATGAAGCTATAATGTATAAATGCGGATTTATTGCAACAGCACAGGAGGTGGAAGGGAAGGGGGAGGGGAAGAAGAGAGGGTAGGGCAGCGAGGGAAAAGGGGGCCCTGGAACCAAAATGTCTGATTTATATAGTTAATCTCTGGGAGAGGGGAAGCCCCGCCCCTAGGTAGAGAGCAGGGCATGCCAGCCACACTCTGCAGCAAGACATATGTAGGGAAAAAAAAAAATCTAACACATGTGGTCTTGAGGTTGTTATCCTAAGTGAATATGCAAGTCACCAGAAGCCAAATACAGCATGGCATGTCACTTACAGGGCATCTCCTAGACAAATCAGATGCATAAAAAGCAGAATGTAGGATTATGGATGGGAGAGGCAGGGAGAAAGGAATAAACATGAAGAGTTAGTGTTTGGAGCTGGGAGTGGTGGCGCACGCCTTTAATCCCAGCACTGGGAGACAGGGGCAGGCAGATCTCTGAGTTTGAGTCCAGCGTGGTCTACACAGCAAGTCCAGGACCGCCAAGGCTACACAGAGAAACTCTGTCTGGGGAAAAAGAAAGAAAGAAGGAAAGAAAGAAAGAAAGAAAGAAAGAAAGAAAGAAAGAAAGCGTTAGTGTTTAATAGTATGGTGGTTCAGTTTTACAAAAATCAGTGTGTGTGTGTGGGTGTGTGTGTGTGTGTGTGTGTGTGGGTGTGGGTGTGTGTGTGTGTGTAAGTATGCATTCAGTGATGTAAAGAACATCCTCAACTTAACATAGTAGGTGAGACAGGAGAGGTGGCCCAGTGAATAAGGGCACTTCCTGAGAAAGTACGGGGACCTAAATTTAGATCTCCAGCAAGCTCAAAGAAAAAAGAGGGGAGGAAATAATGCTTACCTGTAACCCCAGAAGTGGGTGTGGGGTGTGGGTGGAGACAGAGACAGGAAGATCACTGGAGCGTGTTCATCACCAGCATGGCAGGGAAAAAAAAAAAAAAAAAAACAGAGTGGCAATCTCCAAGCTTAGTCCTGTCTCAAGGGAATCACATGGGGAGTGAGCTATAGAAGAAAACACACCCAACACCCTCCTCTAGGCTCCCCAGACATGCATAGTTACACACACACACACACACACACACACACACACACACACACTGCTACAAAAAAAAATTTGAGACAGCAAATTTTGTGTCCCATGTTTATTACTACTTTTCTTTTAATGCTTGTATGAATAAAAATGAGTTAAATTGTAAAAACAGAGAAGGATCTCCACGTTTCGTGACTACTGCACCTGGCAGATCCTGGAGGAGTTGACACAGAGAGTAAATCTATTTCTGAGATGTTTATCTACCCTTGCATGGAGGGGATGTAGGAGGAGGTGGGGGAGGAGATTGTATGGGATCTAATAATATTCTGGGGAAAAATTTGGTACCCTCCAACTTTCATTTCCTTGTTTTCCACAAGACTGTGTATTTCTCTGTCGTGGTGCACAGAACAAGGTCTGATGCGTCCTTCACAAAGAACCATTGATGGCGTGTCTGTGTGAATTGCCCTGGCATCGGTCACAGCCAAGTTCTGCAGGACCCACTGCCCTGTTGGACAATACACTCCACTGTGCGTAGCCGTTTATGAAAGGTCAGAAATGAACTGAGAAATGGCCGGAGTCAAAAACATGTGGCCCTATAAATATCAGAGTCAGATGGCTTCATGCATTTTCCCAGTCTCGGCTCTGCCCCATCTAGCTGTCTCCACAGTCATCTGCTGTTGAGGTCCTTTGCATTCAGTGGGCACCTCACGTTGTAAAATTCTGCAAAGGAAGCGGCTAGATTCTTCACCTGGTGACCTTTGTGCTCATCCCAGTAGCATAGAACTACTGATAGAGTTTGGGGTTTTGTTTGTTTGTTTGTTTGTTTGTTTGTTTTTTAAGCCTTTAGACTTTCTTCTAGGGATCCCTGGCAGCCTGTTCTGCAATGCTCTGTTTTAGTTTAAGAGTTTCCACTTCCCATTAGGGGCAACTTTGCCTCAGAACTGACTTTGACGCCAAGGGTGTTCTGTGAGCTGAAGGCTTTGCAGATTCAGCTCTGCGGGGCCTAAGCGTGAGGTGGGACATTGACCATGACTTTAGGTGCCAGACTGGATGACTTCGAGATGACACTGGAGCACCTGCTCATGGACGTGTTTGTAAGTAAAAGCTCTTCATTCTCAAGTACGGGGATCATCCCTCTCATTCCAAATCACTTAGGGACTGTGTCCCCATAGCTTGTACTTGTCCATCTCCACACTACGTTGTTATGTCCTACTAATGTGCTGTGGGGGAGGTTGGGGCGGGGTGGCCATTGTTCCTAAATGTCCAGGGACACAGAACTGTCCACATGGGCTAACTGGCAGAGGCGTGGCAGTCAAGATGAAGTAAGCTGCCGAAATCTGAGCGAATGGGCTGAAGAAACAGAAAACATTTTCCAGGAGAGATCAAAACCACTTTGGTATGCGTTCCCTGGGGGAACCAGATTTGTTTGTGAAGCAATCATTCCAGAGGACTTGGGGGTTGGGGGAGGATGGGGAATTTATAGAGATTACTGGGTAGGGTCACTAATCCCCGCTGTCCCCAGAAACTGTTTCCATGTGCATTCCCCAGGAATTGATTTGATAAGATGAAGCTGTTTGGTTTGATTTGCTTTCCTCTAAAGAAAAGCAGCAGCTGACAGGGACTCTCTCTCTCTCTCTCTCTCTCTCTCTCTCTCTCTCTCTCTCTCCCTCTCTCACACACACACACACACACACACAACCCTCTTTCTGCAGTGATTTTAGCAATGCAATTAGTTGTTCCCCCAAGACCAGCCACAGAGGCTCCTTGCACATGGTCTGGGCTTGCTGTAGGGCACAGGTCTGCTCTCTCTCTCTGGGTTACTGATGACTAGCAGGGATGGCAGAAGCTCGGTCTTGCAGGTGGCAATGCAGCTGGAAGGTATTGGTGGTGCACTCTTTCCAAGAACAACAGTCACTCTGCCAGGGAAGGTGGCTGCAGTGCATGCTGTGAGGGCGCAGCACCAGTCTGTGTTTAGAATAAGGAAAGGGCTCCGGAGGATTGGTGCTTTTTGACTATACATCACTGGGACCCTTTTAGGAACTTTATAATGAATGGTGTATTTTGGCAGACAGGAGAGTCTGGAGCATTTATTATTATTATTATTATTATTATTATTATTATTGTTATTATTATTATTATTATTATCATTATCATTAATTATTGTTATTGTTATTGTTATTGTTATTGTTATTGTTATATTTGTAATGTATCTTCAAATGGAGAGGCAACTTCATGCTGACGGGATTCCCAGAGGGGCTTTCTCTTTGAGGAGAGGGTAGGGAGCTGAGTGACTTGAGTCCTTTCTGATCATAGTCATGGCACAGGGAAGCAGGCCTGAAGGTGGAGAACGTGATGAACAATGGAAAGGGTCCTCCTGCGTGTCTAATCCAGAGTCGTGAGTTCATGGGGTGTACACTAGACAGCAAGGCAGGAAACCGGCTTTGATGGCCAATCCGCTCGGCCTGGACACCTCTGCCGGAAGTCTGGCAGTGGTGCTGGGGGGGTTGGGGATGGGAGGCGGGGCCAGGGGAGCAAAGGGTGAAAGCTTGATTGGCTCGGAGGGAATGAAATTAACCAGAAAAAAATTTAAATACTCCAAGAACATTAATGTAGTCCCCCCCCCCTTGCTGCCTTGTCCTCCCTAATTTCCTCTCTGTTCCCTCTAAGGTCCCGTGGTCTTGTTTCCAAGCCAAGCAAGGGTCTCCCGCCTTTTGTTTGTTTGTCTGTATACCATATGTATTCCTTTCGCCTGAGGAGGTCAGAAGAGGGCGTCAAATACCCTGGAACTGCAGTTACAGACAGAGCCACGAATAGGGTGCCGGGAAATAAATCTAGCTCCTCTGGAAGAGCACTGAGTGTTAACTGCTGAGCCATTGCTCCAACCCCTGGCTGCCCTTTTAGATCAATTGCCCGGGAAAATAGATCAATTCCCCAGGAATAACGGGGAAGTATGTCTGACAATTCATAGGGATTGAAAAGATTAATATTGTAAATAAGTGAGAGGGTGACTTGACATCTGTAGGCTAACATTTCCTCTTTCAACCTGGCTAGGAACCACAGGCTTTCCCCAGTAAATCTGATTGTCTAGACCGAGTATTTGCATCAATCTTCCAGGCTTCTAAAGCTTTGCGCATTTCTCATTAGGATGCCATCCCACAAGTCTCCAGAACAGTTGTTTCTATCTTGACACCTCTTTTCCAGGATTACCAAGGGACATTTGTGGAACTACAAGGCTCTGTAAGATGAGATAAGGGGTCTAGCACATCTTTCGTTCCATACCTGGTCACCACTTGGGGCTTCTCTAGCTGCGGCTGTGCCGCTGGGTTCAATTGCCCTGACTCACATCATACCAGGCAGCTCACAGCCTGCTATACCTCCAGTTCCATGGGATCTGATGTCCTCCTCTGGCCTCCAAGGGCAACTGCACTCACATACACACACACACCCAACACATGTACACACACATAAACTTTTTATTGGAAATAAGTATTTTAAAAGAATGGCAAGTGTAGAATTTCCTGTTGTGTGTGTCCTGCTTCCAATTGTCAGTGCATCCTCCTCCTCTCGGTTCAGAAGATGAGAAGCAAGCTTCTTGCCTCTCATCTCTCATCTCCAGTAGGCATAGCTCAGAGGCCCTGCCTTGCAGGGACATTCCAAGACTTCCCCACAGACCAAGGGCACCCAACACAAACCGAAGAAAAGGACAACAGGAAGCCAAGCAGATGTCTTGAAACATTCTTTGTTGAGTTAAATAGGCTGGTTATCTGCACTAGAATCTGTCCTTCCAAATGCAGGTAGATGCCTCCAGCTCTCCACTCTGCTGCCAGCATTCCATGTGCGCATTCTCAGGACCATCCGGGACCTTCTCATTATTTTCCCATTGCGCTGACTTTTTATCTGACATGAGCCTGCTGTGACATTGCTCCTTCTGTTTGCAATTTCATTTTGATTTTTATCAACATATGTGCATGGCAATTTTCATGAACACAAAAGTTGAAGAATACTTGAAGGCTTAAGAAGAAATACCCCAGGTTCCAATCCCTTCCTTCCAACCTCTGAGTTCCCTCTCCCCAGGGGAACCATGTTCTTCCAAATGTTATATCTGGTGGTTGACTGTAGTTTTCTCAGTAATATGTTGCCTTAGTCCCTGCTCTATTGCTGTGAAGAGACTCCATGACAAAAAAAAAAAAAAAAAAAAAACTCATTAAGAAAACATTTAATTGGAGGTTTGCCTGCAGTTAGAGTGCTTAGTAGTTCTTTGTCATCAGGGCAGGGAGCATGGCAGCATGCATGGTGCTGGAGAAGTGCTCACATCCCAGGCTGAGGTCAGACAGGCAGGCAAACAGAGAGAGAGAGAGCTTGGACGACCTTCAATACTTCCTTCAACAAGGCTATTCCTACTCCAGCAAGGCCACACCTCCTAATCCTTCTAATCTTTTTTAAACAGTTCCACTTCCTGGTAACTAGTCATTCAAATATATGCCCCTGTGGGGGCGCATTCTTACTCAAATTACCATATATATTTACATACTAATGTCTTAGATACCTAAATTTGAGATGTTAAGCCAACACCCTCAGAGATGAGGATTTCACACTTATTGTGTCTGTGTTCA
Organism: Acomys russatus; assembly: GCF_903995435.1. NCBI lineage: Eukaryota > Metazoa > Chordata > Mammalia > Rodentia > Muridae > Acomys > Acomys russatus. The sequence continues at coordinate 52,041,438 of NC_067145.1, forward strand.
TGTGCATGGAGGTGCACATATATGTGTGGATGCGCATCCATACGTGAGCACATGCATGTGTTAGTCTCTAATTGGTCTAGAGCTCATGAAGTAGGCTAGGCTGGTTGACCACTGACTACCAAGGATGAACCTGTACTCACCTCCCCAGTTCTTTTAAAATCAAAATGTAACTTAGGCTGGTTTCCGGGATTGAACACCAGTCCTCATGCTGTCAAGATAAATATTCTACTTACTGAGCCATCTCCTCAGTCTGAGGGTTTTATCTCTTGTTACATTCCTACACACACACATAACACACACACACACATTTCTCCCTTCCCCTGTCTTCTGTTATTGCAGTTTAGTGTAAAAACAGCTTTTATTACACTAACAAAATATTGTTTACACCTGAAAATTAGTATGTGCTATAATTACATATCCTGGTGGGTTTTTTACAACTTTATGTTTTTCCTGGAGTTAATAATTGCCTGATATTCTCATCTGCCTTTTTCCTATAAGATTTTCAATAGAGTTATATGACTTGTGTCCCTTTAGAAACTTTATTATATACTAAATTCACTTCCATTTCTGAGGTGGGGTGCATCCTTTCTGGAACTCTCCATCCTTCATCAATTAGCTGAGCTCCTCTCTTGGTCTTTTATACAGCTGTCTTGATGCTTCTCTTGTCAAATATCCTGCCAGCCCCCTTTCTATCTCTCCTGTGACCAGTTCCCCTTTTCTTGGAAAAAGGGGACTTTTTCTTTCTCCAGTGTTCACAAGAAGCAAATCTTCCCACCACTGAATGATTGTCCTGTGTGTTTAATAATAGGACTCGTCTAGCAGTTGCTCAAGTGACACTGACACTTTCAGCTTTGACTCCTCTCTTAAACTCCATCTCAGAGCACCCAAGTACCAGAAACTCGGCGTGTCCAGAGCCACTCTGCACCATCTTCTCAGATGTTCCCCTTCTTCTATGCATCTATCACAGCAGATATTAGCATCCTTTCTCTGGTCTCCCTGGTTAGAGGGCTGTAGAAGAGGTTCTAGACTTCATCTTTACCATTTGGACCACTGCAGTAACCTTGTGACTGCCCTGCTGACCTTCATTCACTCTTTGTTAATCAGCCCCTCCAAACTGATATCACTTCCTTGCTAGAAGTAAGTTGTAATGAAATCCTTTTGCTCATAGAATGAGGTCATTCTAGGTTCGGTTTTGATTGCTATGATAAAGCACCATGACTAAAAGCAACTTGGGGACAAAAGGGTTATTTCACCTAATAGCTTATAAGTCCATCACTGAGAGAAGCCAAGAACTCAGGGCAGGAAGTGAAACAGAAGGCATGCAGGAATGCTGCTTACTACCTTGCTCCTTGGCCTGATATCGTCCCCCTCTCTCTCCCTCTTCTCCTCTCTCTCTCCCTCTCTCTTCCCCCCCCCCCCTCTCTCACTCTTGGTTTTTTGAGACAAGGTTTTTCTGTGTAGTCATAGATGCCCAGGTCTCAGTCCAATTTCTTATACAACTCAGGACCACCTGCCCAGAACTGGCACCACCCACTGTGAGCTGGGCTTTCTCAAGTCGTTCATCAATGAAGAAAATACCCCATAGAGCTACCCACAGGCCAATCTGATGGCGGCAGCTTCTCAGTGGAGCTTTCTTCTTTCCAAATGACTCTAGCTTGTGCCAAGGTGGCAGAAAACTACCCAGCACAGAGGTCCTGTAGTATGCAAGTGATAATATGGCCTTCGACTCATTTCTTGTGAGTGTGTGTGATGTATGTACTCTATGTGTGCATGTGTGTGTGAGTACAGGCACACACATGCCACAGCTAATACACAGAAGTCAGAGGTCAACCTTGCATGTGGCTACTCCCCTTCCACATTGTTTAAAGCAGATCTCTGTTAGTTTTTATTGTGTATGCCTAGCTAGCTGTCCAGAAAGCCGCCAAGGATTCCCCTGTGTCTACTTCTTTACATGGGTCCTAGAGATTCAAACTCAGCTCCTCATGCTTGTACACAGCACTGAGCCATCTGTCCAGCCCCCTGGTGTCATTCCTTATCACCCTTGTTCTCACACACGTGACTCGGTATCTCATGCAATTTTCACAACTTTTCTTTATGTTGTTGAAACTTAAAATGCAAACAGAGTGGTGTAGGCCAAGAAAACAATAACAGAATCCTCTATTCATCCTCGCTTGCCTCGAAGAATTGCTCCATTGAAGGTATTTTAACGACTCTGGCCATGAACTTGTACTAGGACGCCCTTTGACATTTTGACTTACTGGTTAGTGGGTGTCCAGAGCACACTCAAGATAAACCACATTCCCACGGCACGAAGTTCTAACAAATTCAAGTTGCTTTCTCCCTCCCTGTTGGGAAAATGTAAGACTGGTGGGTGAGTGGTGCTGACATGTCCCCTGGGCATGGGAGACAGAGGGATCAGATGCCATCAAAGAAAGGCCCCACTCTCCTTTCCAGCACTAGGATTGTTTCAACTATGGAGATTCAGTCTGTAGATGAAAATTACATGTTTAAGCTCTCTGCCTAGGAAAAAAAAAAGTAAGCATACAAATGAGAAACAGGTTTAAGAGTTGGTCATTTGCCACCCAGCACTTAGCTAAGCATCTCATATGCCTGAAATGAAGGAGCCAAGCCTATTGAAATTAAAACACCAGCATGTACTGGCTCTGCTTAGAAGTGCACCATATATATTCAGCTAATTCTAGGAAGTCAATACCACAGATAAGGGCATTATTTATTTTGCCATTCCAGGTGTAATTACACAGTTTACCCTGTGCAAAGTGCACTTCATAAACATGGCAGATCAATGCTAGTTATCAGAATCCATCCACAGCTGACAGAACATGAAAAAGGGCTTTGCAAAACAATCTGGAAAGCTCATCTGCAGAGCCAGCCCCACAGGTCAGCTTATTACCTGCTCAATCACACAGGCATCCTGGTAATAGTATTGATTCCCCGGGACCAGGACATGACATCACTCTTAAGAGCATGTGCAGTAAGCTATTCCCACCATGCAGAATGGCCAGCAGCTCAGGCTGAGCCTTTGAGTGTTTGGAGTGGCCTCTAGCTGGCAAGAGAAAGTAGAGTTCTGGTGGGGACCAATCATATCAAGGCAAGGCATGAAAACCTTTCAAACAGAAGAATGAAACCCTTCTGCTGGTGCTAGAGAGATAGCTTAGTAGGTAAACATGAACAAAAGCCAGGCATGGTGATGTGCACTTATAATCCAAGCACTGGGGGAGTGGAAACAGACAGTTGCCTGGAGTTCATTGGCCATCCAGACTAACCTAGTTGCAATCTTCAGGCCAATGAGAGACTGCCAAAAATCCAAGATGTATGACACCTGAGAAACGATAGGTGCGCTTGCCCTTTGGCCTCCACATGCATGTACACACATGTACTGATATAAACACATGTGCATGTTCATGTAACACGCACATACCTTCTCATAAACAAGGGCATACACACACACACACACACACACACACACACACACACACACACACACACACACACACCACTGTTTGTGAGCAAGAACTCATGAGCGAAAATGTAAACCATACTGCCAGCAGGCCAATGGCCTCATGTTTAGTAATCAAGGCATGCTCAGACAGGATAGTGGTGACTCTTCCTTGCAAAGCATTAATATTCTCCACATCTCTATAGCTTGACTATAGCTTTGAAGATCTCAGGAGATTCCATGACAGCTGCTTATCTCTAGGTTTTCCAATGGCACACACATATCTTCCCCTCCAGCCTGAAAGAGGGTGGGGTCTATTTTCACTGTGATAGGAGTAATGCCTTTGAGTTGATGGGACCAGGAGCCTTTTTTGGGGGGGGGGGTGAATTAATTTTCTTCTCCCATCATTGAACTGAAACTTACAAAACACCAAGTTTTCAAAAGGCTGAGAAGGTTTGTTGGGTTTTGGTTTTTTTTGTTGGTTTGTTTGTTTTTTACTACTTGGATAGGTGGCTCAGTGGGGGCAGCCTGTGAGGAAGTCCCTGGGAAGATGCATGACTCTAGAGAAACACACAGGGAGACAGGAAGATGGACAGTGAGGCCCACAAGGCTACTGTGGTCCTGGAGCTGCAGGAAAATGTGGCGAGTGTGTGATACACAGCAGTGACATGGTGGCTAGGGAGCCAGTGACAGCATGACTGTGGCCAAGCAACTCCACTTCTCTGTGCCTCCGTTGCTTCATCGTTATCCAGGGAAAGAACGGTACCTATTTGAAAAGACATGAAAGAGCATCCCTGTAATAGAATGTACCACCTGAAGGGGCAGTGTTATTTCATCAGACACTCACTAAGGCACCTGAAGGCTGACTGGGGAAACACAGGCAATGAGAGGCCATGACAATCTTGGTTTGGGCAGGCCCAAGGCCCATATCCTAGTGTCAGGGGTGGTATATGCAAGACAGTCACAGTGTCATCTCTGAAGAAAGCTGGCCTCCACATTAAGCATCATACCTGGAGTCAAACTGGGCAGGTCCACCCCAGATCTCTTCCCTTCTTTGTATGGTATCTCAAGGAAGAGTAGGTGCTAAATGAAATGTGGAATTCAGCCAACTAGTGAGGGGAGGAGAGGGAAAGAGAAAGTGAGGAGACGCCAAAGGGGGATGGGATCGAGGAGAAAGGAAATTGTATCTCTCCACTCAAAGCAACCACAATTCTTCCTGCAGCGCCTTCCACACAACACGGGGATACGCTCGGCTCAAAGGCAGATGTGTGAGAACAGACCTCAGTTAAAACCAAGAGAAACACAATGGCCACACTGATCTGGGGAGCTTCCCCCAGCCCCAGGAGTGTTATGTGATGTATTGGTCCTGTCTGGGGGGATCCTTTACCTTTGACCTCACTTCCGGACTCTTTCCTAACAGTCTATAGCCACCAGGCAGTGCGTACTAATATGACAAGGCAGGGGCCGTCTGAGTCAGCTAAGTTTGGTAGAAACAAGAACGCGGCTGGGGTGCGAAAGAAACCCAGGGATTCTCTCCCAGAGCTCCTGTGTCAGACTGTAGGAACTTTGTTAAGAATTCCTAACATGGCAACAATTACAACCCAAGCTTCTCCCCTGGCTACAGCTTCTCCACCCCAGCTCAGAGTAGTCTGGGCCATCGCTGTGTTTGGACATGTTTGTGGCCCTTTCCTGTCATCCCACAGCAGCGCATCTCCCCCAGCCCTCGGCCCTTCTGGGAATGAGGCAGGGAGAAAGAAAACCAGAGCGGGTATCTTTGCCTGCTTAGAGCTGTCCAGTTCTCTGGAACTGACCTTTTTTTTTTTTTTTTAATCCCAACTTGCTCATCACAGGTGCCCCAAGGGTGCTGAAAGACTGACTTTTTCCCCACTCCTGCGGCTGAGAATGGTTTCCCTAGATGGCAACACTACCTACGTCTCTCTTTTAATTGGTCACCCATGTTGCCTCTCTAAGCCTGGAGCCCAAGCTAGTGCCTCCTGATTTGGATTGTTTGCTTGTTTTGTTTTATTTTTGCCCTCCGTACCATGTCAGAGCACCTAGGATGTCCCCCAAGACCCACTCTCAGCTCCCTGTGTCAGTGGACTTCACTATGTACCTCAGGCTAGCCTGAAACTCATGGTCCTTTTGCCTCAGCCTTGTGTATTAGGGTTACACATAAGCATCACCATGGCAGGGCGCTCCTTTCTCTTCCTCTTTCTTCCACCCTCTATAGCCTGGAACATGAGGCCAACTTCAATTTCAGACCTGGTTCTGGAATGCTCCTTTCCCAACTCTGCCTGTCCCTCTAGGGCAATAAACAATGGGTGGGGATGGGTGGGGCCAGGGGCCAGTCCACATTCATGGGACCAATCCCAGGGTTCCATCAGTGTCTCATTCACCCTGGGTGTAGCTTGTAGCATGTACCAGTGTGCTCATAGCTCTGATTTGGGACTCTTCGTTATGCAACTGTTTGTATGTGACAAGCACACACACACAAACATGTAGACATATACAAATATATATACTCACAGCCACACACACATATACAAGCACATACAAACACAGACATATATACTTACTCGAACATACAAACACACATACATTCACCCTTATACATCAACACAAACACATATGTGTACACACACACACACACACACACACACACACACAGATTTGTGTATATGCATACACTACACCAAATGGGTTCTTCCCTTTCTCCTGTCTCTTTCCACTAACTCTGGTGTCATAAACTACTTTATGTCCCACAAGCCATTACCCCCATCTCCTCCTTCACACCCTGCTGCCAGTGACCTAGAATACAGCTTTGATTCGCTGCGCCTGGCTTTGGCACATGGAGCACACTGATTTTCCCGCAGTGCAGTTCCCCTCATTCCTGAGTGGCTTCAGTCCAGACTTTCACATAAATGTTTTCTTCAGGACTGCAAAGTAATGTTCCAAGTAAGCAAACAAAACCCTCCATCAGCCTGAGTGTTCTGCTCCTTGAGGCAGTAAGTGCAGCGTGAGGGACTGAAGCGCTGACGGCCGCTCCCCCAGTGGCATCTTCCCTAGCTGGCCAGGAACCCTCTAGATTATGTTCCCGGATGCACGTGACCCAGGGTTGCCGTGTCCTGGAGAAGACCTGCAATCTCCGAGATACATTTCTTCTCCACCCTTTCTCTTCGCCTCATCCAGCTATCCCTGGCTTCCCAGGGTCCGTCCCTTGGCCTGTTGTCAACACTGGCCATGGACCCACTCTTTCACAGAGCCTTTCCCCTCTCTGTCCTTGTCTCAGCTCCTGTGACAATTTATCTTCTCCCTGTCACTTGGCCAGGAAAGGACAGTTAAGAACTGGGAGCTGTCACTCTTCTTCATCCTCCCTCTTGGCTCCATCAGTGCCCGTGTAACCTACCCACATTGGCATCCATGCAGCCTTGGCCTGCCATAGTTGACCCCATCTCTGAGCTCTTCTTTTTCAGCTCCTCTTTGTGTCCCTGAAGCAGCATCTCACTGCCTTTCCCCCAGTTCTTTTGGGCTCTCTATGACTTGGAGTCAAGCCTAGATAACATAGCAGCAGCAAATCTGGAGACTTTGAAACTGCCCATCCCACCAGTCCTCTAAGCATGCAGTTTCAACTCCCCTGTAAGCCCATCAGGGGATCCTTGAAACTGCCCATCCCACCAGTCCTCTAAGCATGCAGCTTCTGCTACTCTGTAAACCTATTAGGAGAATCTTCTTTCTAGATTGTGAAACTGCTAGAAGCTGACGAAGTACCCTGTGGAATAGGTAAAATTGGTTCCTGCAGTTACACAAAATTACTTCGGTTTACACCTGAGTTCTAACCTGTCCATCAGTGTGCTCTGGTCACCTCATTCTCAGTTTCTTCGCCTGCAAAACACAAATAATGGAAAGCCATTTGGTTCACCAAGATAGCCTTTGGAAAGCTCCCAGCCCACTGTCTAGCAACTCAGCATCCACGCTGTCTCTTCCGCTAAAGTGCTCCTATCAGTATGAGCGCCTGTCCCATCCTGGGAAACACACTTGTGTTCTAACAGTGAAAAGAAATAACAGATACTGATGCTGTTGAATCAGTAAGGAACCTGAAATGTACAGGTCTCGAAATTCTATGGGTAGGCAAGCTGACTAGTCAGAGCCTTGAGACCATAAGGAAGAGGTAGGTATTTATTCTACAGGGACTAGGGAAGGCTCCATTAGTGGGGAGAGCCTCTTCGACATACAGCAAGCGTGCCTGTGGCCCCCCCGCCCCCCCATCATCACTGGGGAGGGGTGGAATGTGCTGGGCTGCCATGCGTGGGGAGTCTGGCCCAGGGTTATTTTGATTCCCATTAACATTCCCTTCTATACGTGTTTAACTGTAATTGAACGCATGTGCTTCTGTTTTATTTGCACTTAGTTCATCAAAGTGTCCTTTACAGTCTGAACTATCCCGCCAAAGCCTCGAGTTTTTCAGCGAAACCCCCATTAATACCCCTGGGAAACAGGAAGTTGTATTTACCGAAATATAAATAAATTCAGCTCTCAAGAGCTTTGCTTGGGCCGGGGTCACAGGAGAGGCAGTCATCCACTCGTCCTCTCAGAACAAACTGGGAAGCACAGAACCCTGGAACTCTGGACACACAACTGTTTGGAAACACATCCATCCTTTGTTCAAACCTGGGACAACTTCCAGTGCCATTTTGGAAAAGCAAGAGACCCTACCTATTTGGGAGAATAACTAAATGTCGGTGCAGATTTATTCTCTGCTCCCGTCTGCTTTGAAGCTGGCCAGTGAGTGTATGCAGGAAGAGGAGGGGGACAAATGATATGTAACCTAAAACCCCTTTCCAAAGCTATCCAGGGGACTCCCTCTCTCCCTGCCTCTCCCCTCTCACTCACCCTCCTCCTGCTCACTCCAACTGCACACATGGAACCAATTATGAACAAAGACCGATTGTTGTGCACTCGGACTTTCCCACGTGGGCTCGCTGCTTTCTTTAACTGCCTCTTAGTGTGCGTCTGCGTGGGAGGACCCTGCCCACGGTTCTAGCCCAGCACCCCAGTGCCGCGGTCCTCCGAGCCTCTCTGTTCTAATTCATTCTCTAGTGGCATAAGATCCCTCTTCCCTTCGCACCCCACCCCCACTTCCTATTAGGTTTGTCAGAATAAACAGAACTTTGCTTTTCCATCACTCTTGGTAAACTGAGTGATGGATAAAGAAAAGCTGGTTCCCAGAATGTGCTAGCATCGAGCTAAGCCTAGGATCCTCACAGAGGACCTGAATGTTACTTTCAAGAAAACCAGGACAGAAGTCATGCGTGCGTGTGTATGTGTGTGTGTGTGTGTGTGTGTGTGTGTGTGTGTGTGTGTGTGTGTGTGTGTAGAATTATGTTCTAGAGAAGCAAACAAAAATTCCTTAAATCCTGGAAAGCCATTAATTGTAGTTTTTCTCTGCCCTGGAAATGAGCTGATTGGAGGAGATGAAGTGATGGGGGTGGGGGTGGGGGTAAGCTGGTGAGGTAGCCATTACAAAATGCCACAGAAAGTTAAAACTATGGCCCACTTGGACTATCTGTGGGAATTACCCCTCAGTTAGAAAAGGCTTGGCAGATGTGCCAGCAAGCCTAAAGACTTGAGTTCAATCCCGGGGAATGAACAGTGGAAGGAGAAAACTGATTCCTGAATGTTGTCCTCTGACCTCCATACTACGACCACGGCACTCCTCAAACCAATGCCTCCATGCACACAGGCACACAAAATAAATAAATAATGTAAATGTTTTGAACAACAACAACAACAAAAAATGTTCTAAGTGCATTTGCACGAGGTGGTGGCACACGTAACTCCTTTGGCCTCTTCAGTCTGATTGTCTGAACCATGGATACAAAGATAGCAAAGACAGGGCTCCTTCTCCCACCCCCACCTTTTCTTCCTGTGGATTGCATTCACATAATTAATTTGATGCATACATTTTTTTTTTTTTGGAGGCACTAGTGGGAAAAACATATTCACATCTGATGTTCAGCTTCACAGAGGTAATTTATGAATCCAAAGAGCCACCCCCCCCAACTCCCCTGGGTGTTGTTCCTAGTCTTCAAATATTTTTTAATGTTAGGACGAGAATGAAATCAGAATGCAGGATTTTGACTTAATCTCTGCTCCAGATGTGGGGGAGATTCCATTTAGTCCTTTTAAGGGAAGCCTGTGACCTACTGTACAGCCGAGGGGCTTGGGCATCACGTGGTGGAGTGAATAATGCGTCTGGTACAGCCTTGATGAGACAACTGACCTGGTTGCCGTCCACAGCCCCGAGAAGCCGAGTTGACATTTCTGGATCACCCTCCCCACAAGCACCACTTAGCCACTCCTGGGACAGCGTGTCTCGCTGAGCCAGCGCTGCAGGGGCAGCCAGAAGGAAGCTAAAGGTGTCGCTCCACGCAGCTGAAGTTGGAAAACTTGGGCTGTTTTCCTTTCTCCCCATCCCCCACCTCCTGACCAACCACATCTTGACTCACAGGGCCGAAAACTCTCAGCTTTTCGATATTTGGGAAACCTCCCGAAGACCACAGCTTAGCTCTGAGAAGGACTCTAGTTCATCTCTCTCTTTTGCTACTAGACACACACACACACACACACACACACACGTGCACACACACACACACACACACACACACACACACACTCCCAGCTCCACACCATGGTAGTTCAGACTGCAGTGACTCCAAACAGACCTCAGAGACTTCTGAAAATACCTTATGGATCTCTAAGAAGGCGCAGCGTGGAGAGGGTAAGCTACGTGGCCGGAGCGGCTGTTTGTTTTCTCATTGAGCAGTTGCTACAGACAGGGAGATGGTGATTTCATTGTGCTCCAAATTAATGCTGCTGCTGCTGCTGCTGCTGTTTTGCTGAGCAATTCCTCAGTTTCCTGGGGCTGCAGATAGGAGTCTATGTTCTATATGGTGATCTCTCTCTCTCTCTCTCTCTCTCTCTCTCTCTCTCTCTCTCTCTCTCTCTCTCTCTCTCTCCTCTCTCCTCTCTCCTCTCTCCTCTCTCCTCTCTCTCGGATGAGAATTCTGAAATGGAAGTGTCTGTCAATTGCAGATGCCAGAGGGGGAGATTGAAATATGAGGGTTGAGCTTTCTGTCCCCCGGAGCTTGTTGAGAACTGTGTCAGGGCTGGGAGCCCGACTGCTCCTGTGCTCCCAAGTGCAGTAGCACTGCAATTTCCTTTGCTGTGTGAAAAAGAAGGCAAAGGTGATGTGAAGAGGCTTTGGCACCTTGCTGGTGTCAGTTACGAAGCTGCTTGTTTAGAAGCCCTTGCTCATCCAGAAGCCCTTGCTCATCCATATCCGTTTTGCTGGTGTTTTTTTGAGCATACTGCTCTCCTTTTTCCTCATGCTACTGATTTTTTGGCTGAAGTGACTGATAACTTCCTGAAAGCATGTGGCCTCCATGGTAGTCCCCTGGCAGAGGGGAGCCTATAAAATAATAATAAGTATTTGTCTTTTTCAATAGTAAGGAATAGCATGTCGAGGGTGGCTGTCATTATGTAAAATGGGCTGGATGCCCCCAAGGAGATCAGCTCAACCTGTGGGGATGGTACCTACACCTCCGCGGTCTCGTTCTGTGTAGCTGAGGCCTCCCTTGAGCGCCTGTTGGACTCCTGACAAGCCCTTCCGTAAACTGGATGCCTACATCCACATGTTAGATTGAGCATAGGCCAAAACCAGCACAAAAGTGAGAAAGGTGAGTAACCTGACCCAGTTCACGGACTGGGATGGATTTAATTTCCAGTGGCTTATTCTGACTAGTCAACTTACTAGTGAAAGGCATTTTAATTTAAAGAAACCTAATTAAAGGTTTCAGCATATGGCAACTGTCTAGAATATCCAGGCAGGTTTGAGTTTCTGGCTCTAATAAGTTGTAAATTTTCTATTTTAATTCTTTTTAAAGGAAATTACCCATTCTGGTGGTGTGTAGGTCTTCAGTTCAGTTTCAGACATCTCTGTGTTCAGTATCATTACCCCAACTAATGTGCAGTAGTTGCCTACTGTGTGCTCCTTTATGCGGCTTTGGAGCACGGGAATAAAGGAGCACACAAATTTGTAGGTCACTCCTTCTGTTTGGTCTGTTCCTTTGCTTGGAAACACTGTCTCACTCTAATGGGACTCACTGTGTCATCCAGGCTTCCCTCCAACTCCTGGCAATCTTCCTGTGTCAGCCTCCCAAGTGCTGGGCTCACAGGTGAAGTTGGCACCCCTGCCACCATGTGCATGTGGAATGTGACTTTCAGTATGGGTGACAACCTTCGCCTCTGTGATAACTAATTGTATGTAACACGTTTTATTATGGAGACATGAGTTCACAAGCACTCAAATGTAAATCATGTCCCTCAGGGCTGCGCAACATGGCGAGATAAAGGGGGAGTAATGTGCTGCTTCTTAAAGAAACAAACAAGCAAAACACAAAAATCTAGTTACCTCGTGGCCTCTCCTTGTATCACTCAAATCTCCAGATGGGTATTTAATATTTGAATATAGATTTGCATAAACCTATGTGTATGCACTTATCACTTGGTTTTTCATTGTTTACCGTTTTAAGACAAATCAACAACACAGGATTCCAAATGTGACCCATCACATGTCTGTGGCCATGCATTACGTCTGAATTATCACAGCTTCTTTCTGTCCCTGAGCATAGGGCATGGTTCACGGCCTTAAGAGACGGGTCTAAGAGCTCTGGATCCCTCAAAGCAGCCTGCACTTCCAGAGAGAGTTTAGACATTCCAGATGGACCTGACAACTCCCCCTCCAGGACAATGAGGTAGAAGCTAATTGAAATATATGGTAGCCTGTCAGGTCCAATTGAGCGTTTAACACTGTGCTGCTTCCATGACACTTCTCAGAATGGCCATCATATATTTATATAACAGGAGAGCATTTAAGTGATAAACAGCTCCAGACCAGGAAGGCTGCCTGGGATTCTATACCTTGTAACAGAAGAGAGAGTGCCAGATATTTGGGCACCATTGTTGTCTGGTAAGGCTCAAAGCCTTTACATTTCTAGGGGGCCTTTATTCCCTGCCCTCCAGGCCCTCCAGGCCCATTATCTCTCTTTACCATCTTGAGCTGCTAATGAAATATGGAACATGGGGCCTTTTCCCCTCATGCAGTGTAAATAGGAAAACTGGGTTCAGAAGACACGTCAGCCCATGACAAGATAAGACCTTGACCCTGAAAATGAGTGTTGCCTGTCCTTGACAGTTCAGAATGCCTCATGACCTTTGCTCTCTGGTAGCCATGTGGTGTGGCAGCCTGGCTCTAAACAGAATTATCATCAACTCGTCACCAGGATCTCACATAAGAGGCATGAGGACCAAGAGCATAGCATGATTTCAGAGCAATGAGAGCGCATGCATGCGTGTTCATATTCCTCTCTCTCTCTTTGTGTGTGTGTGTGTACGTGTGTGGGGGGAGGTGTGTATGTGTGTGGGTGTATATGCACGTGGCCAGAGATAAACCTCAGATGTCATTCCTCATGTTTCTTGTTGTTGTTTGAGATAGACTCTTCCCTTGCTGCCTGGAGCCTGACCACTAGGTTGGTCTTCAGAATCTACCTGAGCCCACATCTCCAGCGTTGGGGTTATGAGTGTGTGCCACCAGGATTAGCTTTTTTTTTTTCCTTTGTTTTCTGGTAATTACTTCCCTTGGACTCCCAACTTTATGTATCATTCATGGAAAGCAAGGTGTAACAGGTTCTGTGCACACAGGTGTCAAATCACTCAGCCCACTTGAGCCCAGGGACACCTTCGTGCTCTCTCTCTTCTAAAGGTGTGTAATTGCAGTGCTCAAGGAAAAAAATGAAGAGATCAGGCCTTCCATGTGGCACACCTCACGTGGTCTGAGTTTGTGATTGGAAAGTGACATAAAGGTAGTATTTTGCAGCACGCCATTCTGCAAGGTGGCTGCCTCCACCTTAGTTCTCTGCTTTTGTGACAGAGGCTGAGCAATGTGTATGTGTTCCCCACCCCAAGATTTGATCTCTGATGCCTGTAACCTCTTCAAGCACAGATATCCCAAGCTGCAGAAGTCAGATTTCATGTTCTGATTTCCCAACTGTAAGGGTCGCAATGCTTGATCCCCTATTGGCTTACTTTCTAACACCCACATCCATAGACCCAGAATGCTCTGGGCATCTCTGTCCTCTTGACAGTCTTCACACCTTGAATCTAATGTGTTCAAAGTGAAATTGAGTGTCACCACCCCCACCACTACCACCACCACCAAACACACACACCACAAGCCTGCCTCCTACCCCAGCAGGATTATACTTACTTATGCTTAACTAAGTATCAATGAACATTGACATGTATTCTTAGGGTTGCATAGCCAGGTCTTTTCATTGCTGTACCAACATGATAGTGTGAACTCACACACGCCTAGATAGCATAGCCTACTCTATGCTTAAACTACATGCTACACACAAGCGCATACTGCAGCCTCTTACTCCTAAAGCCATAGCACATGAAATAATGCAATGACTCAAACATGATAAGACACAGTGGAATGTAGGAACGAAAGAAACATGAGACACAGGAGGCAGCTGTTGGCATATCATGAGACATCACTTTCCAGCCAGCTGTGGAGTTGAGATAACTAGAATGATTACAGTCTAAGATAAAGGATAACACTAATCCAGTAGCATAGTCATTCATGGTCCCTTTTGAGTGTCACGTCCTATGTGCAATTATCAGTGCTAGATGTTGATATGCCTGGCAGTGTGCTAGGGTTGTTTGCATGTGATATTATAATGGCTAGTGTCATCAGCTTTAGAAAAATGGTCAGCTCCTTCATAATCGTATAGGGTGTCGTATGAGGGTGTGTGTGTAATAGACAGAAATGCTGATATGGGTCATGTAACTGTACCCAAATGAGAACCCAGGTACTTCCTTTCCTTTCCTCTGTCTCCCTTGAACAGCTACGGTGTGTGCTGTCATTTCTGGTTTTGCCATCTCTCTCTCATCTTGCAGTGCCTCCTAACTTTCCGATTCAGACACTCTCATCTTGTGCCTGCATACTGTCTTCACATGGTTACAGACTTACACTCATTTGGTCCATCCACACCTTCTTCTGTAGTCATAACAGTTAGATTAGAGACAATTACATCACTGGTATACATAAAGTTTCAATGGTTCTGTGCCTCAGGATAATGCCAGATTATAACCAGGACCCTGCTAGGGTCTCCTGCCTCACTTCTTCCCCATTTACTACTTTTAGACTATACTCCAACCACATATGAACACATTCCTACTTCCTTTAAAGTACCACTCTCTCTCTCTCTCTCTCTGTTGCTTCAAGGCCTTTGAACATTCTGTCACTAACCTGGCACTTGCTGCCATCTTTCCACCCCTGCACTTTGTATTTCCATCCTTTTGCATGAGGCTGATATACAGTCGGAAGCCTTTCCAGGTACCCCATCTCCAACCCGCAACAAAAGCTACAAGATACCATAATGCATTGCACTTCTCTTGAAGGAATGTAGATCGCCCGCAGTGAAGCTCATTTCCTTGAGAACTAAGGCATGTGGTCCATAACAGGAACATTAGAAATAGCCCATCAAAGACTGCCCATCAGTATGAGGACTCCAGACGAGATCAGTTAAGGCAGACAGACATGCCCAACAGAGATCCAAAAAGCCATCCTATTCTTCCCAAAGTAGAGAGGCATTGGCCTCCTCTAGGACAGGCTACTGAAAGACATAAAATTAGGGCAAGGGAGATAGCCTAGTTGGCAAAGTGCTTGTCTTGAGTTCGAGCCTCAGAAAGAACCCATGTCTTTGCTTTTGTTTTATTGTTGTTGTTTGTTTGTTTTAAGAAGAGGCAGCATGTACAGTGCACTCTTACAGTCCCAGTGTTGTGGACTAGATAAATAAATAGGATGTAATAAAAAATATAATAGATTATTCCATAGATATGAGAATGAATGAAATCTGGGAGTTCTATCATTAATGTCCCTCAGTGAGAGGTTTGGCGGAAGATCAGACATAAACTATAAATAGGAACGGCCTCAATTCCCAAGCCGACTTCCTGGAAGTCTCATTGTTGCTGGTGGAAAACATGTTCACTCTCACGTGTTAACACAAACCAAGGAAACCAACACTCTTTCTTATTTATTCAGGACTCCAAGAGCACACCAGACACCTCTAAGCGGAACGAGGTGGGAGCAACCAGCCAGGCTCAAATTAGCCATCTTTCACAAAGTAGTATCAATTTGATGGTTTTATTGTGGGGTGGGGGTGAAGCAAGAAATCTCTTTTTCTACATTTATTTGAATATTTTAGGTGAAAAGGTCTTTTTTTTTTTTTTTTCCTTCTTGGAAACACTGAGATACTGCGATATTTTTGGAGTGGTATTTTTAACACAGCATAAATTAAACCTTGTGGCACCCACAACATTCATTATTCGATGTGTTATTCCAGATTGACATATTGCCAGTCTATTATTTTGCAAACCATTACATTATCCCAGCTGCTAAGCTGCATAACTTAGGGATCCAGAATACAACAGCGTCTCTGTGCTCGGGTGTGTAGTGCTTACATTTTGAATGTATTCATGCAGGGAAGTGTGAGACATGACCCAAAACACATACAGCAGACAGCTCTTAGTGGGTATTTATTACCACTGAAAGCAGACAGCCAAGAACTGCTCAGACAGATCAGCGTATTCACATGTGTTATTACCCAGCCTCGCATCCAAGAACACTTGGATGTTCCTTCTATAAATATTCTCCTCTCTGGAGAAAAGGATCATGGACTCTCTGGGACTCCAGTTCTCTGGTTCACAGAAGGCATGAAAGGTCATTTTCCTCTTCTTGTGAATGATTATGTTTAAATTGAAAATAAAATGTGTGTGTGTGTGTGTGTGTACATGTGTGTGTGTGTACGTGTGTGTGTGTGTGTATGTGTGTGTGTGTACGTGTGTGTGTGTGTGTGTGTGTGTGTGTGTGTGTGTATGGTGTACATGCACATATGCACTTGTATATGGGGATGTCTGAGAAGGTCAAAAGAGGGCATTTGATCCTTAAATCTACAGGTATGTGGATGCCCTATGTGGTGCTAGGAACTGAACTCTGGTCCTTGGCAAGGGCAGGTACACACTTAACCACGGACCAATCTCACTAGCCCTTCACCTTGGTTTTGAGACAGAGTTTCTTACTGGCCTGGAACTTACCAAGTAGTCTAGGCTGGCAGGCAGGCTTGAGGGAGCCCCGGGAATGCATCCCTCTCTACCTCATGGGCTTTACACTGGGAAGATCTAAGAAGCTCTGAAGACTCCCTGTACCTACTCTGCACCCAGACCAGATCATATCTCAGTGGAGGGACCCAGGCATCAGTAGCTAAACCTCCCAAGTGACTCCACTGAGCAGCCAACATTGCAAGCACTGCCCCAAAGTGTACAGCAGCCAAGATGGATCATCTAGACCCATTCCAACTTAAGGGATGTAGATAGTTCTTGTGTTTTATGGTGTTTTCACCTAAGACAAGACTAAATGGGTAGGTTGGGGTGAGTTGTTTGTTCACCTTTTCGTGGTAGGATGTTCAAATGTGTGGTTCTTGATAAGAGGAAGCTCAGATTGGAGGGGGTTTTTTTTGGGGGGTGTTGAATCCTAAACATTTTAGGGCATTTTAGGCAGTGCACTGTACTTTTGAGTCCACCCCACTTAATAGTCAGACGGAAGACTTTTGTAGTCACAGTGTGTGGCGCTTTGCAGAACTTCTTTCTAATTAAGCTGAGACCCCAAACATCAGTCTGCCTATTCCTGCTGGTCTGCTGGAGCTATGTTCGCAGAGTCAATCACCTGATCTCATAGCATGCCTTCTAAGTGCTTTGAAACAGAGCTCCTGGAACATGATTAAGCAGCATGACCACTGCCCACTTGTATGAGTTTCTTTGATCCTATAGTTGAAGTCCATTGTGTGTATGCATGTGTGTGGTGTATGCAAACGTGTGTGCAAGTGCATGGACACATGTGGAGAATAGAGAGGGCCACTAGACATCCTGTTCTATCACTTCCTGATTCTTCCATTGAGACATGATATCTCGATGAACCCAGAGGTCAGCTGAAAGCCAGCGAGCCTCAGAGGTCTTCCTGTCCGCACCTCCAGGGTCCTGGGGTTACAGACACATGTGTGGCCATGCCCAGCTTTTTACATGGGTACTGAGGATTTAAACCCATGTCCTCCAGTTTGCACAGCAAATCTGCTTACCCCCTGAGCCTTCTACCCTAGACCAGCAATCCACTTATATTTGTACTGCTTCATCAGTAAGCTGAAGAGAACCTGTTGCTTTATGTGCATAAAACAGACTAGAAGAATCTATGCCATGAACATTTGTTCTCAAATCTAGGAGTAGGCAAGCCACATGTGTGGGGTACTTCTCCCCTGCCTTCAACCTATTTCCTTTCCTTCCCCTCCTCCTCTTCCTCTTCCTCATCTTCATCAATTTGTTCTTCCCTTAATGATCAATTCTATCTGTATCAGCTATTTTTTTCTCATTGCTGTGATAAAATACCTGGCGAAAGCAACTTAAGAAAGTAGGGCTTCCATTGGATCACAGTTCAGAGAACTCAAGTCCATCGTGACGAGAAAGGCAAAGTGGCAAGTACATGAAGCTGCTGGCCACACTGCATCAGCACAGAAGCAGAGAGAGAGAGAGAGTAAGCTAATGCTCAGTTTGCATGTCCAGAGGTGTGTCTCCTGGATGATTCTCTAGCCCTCAAGATTAATCATTGAAGTCTTGGTACATGAAGGACTTGAAACACTCCATGGGTGAGAGAATTTATACCAGTGAATTGCCAAATACACAAGTTAGAGCTTTTGTTCTCTCAGCAAGTCTATAGCTAAACATTTGCTGGCACATCCTTGGCAGATGGTTGAAAATCACAGAACTATGGGACGTTGCCTGGAGAATGTGTGTGGATATATATATGTGTGTGTCTCTGTGTGTGTGTGTGTATGTGTGTGTGTGTGTGTGTGTATACACACATATGCATTTATATGCACATGCATATATGTGTGTGTTCAATGTATGGACACTTGTCTATGTGTGTAGAGATCAGAGGTCAATATCAGATGTCTTCCTCAATGACTTACCTTTATTTTTGGAGACAGCATCCCTGGTTCATTGATTCAGCTGGATTTACTAGGCAGCAAGTTGAGAGGTTCATCCGTCTCTTCATCCCCAGTGTTGTGATTAGAGACACATGTTACTGCTTTTTAAAAGGTGTGTTCTGGAGAACTTGAACAGGGAATTTTCATGCTAGTGTATCAAGCAATTTTCCAACTGAGCGGTCTCACCGGAGATTAGTTTAACTAGCACACCCTGCCACACACACATACCTTAAAACATGACATTCAAACTTAACCACCTTCCCCTGGTCGCTTTCAAAAAGTGGGCAAAGAAAGGGTGGATGAAAGATTTCAGTATCTTGTGCTGGTCACCCGTGTCGAGCCACCGTTTCTCCCTCATGTCTTAGTTTCCTTGACGTTTATCTTAAGGAATAGCTCTTTTGCTTGGTTTTGGGGGTTGCCTATGAGAAAATTGTTTTTAAAATGTTGTGATATAATCATGTGTCAGGGCTTCAAAACCCAGCTGAGTCCCAGAATATTTTTAGAAAGTATAATTTAGGGCCAAAACAGCACTACAATGTCCAAAATGAGGGAGTCCTAGGTTGAACTCTGAATTTGGGCATTCAGACACACTCTGTAGAAGAAAATAGGTTTGAAACAAAAATGGGGGGTGGGGTGGGGAATCCGGTCTTTGCTATCAAAGTCTGTGCTAAGAGACCTTCACGGACCCTGTAGAGGAAAATGTTCCTTTTATCTGCCCACGAGCTGAGGGAAAGCCACGGCCAGCACACCGTGTACAGAGCCCACGGATAAGAAGTTTCCTCTTGGGGATGGTGACTATCTACTTAGAACACACATAGCTCCCCTTTCCCCACGCCCTTTTAAATTTTCCTTTGTAGCACCTGAAGCTCAAGCCAGGTAAAGGCAAATGTAAAAGCACACAGAGATGTGAGCCCCACTCCCATCTTGGGCTGGTATTTGTGAATTGGCCCATTGCACACCTATTGTGTACCCCATTGCATACTCATTGCACGCCCATGCATAGCCTGGGTCTCAGTGCAACTGAGTCGCACAAGAGCCCGCGTATGTTGTCACACTGCTGCCTTGCAGGCACGGTTCATCTACATGGGCAGCTATGTGGGTGCTGGGTTCTGACTGACTTCTAACCTGATATGCGATGATCTGAATGTTTCACATGGGCACCAGGAGTCTGAATTAGCTCCTCGCGCTTTTGCTGCAAGCTCTTTACCCAGTGAGCCACCTCCCAGCCTTGTCCTTTAGTTCTTCTATTACCATCTCTCAAAGTGGAATCTGTATTCCTTCTTCTTACCCGGTGTTGGGCCAGCATTCTCCCAAAATATCCATTTTCTTTTTATCATCACGTGGTGACGGGATACATGAGAAAAACAGAGTTAATGTGTCATATCCAAGGACCTTACAGGATAAGCAAGCTTTACCCATGGAGACCCCACTCATCAGAAATGGGCTGTTAGCAAGTTTATTTCACCTTGTATTGTATCCCCAGGGTCCAATCCTTCATCTTAACTCTGGAGGCTGCCCTGTGTTTGCACCACTCATTCTGTAAATTGGGCCCCATACAGGCATTGCAGAATCAAATGTCTACCGCTGCCAGTGCAGAACAATAAGGAAGGAGCGCACAGCGACTGAGGCAGCTGCCATACAACTTTGCCACAGGGACGCTGAGCCTGGTGTTCCTATTTTCAAGCTTTTCAAAAGGAAATTTGGTGCTTTGTCAAAAAAAAAAAAAAAAAAGTACTTATGGGAGCAGTGTATATAATGTTTGTATGGATCTGTGCACATGTGGATGCATGTGTTTGCACATGGAGGTCAGAGGTCAAAATCAGGTATCTTCCTTGATGGCTGCCACCTTATTCTTTTGAAATGGGGGTCTCTCCCTGAACCCAAAGCACACCCATTCGGCTAAACTGGCTGGCTAGTGAGTCCTGAGAATTTGCCTGTCTCTGCCTCCCTGGTGCTGGAATTAGGGATGCATGTCAGCACACCTGACTTTCTATATGGGATCCAAACCCAGGGTATGATGTTTGCATGGCAAAGAATTTACTAACTGATGTGTGTCTTCAGCTCTTGCACTTTCTTTTACATTTATTTATGTGTATGGGTGTTTTGCTCTTGTGCATATCTGTGTATTGTGCGTGTACAATGCCCACAGAGTCCAGAAGAAGGTATTGGATCCCCTGGAACTGGAGCTGCAGATATGGATGCTGGGGATTGGACTTGGGTCATCTTCAAGAGCAGCCAGTGCTTTTTTTTTTTTTTTTTTTTTTTTTTTTTTGAGACAGGGTTTCTTTATGTACCCTTGGCTATCCTGGACTCACTTCGTAGACCAGGCTGGCCTCGAACTCACAATGATCCCCCTGTCTCTACCTCCTGAGTGCTGGGATTAAAGGCATGTGCCACTACACCTGGCTGCAGCCAGTGCTCTTAAACACTAAGCCATTTCACCAGCCTGGTGCCCCTACACATTTTTAAAGGCAAGATCTTGCCATATAGCAAAGGCTGGCCTGGAACTCACTCACTGCATGGCCTTGGTGGCATAGCTCATGCCTCAGCCCCCTCAGTTCTGGGATTATAGATGCATATCACCATGCCTAGTACATTTAAGGGGTCTCCTTTTTATTTCCCCTTTTCTTTTTTCTTTTTTCCAAGGCTTTGTCTATACACGGCAAGTGTTCCAGCCTTGAGCTACATCTCCAGCCCTAATTTTCTTGTATCTAGAAAATGCATATGCATATTTGCATAAGAATGAAATCAAATGAGAGATCTTATATATATCATCTTTTATTGAACGTGAAACATACCCATGGTCCACAAGAAAATAAATACCAACTCACTCTAGGTGTCTATGTGCACCCCTCTTCCTCCCCAGTTTTGGCATTCATAAAAAGGAGAGAGCTCCATGCAAATAAACTAGTCTGGAAATAGATTTGCAGGCCTTCTACTGGAATCATATCATCTCACTGCCAAACCGGAATATTATTAACCATATAAAAATGCTTTTGACGAGTCAAATGCAAATTTCAAAGTACCCTTGCATAAGCTGAATCATGTCCTTCAGCTATAGGGAGTGTGGAGGCTGTGGAGAGCATAGCATTACAGCCATCAGGTGGATGAAAGTTCCAGCTGCTGAACATGAACAGCAGTTCTGATAGCGGTCTGGTGGGGCAGAGCTGCCACCAGCCACAGCCTTCTTTTGTTTGGGGCAGGTGCTTCAACACTATCTCAGACGGCAGGCCATGACCAGCCATTTCATCCAATAAAGCAATCACCTAACTACCTGGCAGTGGATTGGTAGCTAACTAAGATGTACAAGTCAGGAGTGTGCAGGGGGCCACCACCCCAGAGGCTGCACCACAACCAAGCTGACATTTGTTTATGATCCAGGTGGTTGACTGATAGCAGCCGTGTGGAAACTTTTTCCTTCTAAACCTCCCAGTCCCTGCTGGATGTAGTAGAATTCTGGGGGCCAGCCAAGCCCTTGAGCAAGGCCTTGAAAGATTTACACCTCCTTTGGCTCATGACAGCACTGGGTCTAGCCACTGTAGCGCTTCATCTTACCATGGTGTCAGGAAGGAATGACACTCTCACTGAGTGATAGGGCAAGTCAGGCAGCTCAGATGGCCTCTTGGAATCTCAGCACTTGTTTGTCATATTCATACCCAGAGCTGAGATTGATCCCTTTAATTTTAATCTCAGAACATCCACACTTCAGCCAGCTGCCAGATAAAGCAACTGGGAATTGACCACCTTCCTGCAGTAGACCCCTAGCTTCCTGAGAACCTCTGATACCCAAGAGATGTCCATCAAGGACAGTGTCAGCCATTCCTTACTTTAATGCCTTTACATTGCATCCTCATTAAATTAAACAATAAATATCAGTACAGCTGAGACATATTTTTTCAGTCCCCCATTGGAATCTTGTGTGTGTGTGTGTGTGTGTGTGTGTTTAATTCATCTTTATTGGAGGCTGATAGGTGATGCCTTTTTGAAGATATGGAACAACAAATCCTGGACCACCAAGTGACGAGGGATAGGACATAGATGTGGGTGGGGCATCGCTGACAGACTATAAAACCAAGGAAAGACTCCAAAAACTTGCTGCTGACACTGATCTCTCAAGCAAACCTCACAGACAGGCTAAGTCACAAGTCTTATAGATGCTGCTGGAAAAATTGGGACCAAAGCACTCAGATGGCCATCATAGGGGCCAAGGGGAAAGGGACAGTTTCAGAGTAGAAGTAGAAGGAGAGACTGGAGTGTCCACAGGAGCCACTGACAGAATTATAGGCATTCTGGGCAGAGCCTGAGCTAAGAGAAGGAAGGGAGATGGATAAGACATGCCCTGCTCAGAAAGTCAACAGAAAGGGGGCTGGGCTGGGAAGACAGCACATCAACAAAGTCAGCATGAGGACCTGAGGCTGATCCCTAGCACTCACATGCAAAGCCCACCATGGTGACACATACTTATCTTCACTGAGCTGGGGAGGAAAGGCAGGCAGGCAGACCCCGTGACTCCCTGGCCTATAGTCTAACCTAATCAGCGAGCCTAAC
Organism: Acomys russatus; assembly: GCF_903995435.1. NCBI lineage: Eukaryota > Metazoa > Chordata > Mammalia > Rodentia > Muridae > Acomys > Acomys russatus. The sequence goes on from NC_067145.1 coordinate 52,064,601, forward strand.
ATTCCAGTGAGAGACCCTGACTCAAAAACCAAAATGGCCAGTTCCTGAGGAACAACACCCAAGACTTATTTCTGAACTCTACGCAATGTGTACACACACACACACACACACACACACACACACACACTTGGAATCTGCTTGGTTGACCATTAAAGGTAGTATTCTTTGTGTGGCTTGCTGTTCCTTCACACGTTCCACCCTATTAGTTCCTTCTAGAAAATAATAGGTATATGGCTATGTTCATCATTTTTACCTCTGCTGCCAGAAAATCCAAGGCTTCATTGAGACCTACACTCCAAAAGGCCTTTTCACACTTGTGTCACACATTTAACTCGCGTGTCCCTCTGCCTCACATTATCCTTCCTCCCTGCTTTGCTCTTGGTGTTGTACACACGTTGATGTGCACTTATTTGCCACACCTTCCATGCTGCATGGAACCTTACTGCTTGTTCTTCTGTGTGTGTGTGTTTCTATCAGGAAAACTGACACACAGTGAGAACACAGCCCATTGCCGGGGGGGGGGGGGGGTAGAAGAAATAGAACAAAGTCTTCAGCTTCCTTTCTCTGGGTAGTATTCTTCTTCCCAGGGTGGGACAAATCCATTTAAAATGTTAAGCCCCGACACTACAAAGCCAGGGAACCTCACCCCATTGTGTGCTGGGGGGGACCTGGAGTCTCAGCATAACCTGAGATGAAGGGGTTCTCTAGGGAAACACAAAGGATACACTGCAGGTGGGGTCCCCACTGGCACTGGGGGTGGGGGTGGGGGGAAACATTGTCATAAAGCTTCTCTTGGCATCCTGCTCTCAGTACAAGCTACCATTCTATACATCCGAGGATGTCCTCCTAGGGCTCACCCTTGCTGGGCGGAAGGCTGGAAAATTGGGGGGTTTGGGGCTTTTTCATTACTCCTCAGGATGCAGGCAGCCTCCTCTGCGTCCTTTTCACTCCACACCTCTTTTCTTCTTTTCCGTTGGAATTTTTGCTGTCCTTGTAATCAACTGCCCACAACGATCACAGCGCAAACAACAGTGCTCACAGGGCAAGACTTGCTGCCTCATGGTGTGAGTTTGAAGTTGAAGACAGCCGCATTTGTGGCTTTAGGAAAGTTGCCGTGGACATTAGTGTTTTTTGGGGGAGGTGGGGGGAAGCTGTTCATTCCATTAGAGGTGCTTGCTCTAAACCCTTTCCACCAGAGAACCCACCTCCGCATCTCTTCCAGAGGAGCAGGGAGGAGTTTGGCACACCCTCCAGATAGGTACCTCAGCTTTTGTTTTGCTTAACTTCCAAGAAGCACCCATTCCTAGAACCCAGTATCTAATCTTAGTTTTCATGAGGGTGGGGTGGGAGGACAAAAGGTAGGAGGCTAAGAAGCTTCCATCACAACTCAGGGCTACTCAGTCAGGAAGAAACAGCACACCCCTGAAGGGTGATTCTCTCACCTGGCAGTTTCTGAAAGCCCTTGACCTCGGGGTGTTAGCTGTCACTCTCCTGGCATTTCTTCATTCCCATCCCCATCTACACACTGCCTGTGGAGTGTACAGGAAGCAAGATGGGGCTCCCTGACAATTGTCGTGTGGCCAAGGATGGAGACCAGAGATGACTTCCTGACTCCTACTCTGGAGTGGCTTCACTGGGTGAACCTGGGTCAAGGACCAGGAGTCCAGTTTTACATTTTCTCCTGCATTCCCCAGACTTGGCCCCTGGGGGAGTGTGAGGAAAGAGGAAGATGCATTCACTGGGAAGCTGGGAAGCACAGTAGGGGCAATACCACCTTCGTGGCTTTTCATTCACTGTTTCCCAGTCTCCTCACACCTCCTTTGGTTCCATATTTCCTCCGGACTGGTCAGTCTCATGCCTTCAGCAATGTGAGCAGCCATAGATTCATGCACAGAACAAGTTATGAAGTCTCCAAAGACCTTGCCTGGATAGAAAACAACTGGAAAGTACACACACTAATTGACCTCTTACAGGGTGTGGTAATAATGGGGTGGAGGTGGGGGGTGCGTTTCCTCTATGGATGTAGCTGAACCCTTCACAGGCCCTGGAAGGTTGGCTGGTGTTCATATCCCTCACTTTATAGAGCACAGAGACATTCAGTCACTTTCCAGGGTTACGCTGGCCAGATTCTAGGTTCAAGTCTAGGCAATCTGAGTTTAGGCAGCTCTCCAGTAGGGAGCTGGGAGGAGTTGAGGCCCTTGATGAGAAAGTATCCTTCAGAGAGGCGGGGCCAGGAAGTGTGAGCAGGACTTCAAGTGACAGTGGTGATGCAGCCTCAAGACATGGGTCTGTGATCCTATCGACTCTAGAGGCTGAGGCAGGAGGATAACCTCCGTTCAAGTCAGTCCAAGGCTAGCCTGGAAAGCTTAGTGAGACTCTATCTTCAAGTTTAAAAAGCAGAAAGAGGACCAGGGAGACGGCTCTGTGGCTGAGCACTTGCTCGCATGCATGAGGTCCTGGGTTCAGTCCCAACACCACACACACACACACACACACACACACACACACACACACACACACACAGAGTTTGAATACACAAGGAGTGTGTTCATGTATCTGGTGGTATCTAAAATTCCAATGTAACTGCTATTCTGTATTTTCTCTGTGATACTCACTATGGGACCCTTCCATTTCTCTCTTTGTCTTATATTAAGTACCCTACTTCCCTGTCTGTTTTCTTTCCCACTCCCTGTGTTCATGTCTGGAGTCTGAGCTTGAAGCCTGTGTTTTGTATGCCTGATTGGTTGTCTCTATTTATTTATATATTTATGTGTTCACATATTTATTTAGTACTGGGGATGGGAATCTATATTTTAATACTGGGATATGAGGTCACTGATAGAATGCTTGCCTAGAGTGCTTGAGTCCATGTATTCTATGCCTTGAATAATACAAGTGGAGAAAAAAGGAAAAGAGGGAGGGAGGGAAGGAGGGAGAGAGGGAGAGGCAGAGAGAGGGAGGAGGAGGACGGACCTCTATCCTCTGCCTATTGCACCCCCCACATCCCCGTAGAAGCACAGACTACTATAAAGAAGTGGTGGAGGTAGGATGTGCCACTAGGGGGCAGGAAAGACTCAGACCCTGGCCCCTGTGTTTGTTAGATCTGTCTCTTGAAGATAATTTGGGGCAGTGACAAGGGGCAGACAGACTGTGGTAGGTAAAAGCAAAGTTACTGAAAATCATGACCCTAGGCTGCCATGGGAAGCAGAGTTTCCAAGCATAAAAGAGTCACTTGAGATCTTGTCAAGTACAGATTTCTCACAGGTTTTCAAGTATCAGCTGATGCCGGGGACCAGGAAGGATGGTTTGAAGTGGCCAAGGCCCTCAGTATCTCCATGTCTGCACCCACATATAGACTGTTGTTCTCTCTCTCTCTCTCTCTCTCTCTCTCTCTCTCTCTCTCTCTCTCTCTCTCTCTCTCTCTCTCTCTCTCTCTCTCCTCTCCTCTCCTCTCCTCTGCTTCTTTATCATCTATCGATTTAGTATCTTTGCTATGATCATTTTATCTGAACATGCAGGCAAGATCAGTAGTGACCATGTAACCCACCCATGAAGAATGAAATCTGTGATGCTGGTTGGTGGCCATAGATGAGAAAGGAAGGGACTTAGCACACTGAGATGGCCCTTTCTGAAATGCGTTAACTTCCTTGTGGACACTTAAGATTATACTTCCTCCCTCTCTAGTGCCCATCAAGGTCTAGGAGACAGTCCTTGGTGCTAAGCTAGGAAACCATACAGACCTAAACCCTCCAACGCCATAAAAACTCTGGAGCCTTCGAGAGTAATCACAGATCTTTCTGGATTCTGACTGGTTAGAGGCTATACATTAGCAAGCTATCAGGTCATCCCTCCACCATATGTGTGTGCATATGCATGTATGCAGGAGTATGTCTTAGGATGTGCACAGAACTCAAAGAAGGACATTGGGTGGTCTGCCCCACCTTACTACCCTGAGATGGTCTCTACTAAAACCAAAGCTCTCCATTTCAGCTAGTCTGGCTGGCCAGAGATTTCCTGGTCTTCATCCTCCAGTGCTGAGGTATAGACAGACACTCACATCCCAGCCTCTATGTGCATGCTGGGAATTTGTTTGAACTCAGGACCTCATGCATACATAGCAAGCACTCTTACCCATTGAGCCATTTCCATAGCCTTTCTATATTATTTTTTAATCCCATCTCCAATGTACTTGTTTTTGTTGCGTGGAGAACAAAGAAGGGAGGGGAAGCACACAGTGTTTGTTTTTCGGCTACAGATGAGGGTAAGTCCTCTTGCCTTAGGGTGTAATTCTCTTTTCCTCTTTCCTTACAGCTGTGACCTAGTTAATTGTAGGTGGAAATCAAACTCTGAAATCATCCAACTTTCGGCTTGGCTTAGGCTCTTGCTCCGTTAAGTGGTAGGATGTCCTCCTTAATGACAGGAAGCCGGGTCCCATGATCAGCAACATTTGTGTTCTTTGTGCTCAGAGATAAAGAACTGAGTGTATAAGGGCTGTGGTTTCCTTGTGGTCAGGGAGGAGAGGCAAGAGATAGATGAGTCCATGACCCATGGATGAATCACTCCTGTCTAAACAGCTCAAATGCTCCTCTGAGTGTTCTGGCCTGGAGTCCACCAGTCCACGGGGACAAAGGAAAGAATAAATCACCGTCTTTTTATGGCTTCATTCCTAATGCTGAGGATCCTATGGGCCAGAATATTATATCATTAAGAACCAGTTTAAGGCCGGCGGAGTTGCTCAGTTGATAGAATGCTCACTTAGCATGCATAAAGCTGCCGGTTCAGTCCTAGCATTGCATATGCTAGTCATGATGGTATATACCTGTAATCCAAGTTCATCTTCAGCTACATATAGATTTGAGGTCAGCCTAGGCTACATGAGATCCTACCTCAAACAGTATGAAGCACATGAGCAAAGGAGGAACTGTTGAATAACTCAGTCAGTCAGTATTTGTCATATAGGCATGAAGACCTGTGTTTGGTCCCCAGAGCCCATGTCAAAACAATTAAGCATCATGTTATCCTCCTCTAACATGTCACTGGTTACATGGCAACCATCAGATCCCTAGGGCTCAAGGGCCAGCCATGCTAACCCATTTGCTGAACTTCAAGCCAATGAATGACTCTATTTCAAAGCAGCTCCCAGAGAAGGTGAATAACTCCTGGGGGGGGGGGGGTTTCTTCTGGCCTGCGCACACACATGCACATGCACCTACACACACATGAACACACACACACACACACACACACAAATACACACATGAAATGAGGACTCTAGGATCCTAGCAGGAACCTATTGAGTCACAAAAGGCTCAGAGTCCTTTCAGGCAATTCTGACCCTTGCCACGGCAGGCAGAGAACTTTAACACCACCAAGAGTGGGAGGAACTCATGTGTCCTGCAGGGACCTTGACATCTGTCGCAGAGTGACTTTTTCCTCAGCTCTATGATAGAAACCCTAGAGTAATGCCTATGAAGAATCCCAAGACAATACCATCAGAATCCACGGGGATGGGTCCAAGTAGAAGGCTTCTAGGTGGTTCTGATGCATTAGCTAGAGCTGACTCCCAAGAGGCCTTGGGAAAGGCAGAATCAGGAAGAATGGGATTGCTAGTCCTGTTGAGCTACTGGTCCCTGCAGAGGGAAGCTGTGGTCTAGTGAGGGTCTGCCATCTTGTTCTTTAATGCAGTAGAGATTTCCAGAGCCATTTGGAGAATTATTTGGGGTGCATTGGCAATCTCACATGACAGCTTTGCAAGCTGCAGGTATGAAAGCTTAATTCCTACAACTGCTGCTCAGGCTAGAAATCCTCGTGGCTTCAGGTGACTCCTGTTTCTTCCCCAAACCTGGACCAAACCAATGGATTCTGGTGTGCTTCCTGCTTTTCAACAGCAGTACAGTCTTCTGGGGCCACAGACTCTGTCCACTGTCTCCTCTAGTCCACTCATCTCTTCTTCTTGAAGCCCACCTAGGCTTAAGGTCATTTTGATGACGCTATAGGCTGAAGCAGCCTGCAACGTCTAACTCAGAAAATTGTCCCAGGCTGCTGTGTGATGTGCTCTGTTCATCTTGCCCCACTGACCTTGGCCTTGAGGAGCAGAGCCAGCCCACATTAACATAGCCTTGGTGATAAAGAACAGAATGCCCAGCCTTGAGACTTCTTCAGACCTGCCCACCACCAGTGGCTAGTTTATGAGGTGTGTAGTCCCAGCTAAGGAGCAGTGGGGCCTCTGATTCTGCCTTATTAAGAGACATTTGCTGACGGTACTTAGTTCCTAAGAACCCCTGTGGCCTCTGAATCTAAAACTGTTCCCTTTGGTTCTTCAGATAGGGAAAATAATCAACATCCCATCCAATTCCCCTCTGCTTCTGTGGAGCTTTGCATTCAATTGCTCCATAAAAAGACTCTTTTTTTTTTTTTAAAGGAAAACATGTCACTCTTCTATATGTTTCATAGCTAATCAAGCAAAGCAGTCTGTGCTCTTGTTCCTTATAGATTTTCACATGATTTCATGGCCTGGGAGGCTATAATTGCATTTTCTCTTGAATCGAAGACTATTCCATTCCTTTCCATCCTTAGATAGCCAGACCTTTGTTTCCCCACTTGAAGAGTTACCTCAGCTGAGGGGAAGATGGGCTTTGCTTGATTTATTCCAAGTGAAGAAAATGGCCTCTTGGAAATTCAAGGATGCATCAAGCCTTAGGGTAAATAAATGTATCACTTATATGATCCCTGTGTTCTGTGCCAGAAATTGGCTAGACATGGGAGAGCTGCAGAAAGGGGAAGTTACAGACAACCAATAGAAAATGGAGGCAAGAGACATGACCAGACTTCCTTCTCACTTGCCACTCACCCACTTCCACCTGTAGGTCCTGGGTGTCACACTAGGAACTTGACCCTCTATTCTAATCCCATGGGTAGGAAGTCACTTGTTGTAGGCAGAGATAACAAGGTTGGACCTATTTCATCATCCTTTAAGACTTGTGTCCCCCCCAACTTGACTGTTTATACATGTCTGTATGGATGTGTGCATGCATGTGTGTGCACTCATGTGGAGGCCGGAGCACAACCAGTAGTGGTGTTCCTCAGGTGCCATCTGCCTTCAATTTGGAGACAGGGTCTCTCACTGGTTGTGTCCATCCCTCACCCCCAGTACTAGGATTTTCAGCATGTGCCCCATACCCGCCTTCTTCTGTGGATTCTGAAGGTCAAACTCAAGTCATCCTGTTTGCAAGGCAGATAGATACTTTACGGACAGAGCTAGCTCCCTAGCCCTGAAAGGAGTATCCCAGTCTGGCCCCAAAACCAGGGTGTTTCCCTCTCATCCTCTTCGGTATTTGTTCATCAGCATAGGCCACCGTGACCCACCGTGTGTTTTTAGTATGTCTACTATTGGCTCATCTAATTCCTGTTCTTCTGGACTCATTATTCGAGATACTTTGGTTGACTGCTCATAAAACCTTGACCTTTGAGTTAAGAATGATATCTGTGCCACTGTCCCAATATCTACAGCTTGCCTAGACATCCAGCCTCAAAATAATTGGTTCTTGTTTTCCAATCTCTGTTTCTCACTCCCAACCCATAGGTATCCTCAGCTAGCCATGGGTTCCAAACAGATCGTCTCATCTGTGGACAGCTAATTTAAATGGTCCCAAATGGCAGAAACCTCAATAAATATTTGAATCTGTTAAGAATTCCTAACAAGAAAGTTGAGCTTGACTTCTTTGGAACTCTAAATGGCTACTACGTTAATAATTCCAACCTAAAACAGGCTTGATTGTGTACATATCAAGGAATTCTGGTCCTGTCTCACTTTGAATATACTATACAAAGTTTTCATTCATTGATACTCTATATCCCCATCGACCGACTCAGTATAGATAATTCACGGTTGCTTCTTGGGTGGTTCCACTGTAGTGATTGTTTGTCATTGTTATATTGAGAGAAAATTTGTTAATATAATTAGCAATGCAATCCAGCATCTATAAATTCCCGTAAGAGACCCTGGATTTTCCTATCAAGAGCAGTTATCTCTCTGTAGCCATGGGGAATTTGTTCCTAGACCCCTGCAAATACCAAAATCTATGGGTGTTCAAGCCCTCTATATACAGCAGAATGCTATTTGCTTAGAGCCTATGTGTATATTTCTATGTACTTTAAAATCATCTCTAAATTACTTACACTATGTAATGAATGCAAAGGCTGTGTAAATAGCTACTATACTACATTATGTATGACAAGGAAAGTCAATACATATTCAGTACCAGCATAATTTTTAAATGTTTAAAACTATTTTGTTTCTATAATTGGTGGAGCCCACGGATATAAGAGGCCAGCTTAACATAAAGGTGATGATCTAGAATAAAGGAGATGTTTGGTGCGGCCATGTTGGAACACAGCCCTGAAGAAGCAGACGTTGTCACAGAACTTACAGAGGTCTAGAGTTCTGCATTCAGTGACCCTGACACAGGCCTGGGGCTGAGACCCCCTTCACAATGCGCATTTTGGGACTGGGGATGTATCTCAGTGGAAAAGCACAATACATTGCCTGACCATACTCAAGGCCCTGTGTGCGTGCAACACACACACACGGTCATCCAGTGACTGTTATACTCCCTTAAGTTCAAAATACTAAAGACAAAAAGAAAAATAAAATCACTAAGTTAGAAGTTTTAGAGACAAAAGACACTACTCGAAAACTGCATTAGTTAGAGACAATACAAAAAAACCCCACCTTCCTGGCACTCACCATAAATGACAGAGTAGATCCAGTCTGGCCACAGAGTCCAGCGAACTGAAGCTATGGGTAAAAACTAAGCACTTTATCTCTCATAAAGTGTACCTGTTTCTTACTAGATAGCCTTCCCTCCCTGGGCTGTTGTCTCCATGCTCCTCGCAATGTGCAGACAAATATACAGCCCCTCTTCTGGCTCCTTTTCACAGGGAGAGTGTTCAGTTGCTCTCTAAGTGACTGTCCGTGAGCTCAGTGGTTGTGTGTGTGTGTGTAAAGGAAGTGGTTTTGGAGCAGTTTCTGGAGCAAACTCCAGACAGTTTCTGGAGCAAACAACCCTTTTTTTCCATCAACTAGGAGCCTCCCTTTAAAACTTTATTATTGGCAAACCCCGGACCGTCACCCCTGTGGGTGTTTGTAGCCCCAAAAACAAGGCCTGTGGGGTTTGTTTTGCTTTGTCTTGTTTTGTTTCGGTTTCAGGCTGTGATTATATAAACATACGCTTGGAAAATTTATTGTACTCCAAAGCCATCCTTGTTCACCGAATTCCATGGAAACCAACCAAGAAAAGATTAAAGCATTTAATTTCTGATTCCGGCCTGCACTGATTTAATTCAGGGGGCCCTGGTGGTTGTTTCTGGGGAAGCTTGGGATAGGTGTGAGAGTCTGCTCGCCTAACGAGGGGTGATGGGTAGATGACATCACCTTAACGACTGTAGGATCTCTCTCCTATGATGGGTCTGAGAGCTTGGGGAAAATATTTCTAAACATAGCTGTTGCCTCACTGCTCCAGATTGCTTAAGCCAGAGGGCAGCTACTGGGTCTCTCATACTTTCCCAGGGACCCGAAATATTTTTATAGACATGGCCAAGCATTTTTGAAAATGATTCTTCTATACCCCACTCTGAGGACAGAGGAAGCCCCTAGCACTGCCCTAAGTGGATCTTTGGAGTTCTGAGGGCCAGGAACTCTCATGATGTCATCCATGGTGAGTCTTTGTCAAAGCTTGGACATGTTCCAGACCTGAATGTGGGATTGCATGCATTAATGAGCAGTCCCGAGATTCCACTGGGCTTCCAGAACTTGTTTGGGTTTGGGTTTTGCAGTTCGCCCACTCACTTCACCAGGCAAGTGCTATTTCCAAGTATTGCTTTCCCGAAGACTTGGGACAAGGTTTATAAAGTGACAAATGGTAACTTCCAGAAGTGTTTAGATTTTGTCCTCAGATGGTGGGTGTGAGGCTGTCAGCAACAGAAGTGGCGGGGGAGCTGCTGAGGCGGGAAGAGGAACCGCTTGGCTCCCCTGCTCTAGCCTCCCCCTGCCGCCCTGATGCCAGAGGCTGCACCAGGAGGAAAAGCTACCTCCACCAGGATTCAATCAAACATTTGCTTAGAGAGGTGAGAAACTCTGCCATACACTTTGGTTAAGAAAGCTAGAGTGCTACCACGTTACACATGCGTACTAGGATGGCTAGATCCAACAAGAGGGACAATAACAAGAGTGATGGGTGTATGAAGAGAACAGACACACCCATAAGGATGCATTTGCTTTGGAGCACAGTCTGGCAGTTCCTTGGAAGGAGAGCGTCTCCGCATGGCCAGCAGAGGTATATATACCCTTCTAGGAAAATATACCCCAGAGAAGCAAAAAGCATCCATCAAGACAAAAACATGTACACAGATGCTCACAGCAGCATTGCTCAGAACAACCAAGAACCGCCCCACAGCCCATCAACTGAAAAACAAACAGTGAAATCACACAACGAGCATCATTTAGCAAGGAAAAGCACATTTGGTAGGGCTGGAGAGATGGCTGAAGTAGCTAAGAATGCTTAATGGTCGATTAAGACAAAGGCAGGTCAATTTTTGTGAGTTAAAGGCCAACCTGGTCTATCTATATAGAAATTTTCAGGCCAACCAAGGTTACAAAAACTATATCCTCTCTCAAAAATGAAAGTGCTTGCTGCTCATACAGAGGACTCACCTTGGTCCCCAGAAGCACCTGAACTCTGTTTATGTTATCTGCCAACCGCTTCTGGCCCCAAGAATATCCACACATGCATGTATACACCCATGAACAAAACCAAAACAAAATAAATCTTATTTTAAAAAAGAATTGGTAAGTGCTACAACACAGATATACCTGGAAAACCATCACACCCAGGAAAACAAGGCAGGCACAAATATTGCATTAATAGATGTCTAGATTAGGTGAGACTGTAAAACAGAAAGGAGCCTTCTCGTATGACAATTAATCCATATGGGGATTGTGGGGCAGGCGCGATGAGATTGTTCTGAAATTCTAGTATAGTGATATACATGCAAATACTATGTAGATACTGAGAACCATTAAGTAGCACTTTTGTTTTGTTTTGTTTTTATTTTTCAAGACAGGGTTTCTTCTCTGTATAGCTCTAGCCAGAACTGGAATTCGCTTTGTAGACAAAACTGGCCTCCAACTCAGAGATCTGCCTGCCTCTGCCCCAAAGTGCTGGGGTTAAAGGCATGCCTCACTGTGCCTAGCAAATAGCACATTTTTAATAGGTTAATTGTCTGATATACAAATTACAGCTCAATGAAGTGTGTGTGTGTGTGTGTGTGTGTGTGTGTGTGTGTGTGTGTACACGCATGAGCACACACCTGCACTCATGCATGCACATACAAGTACAGACACAAATCAGTCAATCGTTAAATTTAAATCTCAGTATGAGTCCTTTGTCAGGAGGCAGAAAGAGAATGCAGAGTGAAAAAGAGGGTTAGTGGCTAAAAGCTGTTATGCATAGGTAAAACACAAACAGGGTGTACCTATTAAATGCACACAAAATCCAAAAGGAACCTACTTTCTGTAATGCAAACATTGTGGATGGGTGTTTCCGAGGTCCTTTCTGGAGTTGCCTGCTTTCCTGTCACTGTTTCAGCTTCTGTTTGGAAAGACAGGGAGTACTGGTCCCCCTCAGTCCTAAGGGAATGCACCCGACATACACTTTAAGTCCTGATGGAAGTGTCTAGATACTGGGCTTTGATGTCCAGTCACCCTTACGTCCAGGTCTTATCACCAAGAAGATAACAGCGCACACACAGCACTTCTTTAAATACCATCTGTGCCTCTCTTGACATCAAGGAGTTCTCCAGTGAATCTTCTGGCTGACACTTTCTCTGATAAAGTGGCAGTCACGATCACTAAAATGACTTAGATGGGTTACATTAGATTGCATTTTGAGAATATATTTCTTTGGTTGCTATAAATACACGTCTCCATGTCTGTGCTGTTTCCTGTATATTTATGTATCTGCAAGTTTTATTCGTAATTATGCTTCACATGATTTCCAACTTTTTTCCCCAGAGTTATTTTTTTTTTCAAAGCAGTAATGACATCTTAAAACATCTCCAACATCAGGAAAGGGCATTTAGTCAGTTTTAATTTTTTTTTAAAGCTAATTCTAACAGAAAAGCTGTGTTCACAGAAGCAGTAAAGGGGCAGAGGTGTGCTAAGAGGATAAAAGAGGAGTTAAAGAGATGGGTCCATGGGAAAAGCATTTGTGTGCAACTGTGAGGACCCAAGTTCAAGTTCCCAGTACTCTCTAAATGTCAAGTGAATATGGGCACCTGCCTATGATCCCACAACTCAGGGTGCAGACACAGGGGGATCCCCAAGGCAGGCTGACGAGGCAGGCTAGCCAAACTGGTGAGCTCTATGTTCAAGAGAGAGACCCTATCTCAATGTCTGAGGCAGCAGGTCGCCAAGGGAGATATCCAACATCAACTTCTGGCTTTCACAGACATTCCAACAGACGCATGCACACAGGTACGCCCATGTGTACACGTATGTACACACAAACCACATTTGTATGCATCAAAAAGGGAGGTGAGGACAGCTAGATTAGCAGGGCAGCAGCTGCACAGAGGGTCTGGGTTGTGGCATGATCAGGACCAGCAGCCACCCTGTGTTATAGCTAGGTGCCCCTCTTGCCCTGTCCCTGGGTGGCAGCTTCAGCATTTCTCCATGCATCAAGCAGCCCTGGATTTAGGATCCTCAGCCATGGATTCCTCCTCAAGTGAAGAATCCAAGGTCTAGTATTTACCTCTTCCTTATTCTGTGACCCAAGGTTTACAACAGGTCACCACTCAGCACCTAGCCCAAGAGGCCCTCTCCTTCCATGTTTCGGCTTTAACTCCAAATAGTAGCCAAAAAAGCATCCTTGGAGGAAAGGTGACCCTGTGCTGGTTCGTGAGTGATTCTTCCTGGTGTCTATGTGCTGTGCCCCATCTTTCAGGAACCTAACACTCACTCCTAAAGCTCTTCATCAGCTAACCAAGTGCCCAGAAAATATAGCAATTAAAAGGAGTTGGGAGCCAGACAGCAAATTCATATCATAAATCCTGGTGTATTCCTCACGGTCCACTGCCATTTGTCCCTCTGCTCCGTGATTTCCTCCTATTTAAGATAGGTTTGTGTACACACACACACACAGAGAGAGAGAGAGAGAGAGAGAGAGAGAGAGAGAGAGAGAGAGAGAGAGAGAGAGAGAAGAGAGAAGAGAGAAGAGAGAAGAGAGAGCAGACAGACAGACAGACAGACAGATAGACAGACAAACAGACAGAGGAACAAGCGTGCGTGCATATACATCCATCTGTAAACATTCATGTAAGTGCATGTATGCAGAGAGAGAGGACACATATGCAATTATACTCACATGTACACACAGGTGTAAAGGTGCACACACACACATAAACACAAAGACAGACACACAATAGTAAATAAATAACTCTGAAGAGTCAGTGTCCCTTAAAAGTGCTAGCAGGCCACACTGGGTATGTAGTTCCGAGGCAGAGCGCACTTGCCTAGCGTGCATGAAGCCTCGCATTTCATCCCCCCAGAACTTCCAATAAAAGGGAGCGAGTATGCAGGGCACCATGGTTGGTGCCAGCTATGGGGTTTCTTTGTGAAGCCAGTCAGATGGCAGATGGGAAGCTTCCCTCTGGTATTTTGATTTTGCAGCCTAAGGACTGAGATAGACTGGGGGAAGCAATCTGAGAGCCTGGATAGTGAACCCAGCAAGGCCTCCTGTCACTAGGAAGAACAGTCTATCACTGGGAGTTTCGAGTGAGCTCAGAGACAAGCCGCTGTGATCAGCAGCAGACCTCTGTGTGGAGATGCCTCCTAGGGAGATGCCCGCTAGTCCTTGAGGTGGTAACGACTTGAGGACCATTTGAGTACATCTTGCTGTTCTCAGAAATTCCTGTTTATATTCAGGCATTTAAAAAATATTATGGCACCTTTATATTCTAAAAATTCCCAGACCATATGCCAAATGTATATTTAAGTTTTCTTATGTGGTTTTTTTTTTTTTTAACTTTTAAAGACAATTATTTAGTGATAAAATAAAACTGTCTTTGGAACTTCCCTGTCTGTTTCATAATTATATGCTTGGGATAAGAACCTGGTTCGTGGCCAATTCCCCAGAGGGTAGGGAGCACTAGAGTGCACATGCAGAAATAACAATCATATAGCAAGCATTTGTTTTCTCTGGAAAATGCCGAGGCAGTTAGCTAACACACTTTATGTAGATACTTTCTGCCCACTATTTCTCCAACATGGTCCTCTCTCCTACCCGCTATCTTTCCTTCTCTTTTTCCTTCCTTCTTGAATTCCCTCTCTTTTTCCTTCCTCCCTCTTTTCTTTGCCCATTTAACTAAAACAATGCTTACAGATAGAGTGTAGAAAAACACGATTCTCTAGCACACCCTATCTTTCATTACAAAAGTCTCAGATGAAGGAACTGTATCTGGGATAAAATCTAGCGTGATGCTTTGCCTGAAGGCCATCGTTCATGGAGAGAGGCTAAAACTCACCAAAGAGGAGTATAAATGAAAATTATCTTCCTGTACTAATTAAACTAGCAATCTTCTTAAACTATCTTCTTACATTTGAGCCATCTTCTTGTACTGATTAAAATAACAAAAGGCAAAAGATATTAAGCAAATGATGCAGAGAATCACAAATTTTGAAATAATCTCAGAAAATAATTTTTTTCTCAGCAATCAAAAAAAAAAAAACCAATCCCTGCATTACCAGACCATAGTGAGTGCTGAACCCCAATCCCCACCCCCATGCTCCATGTTATTGCTTTTAACCCTATCACCTGGCTTAATCCTAGCAATAGCCCAATGAGGCACATAGTGTTTCCATTCTACAGTTGCATAAGCCATGAAGACATTCAATTTGTCTTGGTGTTTTGCCTGCATGTATGTCCATGTGATGGTGTCAGATCCCCTGGAACTGGAGTTCCAGGCAACTGTGAGCTACTGTGTGGGTGCTGGGAATTGAACTCAGGACCTCTGGAAGAGCAGCCAGTGCTCTTAACCACTGAGCCATCTCTCCAGCTCCCTTGACCCATCTCTTAATCATACGGATTGTGTCATAACTATGCCCCCATGTCCCTTACTGTCCCTTTTGACATTGGAATCTCACCTTTTGGCATAGAATCTGTTGCATTAGAAAGCAGAATCTTTTGACAACACAGTGACAGATAGCTACCAACCAGCCAGGTATGGTGAGCCACTCAAGAAGTAGAGGCAAGAGGACCACAACATCAAGGCTAGCCTGAGACAATGTGAGTTTTAGGCCAGCCTGAGCTAATAGCAAAACACCTGTGCCGCACCCCCCCCCAAAATAAATCAAAGGGAAATTGATCTCACAAACAGTTGCCACACATCTAATCGACTGTCTTCCCATCAAGTACCCTGCACATTCATAGATCTTAAGGCAAGGAGGAAAAAAAAAAAAAAAGGTCCAGGTTGCCATGACCTCCTTTTTCCACTTTCCTCCATAATCGTGGGTGTGGCTATTAAATCTATCAGATAAGCTTTCCTGGCTTTTCATCCCAACCTAAATTTAGTATGATTCCAAGGAAAATGCCTGGTGCCTTACAAGTAACCCAGGAAAAAAAAAAAAGCTAGTTCTCCAGTGTTGATGTAAAATTAAACTTTTGGCTTCCGATGCAGAAACTCTTGGGCTCTCCAAGTTTTGTAGAGTTAAGAGAAACAGATGGAATGTCATGGGAACGCAGGCAAGGGAGGCTGGAGCTCTCCCCACTCTGCTCTCTCACCCTGGAATGCCTGCCTTGCACTCTTCTCTCAATGTTGCCTGGACCTGCCAGAAGAGCCAGCACCAGAGTGCAGGCTGCTGGAAGGAGAGGCCAGGATGTCCGACTATCTGCAGGCTGGGGTTTTCTCTTCCCTGGTGCCTGCAGGGTCCCCAGAGACAGGGAGCTTGCACTAATCCTTGAGGGAAAACAGTCTTTCAAGATTAGCAAGGGCACTGGAGAGCCTAGGTAGGGGCAGAGGAGCTAGAGGAAGCAGAATTATTTTGGCTGCATTTTTATTTTTATTTTTGTCCTTGTCTGATTAAATCTCAGTGACACTGGGGCTTTGCCTTGCTGAAAGAACACAGCCCTGTATGTAGGCCTGTGAACAGAGGGGCTGGGGCAGGAGCTGGAGCTGGCATGGCTGCGGGGATATTGGGCTCTGAGAATGCACCATGCAGCTGGGACCTTGCTTGCCGAGTATTAAGGACATGCCGTGAAGGAAACCTGCATCTTCTGCAGCTGATATTAAAGCCTTGGTGCATTCCCAGGGCTGTCTACCAGGTAGGACTACAGCTCACCTTTCTTTGCTTTGCTATGTGAGGTGGTAGGGGGAGAGAGTGGTGGCAGAAGGCCATGGACAGTCAACATGTATCTTTGAGATGGGGGAGCATCTTGTAGTCAATTAGGATCTGGGTAACCTTAATGGGTACCTCTCGGAGGTGCCTGGACCCATGTGAGGTGCTTTAAGTTCAGTGTGCAAAGTGATGCTATGAAGGAGGTACATGTCGCCAGTTTAAAGATGGGTTTGTTTGTTTGTTTTAAAGATGTAAGTTGCTTTAAATCATCTATCCAGCAAATGGCAGAAACCAGTGATGTAAACCGTGATGTCTCTGGCTGCAGAGACTCAGAAACTGCTTTGTGTACGTTCCAGATCTCCAAGAAAGTTCTGATGTTCTGAGTGTGTGCACACAAGTTAGGTGTGGTGATAAGCTTGGGTAAGGAAGGGACTTGATGTGGCTGTGAGTGGCAGAAGACATGGAGGCAGAAGCATCAAGCAGGAACATTGAGTCTTTCCTCAGTTCCTCTTTTTGTTGGCTAACGCAGGAGTCTCTGGAGTCAGACACTTGGACACAGGCCTCATCCAAACCTGAGAGAAAGAAAACACTTTGTTTTGGGGGTTGGGTTCAGTGTATTTTATCTTGTGGATGGGACATGTTTGTGTGAACGCCCTTGTGTACGGTAGAAGCATGTGAGTGTGGAGGCCAGACGACCGCCTTGGGTATCTTTCTCAGGAGTTTATCTACCTACCTTTTGAAAGAGGTTCTCTCACTGGCCTGAGGCTCACAGATTCAGCTGGACTCTGTGGCCAGGGAGCCCCAGGTCTCACAGGAGCCTAGCAAGCATGCTGTCACTGAGCAATACCCCTAGCCCACAGAGGACACTTTCCACAGGAGGCTGATACTTCACCGTCAGTTGTCTGGAAACACAGAACACTTCCAAAAGGGAGACAAGAGTATCTGTTCCCTTCAGTCACCAACAGTCCAGATTGGTGGCATTCATCCACATTCCCACTTGCCAGGGAGGTGTCAGTCCTGAGATCTCCAGCCCACCCTGAAAGGGACCAACCTGCTAGAGCCTGGGATGGGGTGGGGTGGGGTGGTGGGGTGGGTGGGTGAGTGGGTGGGGGAGTGGGGATGAGTGGAGGGTGGGTGGTAGAGAGAGAGACAAGAACAAGCAAAGGAGAGTGATTCCTCTGGCTGCCTCTTCAAAGGGCAGTCACTGGCTTCTCTTTGGCTGCCAGTTTTTTGGTTTTTTTTTTTTTTTTTTTTTTTTTTTAAACCCAGTTTATTTCATTAAGTCAACTTGAGCAGGCTTGGCCCTCTTTCCTTGTTCGCTGGCTCACCACACTGTTTGGCACCAGGCAGACACAGCTGGATTTGTATTTTCTAGGTGTGACTTGGCGGTGTACAATCCCCTAACGAACCGCGATGTTTAAACAGCTCCAGGCTTTGTGCTCCTCTCCCTTAGGCAGTGTCTGAGGGAGCTTGCACTGAGGGACAGTCCTAGGCAGCCAGGCCCCGGGTGCTGGGTGGCTTTCATATGTACACCCTTTCCCTGCCCTGCTTCCTTCTCTGTTTTATAAGTAGACTCAGTTTCCAGAGATGAGCTTCCTCTGGGAGTCTTGTCCCTGAGGGAAGCATACTCACAGCGTTACTAGAAAGAGCAGCTATGTCCCTAATAAATCATGTATAAAATAAACTAGAGGGGAATCCCTCCCCCGCCCCAAAAAATGAACAGCTACCAAGAAAACACCCCAATATTTTCAATGACAAGTGATGAATCTGAAAGAGTTCTGGGGTCGGGGGAGGGGGTGGGGGTGGGGCGACTATGAAGACAAAACTTGTTGGATGACTCAAGATAAAGGAATATGGCCAGCTTACCCTTGAAGCTTTTCTGAAATGTTACTTTCCAGTCCAATGTCTCCCCTCCCCCATCCTGGAATTTGGAGTGGTTACTTGGTCTAGATAATTCTGTCTTTGCAGACATTGCTATGATTACAAATGAGCTTAGGGACCGGATCCTGGCCTTTATGCCGCCCTCCTCTCCCCTCCCCCCCTGGCCCTCCAGCCCCCCCCACCCCTCCCCCACCCCCCACCCCCCATCTTCTATCACCTTTCTGTCTTCTCTTTTGTCTTATCAGGTCATATAATATTAAACTTCAAAGGGCTGTGGAGATAGCTCGCTTGGTAAAGTGTTTGTCACATGAGTCTAAGGACCTGAGTTCAATTTTGAGACCTGACCCGACCTGCCCCCCAAACACATAAAGAGCCTTAGTGGGTTAGCACTATAATCTCTGAGCTGGGGAAGCAGAGACAGCAGATCCCTGGGTCTCACAGGCCAGCAGATCTAGTCTACCCAGGGAGTTCCAGGTCCTCTTAGGAGCCTCTGCCTCAAAAACTAAGGTGGGTGGCTCCTGAGGAACAACCTACTATTGACCTCTGGCCTACACATGTACGCATACAGCCATTCACATTTATACAGTGTGTATGAACATTCACATACACAAGCACACAAACACAATTAAAAATAAAAATAAAGGGGCTAAAGAGATAGCTCAGTGGGTAAGAGCACTATCTGTTCTTCCAGAGGTCCTGAGTTCAGTTCCCAGCAACCACATGGTGGCTCACAACCATCTACAATGAGATCTGATGCCCTCTTCTGATGTGCAGGTGTACATGCAGAGATAGAGCATTCATACACATAAAAATAAATATTTTTTTAAAAGTAAAATTCAAATTCAAATTCAAGAGAGCAGGGTAACCAAGCCCCTCCCTCCCAAGAGGCTTTTTCAGGATTTCAATTAACAGCTGAAGTATTGAAGAGAATATTGATTTCTTAGTCACCAGGCCCAGGAAAACATTCCTGTGCAACCACAGTTCAATCCAGTCCAGTACAATACAGCTGACGTTTGCTGAGTAGTAGCAGTCATGTACCTGGGCCTGTGAGCCACTGGGACTCGAGGGCTAGCTTTTTTATTTGTCCCCGGCCCCTCCATAGCCAGGATGCGCTGGTTGGCTCAAGGGCGGCAGCTGCTTCTCATCTACACAACCTTGTTTTCAGCCTAAAGGTAATTCCCATGAGTAGGTCCAGAGAGCAGTTGCTAGGAGGAAGGTCAGGATGGCAAGTCTAAACTAGTTCCCCAGCCCCAGGCTAGGATAACGGGGCCTAGTTAGCACACTCCACACCAACTGAGGGGGTTGGAAGAAGGAAGGAAAGCCAAAAGTTTAAAACATGCTCTGGACCGCGGGTGGTCCAAGTGCCTTCCAGACAAGACTGATCAAGTGCTGGCAACTCCTACCTGCCCCGAGACCTTCATGTCCACTGTCTAGTAGAGTTGGCTGAACAAAACACTGAGAGTACTGTAATAATCATCTTCAATAGCTCAAAGTCCCACGGGGAATTGTCAAGAACTATTTTTAACTATTGATGGATTAGATATTTTTGGTACCACTCTCATTGTGGAGTATGTAAAGAACTAAGACTATAAGTGACAGCTGAACAATAAAGGTTGTGTGCTAGTGTGTAGCTCATCACTAGAGCTCATGTACACATACACACACAGACACACACACAGATAGACACACACACACACACATACACACACATACATACACACAGACACACACAGATACACACACATAGATAGAGACACACACATACACACACACATACACACATACATACACACACAGATACACACACAGACACACACACACACACACATGGAAACACACAGACACACACACAGATACACACACATAGATAGAGACACACACATACACACACACACATACACACATACATACACACACAGATACACACACAGACACACACACACACACATGCAAACACACAGACACACACACATAGATAGAGACACACACACACACACACACATACACACACACACATACACACAGCTCTTAGCAGTGAGGATTAGCTCAATCACTCAAATGGATCCCATGGCTTGGCACTGGCTGCCTTTATTGTCACAAAAATGAATGTGAGAACCTGTGGCCACACCCAGGAGGAGGGCACACCTGGTCTGCTCTTTGCCATAGCAATGCCTGACTCTAAAAGGGGCTCCCTCACCTATAAATGTCAGTCTTGATCCTCAAAACTGGGATTATGTCACAGCACCAAAGACCAGATACTTCATCTCGCCAGTATCTCTTACACAGCCCTTCACCACATCACCCTCAAGCACAGGTTAGTTACAGGGACTGAAATGTCCAAATCTGAGAGTGGGACCTTTAGAAGGGAAATTATTAAGAATTATAACCACTTAAATGTGAACAGGAAATCCAAAGTCATAAGTATAAGAAGGCTCACAAACATTGTTCATGTCACAAAAATCTAGAAAAAAAATGTAAATTTATCAATTAACTGCTGTATACATCCCTTTATACAGTGTCCTTTTATAAAAGATTTGTTTGCTTTTATTTTATGTGTCTGAGTATTCTGATGCCTGCATGCAGTATGCACCCCTAAAGACCAGGAGAGGGTGCCCAGTCTCCTGGAACTGCAGTTACAGATGGCTGTGAAGTGCCCTGCCACGCTAGTGGTGCTGAGAACTGAACCCAGGCCCTCTGCAAGAGCAGCCAGTGCGCTTTTTTTTTCCATATTTTTTTATTTTATTAATTTATTCATATTACATCTCGATTGTTAGCCCTTCCCCTGTTTCCTCCCATTCTTCCCTCCCTCCCATTTCTCCCCTTCTCCCCTCCCCTATGTCTGTGACTGAGGGAGACCTCCTCCCCCTATATATGCTCTCAGAATATCAAGTCTCTTCTTGGTAACTAGCTATCCTGCCTCTGAGTGCCACCAGGTCTCCCCATCCGGGGGAAATGGTCAGAAAAGGAGCACCAGAGTTTGTGTGAGAGTCAGATCTCACTCTCCACTCAACAGTGGAGAATATCATGTTCGTCGGCTAGGTCTTGGTAGGGGTTCGAAGCTTACTGCCTATATTCTCCTTGGCTGGTGCCTTAGTTTGAGGAGGACCCCAGGATCCAGATCTGCCTGTCATAAAGTTCTTCTTGTAGGTTTCCAGGACCCTGTGGGTCCTACTATTTCCTCTTCCATGCTACTCTCACCTAAAGTCTCACTAGGATGTCTTCTCCTCTGACCCACTTTCTTGGTAAGTAAAGATTTTCATGGTTCGTATCCCTTGGACTAGTGTTTTGATATAAGTGAGTATATACCGTTTGTCTCTTTTTGCTTCTGGGTGAACTTACTCATTATGATAATTTCTAGATCAATCCATTTGTCCACAAATTTTGGGAATTCCTCGTTTTTAATAGCTGAGTAGTATTCCATCGTGTAAATATACCACAGTTTCTTAGTCCATTCTTCTACTGAGGGACACTTAGGCTGTTTCCATGTTCTGGCTATTATGTATAGAGCAGCTATGAACATGGTTGAGCATATGTCCCTGTTATGTGGTAGGGCATTTTCTGGGTATATTCCAAGAAGTGGGATCAGCCAGTGCTCTTAAGCCCTGAGTTCTCACTCCATCCCCTACACTTTCAGGCCCATATATTTTCGCTGTCTGCTCTTTGATCTCTTTTCATAAGACCATGATTTGGTAATGTATTCTATGGAGAAAAGAGAAAGATAAGTCAGTCCTTCCTTCAGCAAGACAGATCAAAATTTGTCCTTTCATCCCTGTGTGCACATTTTGAAATTATTACAGAATTTGAGACTATCCCTCTGTCAAGTTTCCCTTATAAGGAGTCTAGGGAAGAATATGCTTGATGTTTAGAACCAAGCATTCAATGTGTGCATCCTCTGGACACAGGCATTATGGGAAAATCCAAATAGACTCTAGTGCCTTGAATAAAAAAAAAAATTCAATGATGCTTTATAATTGCAGGTGTTGTCTGTTACAGACGTTTCTGGTGAGAGAAATTGGGCTGGGAGTTGTGAACTCTGAACCATCTGCAATTTTACAAGCCTGGTGATGGAAAATTTTCTCCACAGACTGGCCTCTGGCTTTTGGCATTTTAAACATTATTTCCTCTTCTGCTAGTCACAGCCAGGGCCATAGATTGGCAAGACCTCTAGCCTTTCGTGGGCACATGGGCATGGCGGAGACTCAGTCCTGGGACCCGGCACTGGTGATAGCTGCCATTCCTCTGATGACACTGTTCCCAGTGTCTTAGGTGCCTGTGAACCTCAGACATTCAGCCTTCTTACGCCACGCCAGATGTGTGCTCACTCAGCTTCCTCATTGCATTCCAAAAATACCCATGAACATTCCAGAGCTGCTTGATCCGGGGAAGACATCTCAGAGGCGGGGGGGGGGGGGGGGGGGGGGGGGGGGGTCAATGTGGAAAAGGAAATTAGTCATAACCAATGGCAATTAAAATATTTCACTCTTGCCCTGACTTCCTTTTGTGATGGACTATAGTAAGCTGAAATAAACCCTTTCTTTCCATATATATATATATATATATTTTTTTTTTTTATTTCACTCTTGAAATAATGACTCTATGAGTTCAGAGATACCAAGTAATAAGAATCTGTAAAATTTAAGCTTCCAAGTGAATCTCCTTCTGCCCTCTCTCCCCCCCTCCCCTCTCTCTCTCTCTCACCCACTCTTCCTTTTAGTTCAAATTGTAAGAAAAATAAAATAAATGAGATAGACAATCTGGATTATTGGCTCATCATAAATTGCTTCTGGCCTCAAAGACACAGAACACATATGTCCGGCATATGTAGGTCTGTCTTAGATTACTAGGGATTGTTTTTTAGTTAGATGCCATTGGCTTAGGGTTATTTATTCCCCCTCCATTTGTAGAAACCATACTCTTTTTCATAAGAGTTCTAAATATTGATGCTTCCCTCCCCCCTAGTGCCTACTGAAAAAGCACCCAAGCAGCCACATCCTGGTGCTCTTGTCTCTCTGGTCTTAGGGCCAGGCATACTGCAGTCATGGGGCACATCTCCCAATATGGAAGTACGGTTTGAAGGCTCTTTGGTATGTGGAGGTTGTCCTTCAGAAGGAAATTTGGACCAGTAGCTGTAGTAATCACCCTGGTGTTAGAAATTTGGGCAAGTTCTCTGCCTTTTCTGTTTTTTAAATCCACACAGTTGTTTTTCTACCCAAGGCTAACACAGACTCTTTCTGAACCACATAGCCAGGCAGGCAATTGCCTATAATTCTTTTTTTTTTTTTTTTTTTTCCTAGACAGGGTCTCTCTGTGTAGCCTTGACTGTCCTGGACTCACTTTGTAGACCAGGCTGGCCTGGAACTCACAGAGCTCTACCTGCCTTTGCCTCCCAGAGTGCTGGGATTAAAGGCATGCACCACTGCGTCCGGCTGCCTATAATTCTTTAGTCCCAGGGAACATAAGAAAAACCAGCTAAGCCATGAAGGTGCCTTAGGCACCTAGGTTGGAGTTTGTCATCACAGAGATCAGCTTTGTGTTCTTGGAGCAGGAAACATGTTTGTCCCTAGAAACCTCAGTTAGTGAATCCAGCCCCATAGAGATCAGCTTTGTGTTCTTGGAGCAGGAAACATGTTTGTCCCTAGAAACCTCAGTTAGTGAATCCAGCCCCATCAACTGCTTGGTTAGTTCTGACGCCATCCTCTCTTTGAATGACAGGCGCTTTCTCTCCAGCGTAACCGGGTTTCAGTCTTCATATGTGTCTTCTGAAATAACTTAACACAGGCGATCTGGACCAAATGTTTCCACATGTGCAAAGTTGGGCTTTGATTCTCAATTTGCTAGTTTTGCTGTTTCCCTTTCATCGTTTCGTTATGGCGATGTCGGCTTTCAAAGGGCAATGTCTTTTGTATTATTTAGTGCCTACATTTGGCTTGGGCCAACCCTTCTCTCCGCTGATCTATAACATGTGCCATGCATAAAGGGAGTCAGGGGCCCAGAAGGCTTGCAGCAAGGAAAGGCTATCAGCAGGTTTATGCAATTTCTTGATCAAACTTGCACATCCATTTGCTGTACCTTTGCAGCCACTCCTTAAAACTATTGGAACCTGTCTAGTCACTGTGTTAGAACGTCACACACCCTTGTCTTATCTCTCAAAACAGTATTTTCTGATGTCCGTATGGATTCATGACTTTTTTTTTCAATAAGTACCTTCATTCTTGGATTTTAGGGTTGATCTTCCTTCATGTCAACTGGAAACACTGTACTAGCTTCCTTTTCACCTTGTGCATAAATGCATTTTTAAAAAAAATGTAACAGGGAAGTGGTTCCCTTTCTTCGAACGCACTTTTCTTTGTTCTCATGGGGAAATTACACTTCCTCTGGAGGTCTAGGATTAGCTTCCGGTTATGGTATCAGCTGCTCCTCGTTTGGCCAAGGGCTGTCCCGCCAACCATCACCAATCCACTGCCAATGCCTCTGAAACTGACTCTGAGGCTGAGCCTTGTTCAGCTTCTGCCCGCCTCTGCTCGGCCTTTTCCGGTGTGGAAGATGCCCAACAACTGCCCTGTTGATATTTGTCCCCGGGGCCTCCATCAGCCATACAAAGTCTATCCTTTATTTGGAGTTTTCTTTCAATTAAGTAGTTTGGAAGAAGATAGCTGGCAGCCAGGTAAAGTCAAGCATCCTACGTTCTATTTCTAGCTTCTACACGGAACCCAGGCGTGGCACATTCAGCTTTCGCTGCCTGGCTTCTCCATTCATCAGATGTACATGTGCTTGCGCATTCATTTAGCTGATTGTGCGTTAGCTCGTTCATATAACAATTAAGGGACAGCTGCCGTGGGCCTGGCATCCTGGTAGGTTCTGAAGATAGGGTGGTGGACAAATATGACTGCGTGTTCTTGCGGAGTTTACAGTGGAGATGGGACGATCTCCTAGTCACTTGCCAGTCTCATTTCCTAGAGCCGTGTAAAAGTAACACTGGAGGCCAGAGCTTTAAGGACAAAGACCCTGATAGCTGGAGGGAAGGGAACAATAAGGGAGTGGAGGTCTTCAAAGTAGGTGGGAATTAACTAGGCAGAAGAGGCCAGCAGACGAGAATAACACTGCGTGCCAGCCCCGAAGCTGCTGTGACAGGCGTGAAAACAAGCGCCCGAGCCTGCGGTGGTACATTGTGCCTTAATCATCAGTGCTCGTACTGAGTGTCCTCTTTGACACAGGCTGCTCTGTGAGACAGCGCACTAACCCACAGCTTTACCTCCAAGAAGCCAGCCGGCCAGTTTTGGAAGCCACCGTCCAGCCTCAGATGGAAATTTCCTTCATTCTTGAGGGTATGAGCTCATTGCTGTGGCAGATGGGCTTCCAGCGAGTGACTGTCAGTGCAATCTGATTGCTTTAATGTCATGTTAATTCCCTTTGAAACATAGGAACAGAATATGTAAGGTAGAAGAGGATTTTCCAGTGACAGCCACCGACAGATCGCGAAAAGGCATACAGTTTAGAATGGAGTAGCAACCGCAGCATAAGGAATAAATTACTAGTAATAGCTTTTTTACTATGCACAGTCAATCTCTATTATTTCATACATCAATTGGAGTAACTTTAAAAGAGAAAAACAACATAGGATATCATTGTGTATCCCTGGTTGGCATGGGCCTCAATATGTAGACCAGGCTGGCGTGGAGCTCACAGAGATCCACTTACCTCTGCCTCAAAAGTGCAAAATGGGCTAAAAATGTGCATCACCACACCCAAGTTAGAGTAACTTTACATCTGCAGCAGAGAATGTGGAATCACTGCTAATATAACAGAAACCTGTACTCTGGCTGCTAAGTTTCCCCAGGGCCCTTCAATATCCTCTTGTGACTCTGCCCTCTTCTGAGTCTCAGGTGTCTTCTTCATTCTGCCAGCAACGAAGGACAGAGAATGGGAGCACCCCAGGGAGAGATTTCAATGGGTCAGCCCCTCACAATGGACTCAGACCTTCTATGTACATCTTATTGGCCGGAACTCAGTGACATGGCCATACCCAGCTGACTGACAGACTGGGAAATGCAGGTAGGTGGCCTGCTAGACAGATCACCCCAGACAGACAGCTTAGACTGGGGCTAAGTGAAAAGGCATTCGAGGTGGTGAGTGAGGTATACACTAGTTGGCCTTCATCACTAGGAAGTATGTTCCAGGACCACAGTAGATGCTTCAAATCACAGGTACTACCAAACTCAGTATCTGCTATGTTTATCCTATATATACATACATAGATATACACACAGACATGCATATATACACACACATATACACACATACATATGTACATACATACATATACACGCACATACAGATGTACACACACATATATACACATATGCACATACATGTGTACATACATACACATACATGCATACATACATATAAACATACATGCATACCTGTGATAAGGTTTAATTTATAACTAGGCACAGTAAGGGATGAATAACAACACCCAATAAGAAAACACAACAACTCTAACAGAAGACTATAATAAGAGTTGCTTAAATGTATTTTATGCCATTCCCTAAATATCCCCAACCCCTTTCGGTCAGACATACTTTACAGCAACTTCCAGGCAGCGTCACTGCCCTTGCACATTTACACCACTGCTAAGTAAAATAAGGGTGACTTGATCATGGGCGCGGACGTGGTGGTCGGTGACTAACAAGGAATAGGCATAGCTAGTGTGGAACCGCTGAAAGGGATTTATGCTCATGCCAAAGGAAAGCAGGACACGCCATTTAGAGCCATGCACAATTTAAAATGTACCTGCTGCTTATTTCTGGAACTTTCTGCTTGATATTTTTGGACCATAGCTTACAGAAAATAACCAGTCAGGCAACGCCTTTAAGTCCAGACCCAGGACTAATGAGAGTCCTGACTCTTAAGAGGTGAGTCCAAGGACAAATCGCTTACCCTTTGTAATACAAAGTTCTCATCTGTAAGACGCAAATAGCAATGCTATTTATCACGACGTAGAGTCGGCCTTAGGACTGGAGGAGGCAGTAAGCATAAAGTACCCAAGATTAATGTGGAGCACATACTTATCTCTGTGAGCCATGAATATCAGTTCATTCATTTGCTAAAATGTGCAGAGCAAACTGAAGGATGCCTGGCTGACTTCTGCCATTGCCAAACCTCAGCTCCCTAAAACGAATAGAGGATTATCATAATGGTGGGGTGCCATTTTTAAGTTTCCAGGGGAAAGCTAAGCCACTTTAAAAACAAAATCATTTACTTATTAATTTATTTGTCTGAATGCATGTGTGTGTGTGCATGCATGTGTGCATGTACGTTGTGTATGCGTGCATGTGTGTGCATGCGTGTGTGTGTGTGTGTGTGTGTGTGTGTGTGTGTGTGTGTGTGTGTGTGTGTAGGCGAGTCTTCACATGCTGTGTAGAGCAACTTTCTGGAGTCAGTTATTCCCTTCTGCCTTTGGGTAGGTTCTGGGGACTGAACTCTGGTTGTGAGATTTGTCACTTTTTCTGATAATACCATCTCACCTAGATTTACAGTTTTTTTTCCCCGACAATTCTGCTAGGAAATTGTAGACTAGCAGTTTGAGCATCTTGAGTAGCACTCCTCGCAGCATGAAGTCAGTCAGTAAGACCATGATTTCTAGAAACTCAAAGGGCGTTCTGTCCCTTGGCCCTTTTCAGACTGGGTCCAAGTACGGGGCCTGCCTCTCACACACTGTGTGGCTGCATCTGTACTTCCTTAGGCAGCGTTTGTTCTAGGCTAGATCAGATAGCCTGCACTAACAGCTCTCTGGGACCAAGTCAAGGGGGAAGGACATCCTGGACATCTGACAGAGGAGAAGTGCCTATTGGTACCCAGCCCCAGGGAGTGATTGCAGGTGACACTGTGGAGTATGGACACAACATAGCAATCTCATTGCGTGCTCAGGATAGAATTGGGCACACATCTGAGGTTAGTGTAGGCTCGTCCTAATATTATGCATTATACTTAGTTTGCCTCATGCCCAGGATCAACCCTTCAAATACTTGGCTCAGCTGTTGTGTCACACACTAGCCATTGTGGAAAACGCCCCTCTAGACAGGTCTCTGAATGTTATTCAGCATGTCATTTGCTAGTGGAAAAGCTTTTTTTTTTTTTTAATTTGCAAATTTTTAGACATTATTTGCATATACTAATTATGTAATGGGCTTCATTATGTTATTTTCGTACATATATATTTAGACTGCATTCAGTTTGTTACCTGCTCTCGTCCCCCTCCCACCCCTGCTGATCCCCTATCTCTTCCCAACTAACCCCTCTCCTACCTTCATGTCTGTCTTTGTGAGTTTAATTGGCATTATTTACAGAAGCATGGATAATTCCCAAATGCCTACATTGTTGAAGAACTTGACCATCACCCCCCTGCTCCAGCAATTATTTCACTGCCTATAGATCCTCAGGGATGGGTGGAGCCTCTTGGGATCCTCCCCCTAGCAACCTGAAACATGTGGGACAGAGATGGGGTCTTGAGAGCCCCTCCCCTTCCAGGACAGGCCCAGTCTTATAAAGTCTTTTTTTTTTAACCAGAACATTTCTTTTATGACTTACTGAAATCCTCAAAATGAACTGGATGCTGCCACATCCAGCTTCCTCTTGGGTTTAGGTGTCTTTCGTTCACGGAATCCATGTCAGAATCTGCGATAGACAATTTGTAGGTGCTGATCCGCCCAGCC
This sequence comes from Acomys russatus, assembly GCF_903995435.1. Classification (NCBI taxonomy): domain Eukaryota; kingdom Metazoa; phylum Chordata; class Mammalia; order Rodentia; family Muridae; genus Acomys; species Acomys russatus. The sequence goes on from NC_067145.1 coordinate 52,093,587, forward strand.
CCGTAGTGTCTCCTCTCTTAGCCTTGACACCCCAGTCATACTTCCTCTTGTCCTTGGCAGAGTAGCCACATTTGCCACAGGTCAATTTTGGGGGTGGTAGGCCTTAGAGCCAAGCAGCAGCAGGACCTGAGCATCTTATTGTGATGCTTTTGAAAGGATGATGTTCCTTTTGTCATCTTCTGTCGCTGAGACCCAAGAGGCCAGAATAGAAAACATTTGAGCTACTTCTTGTAGATGAGCTTTGGCCACACCTCTTATGCAAGTCTTGTGAGGGTAATCGCAGCTGCTTTGAGCTCATGTCATCCACGATATTCCACCTTTCTGCTGGCTCTTACACTCTCTCTACCCCCTTGACCGGTGTTTCCTGAGCTTTGAAGAGGGTATCGTGTCCATCCCATTTAGGGATGAGCATTCTGAGCACTCATAACCCCATCAATACTGTCCAATAGCATGTCCATATTTAAGGCACATAAATAGAATGAAATACTGTCCTGGGAATCTTGTTAACCCAGTGCTATTTCTTCTATCAAGGTCACAGTCCAACCAGCCAAGGAAATGACTTGTCCAGACTGGCTCTAGCTATAAAAAGTTAAACACAAACACAAACGCGCATGTACACACACACACACACACACACACACACACACACACACACACACACACACACCAGAACACTGATGCATATTCAGGGATTTGCATAGACTTTACACAGGTACTAATTCTTCAGATGATCTCATAAGGAAACTACTCTGAATAGTGAGTCTGTTTTATAGATAAGAGAATACAAGTTTGGCCACGTGGCAGAAGGATAATAAATGACAGCCATAGGCTATATTTGAGCCCATCCTCTGTGTATGCACTCGTGTGTGTGCAGGTGTATGCCATGTGTGTGCATGTGTATGCCATGTGTGTGCATGTGTATGCCCGTGTGTGTGTGTGTGTGTGTGTGTGTGTGTGTGCAGATGCATGCCCGTGTGTGTGCAGGTATATGCCCGTGTGTGTGCAGGTGCACACCCATGCATGGCTATCACAGGTCTCTGCCTCCTTTTCATTCTGTTTGTTTGTTTGCTTGAAACAGTATCTCTTACTGAATCTAGAACTCACCAATTCAAGACTTATTTGCTGGCCAATAAGTACCAAGAATCCTCTTTGGGATTACAGACACATGTCACTGTACCTGGTTTTTCTTTTTTAAGTAGATTCTGGCCTTCAAATTCAGGTGCTCATGCTTGCACGTCAAGCACTTTACTGTCTCCCCAGACCCTCGATATTGCCCTTTAAAATATTTTTTATTTTAATATAATATTTGCATTAATTCTTTGAGAATTTTGTACATGCATACAATATGCTTTATTATATTTATCCCCATCCTCCCCCTAACTCCTCCCAGATCCACCCCCACTCTCTCTGAACTTCACATCCTCTTTGTTGATGATAATCCACTAGGTCCCATTTGCACTGTCCATGCACTGACAGGTATGGGGTCATCCACAGGAGCATGGTCACCAGGGTCCACAGCCCTCCGGAAACCTGACTCTCCCTCTGCCAGTGCCTCCTCCTCCAGGCTGGACCACCGGCTGGCTTGATCCTGTCCAGATCTTGTGTAGGCAACTGCAGCTGCTGTAAGTCCTAAGGTGGCCAGTCCTGGCGTGTACTGAAGACATTGTTTCTCTCGGGTGTTCCCTGACCCCTGGTTTTTTCCACCCATCTTACTCAATGGTTCCTGAGCCCCACTGGGAGGAGACATGATATCAATGTCCAGTTTGGGACTAGCACTCACTCTTAATCCTACGTTATGCAGGTGTGAAAAGAAAAAAAACATCGATTTGCACGCTGTGGTGTTAATTATCTCCCAGCAGGACTTACTTCTGCTCCCCCAGCCAGTGAGCAAAAGCCCTCTCTGCCTCAACCTGGTGAGTTTCTGATCTGTGGGGGCAGTGGTATATTTAGTAATCCTTAAAATACAATCAGCTGTTGTTCTCCTTTGACTTTGAAAACCATCTGCATTTCCCTTGTTTCTTTGCTGTGTCGAGTACCAGAGGAGAAAGACGGGGTCCTTCTTGGCAAAATGTGTGTGCACTAGTGAACTTGCGCCTGTCAGCCAAGTTTCTAGTAATTGGCTCTAGATTAGGACACACACCCCCCCGTGTGTGTGTGTGTGTGTGTGTGTGTGTGTGTGTGTGTGTGTGTGTGTGTATGTGTGATCCAATGGCTCTGTGGCAAATCTCAGTTGTATGATGATGACCTTGTGACTCTACTTCACTTTCTTCCGTTGTGACACAGGGTTTTGTGTGTGTGTGTGTGTGTGTGTGTGTGTGTGTGTGTGTGTGTGTGTGTGATCAAATGGCTCTGTGGCAAATCTCAGTTGTATGATGATGACCTTGTGACTCTACTTCACTTTCTTCCATTGTGACACAGGGTTTTGTGTGTGTGTGTGTGTGTGTGTGTGTGTGTGTGTGTGTGTGTGTGTGTGTGTTTTAACATCAATATCCTATAGCAATGGCATCTCGTATGCAAAGGTCTTCCCATTTTCCTGGTAAAGAGCAAGCCTTCTGTAATGAGCAGCCATTGCTGTAAAGGTCATCACATTGTAGCCAATCAGCCAGCCCTCACTTACTGAATTACATACTAGTTTGAAGCTAAGAGAGCGTCATGGAAGAGGAAGGTATGCATTTGCTACAACTTTCAAAGTAGCTGCGTAAAGTAATGAGGTAAGCAGGAAAACATGAGTGGCATATGGCACGTGGCACGTGGCACATGGCACCAGCTGATAGAGGCCAAAGGGAGGGATGGCAACAACTATAGTTGGATTTCAGAGGAAGAAGGAACCAGAACTCAGACAAGATTCAGAGAGGAACTTGAAGGGCAGACAAGATTTATATAGACTGTGGGGGAGGGGGAATTTCTAAAGAGGAAAAGCAGTGCCTGCAAGGGGCACGCGTGGGAACTAAAGGCAGTGTTTGTAGCTACACTATACAACTGACCTTCTAAGAGGCTTACAGAGAGAGACAGCGGGAACATTTGGGGTGCCAGGAAGATGCAAAGGCAAGAAGAAAATGAAGGCAAGGAGGCGCGGAGGATGCTAGGGGTGTGGCTCCCTAGTGAAGCACTTGCTTAGGATGCGCGAGGCTCTGGATTGCACCCCCAGCACAGTAAGGAAAACAAAAACCAAAGCAGTATCAAATCTGCACTTTCCCAGGATTCTCAGCTCCCAGGAGATTCTAAACCCCAGGTCACTGCTTTCCCGGGGAAGCAGTGTTTACACTTTAGTCGGGTTGCTTAGACCCTATGTATGCTAAAGTCTTAGCTGAATAGGAGAGACTGATTCAAAAGATACCAGCAGGGAGGAAGCATAGCCTCCTAAAGGTGTTTGCCTCGTTGTTTAATTTGTTTTAACTTGAAGACAGACATCCCCACTGAACACACACACACACACAATCACACATACACTCACACACACTGACATTCATATTCACACACACATTCTCTTTCACACTCACACATTCACACACTTACACACTTACATACAGATTCACACACACACTCCTACATATACTCTCTTACACACACACACACACACACACACACACACACACACACACACACACTCACACACTTCTGTACTCTCCTGAGAGTCATCTGCTGGGGTGAGAAAGGACTGTTCTTACCCTAACCAACTTTTGCATGACCCAGTATTTCACAGCCCACTGATTCCTTTTAAGACTTCCCTAAGCCAGTGCTTTAGCAAGAATGTTCTAGACAAGCAGAGACTCAGGTCTCAGGCCTGAGGAAATACCCCTGTAGTGACCCGGGGGAAGATTAGGACTAAATGTAGAGCACATTGTGAATGAATCTCTAAGAGTTCAAACTCTGCCTCCAGCCCTTCCCGGACACTTGCTCAGGGCTGTGTTGTTTCTCAACCCACTTCCTGCTGTTCCACAAATTCTTAATCCTGCTCAAAAATTCAAGCCTGCTCTTTGGATCTTAAAACTCACTGGGGAATCTTCTAGTCAGTTAATGGTGCATTATACCGCTGGGGAAAATAGACAAGCGTGGGCCACAGACGTATCCTTTCTCTGTCATAAGATCCTAGAAACAAGCTCAGGTGACTTTAATGTCAGGTTGATGGCTATAAGGGGACTTTTAGGACAAAAGTCTCAGCTTCTATAGCCCCCATAGGCTAAGTTCACCCACTATCCCAATTTGCCAGCTAAAGAGACACAATAATTAAAAGCAGAGAGGAGCGATTTTATCTGTTTTAGGAACAGGAACAATTAAAAAGGCTCCAGTGACTCCAACTTCATTTTTAAGGTACTGGCATGAGATTTAGAATTAGAATTGGGGCAAAGAGCACAGTTATACAGAGTTAAACATTCCTGGTCAAGGGGTGATCAAGATCATTGTCTCAGCTCAGCTCTGTTTAAGAAGTTAGTACAGCCTATCAATGGGAGAGGAGGCCAGCCCGCTTCCTGCCTGAGTGTACTGTCGCCAACCTAGTTAACTATTGGCAAAGGTGGGCTCTCCCCTCGTCTACCCTTGAAGGTTTTGCAGTTCCTGGAAACCAAGGCTCCTGCATGTCTCAGACAATGATTTGTCTCTGCCTTCTGCCTTGAAGGGGGTGGGGGTGGGGGATGAGCTAGGCCAGCTAGACTAGATAGTTCAGAGCCAGTGACAGAGACAGATGCAAACAGAAAGCAGAAATGTCAGGCTTCCATCTTACTTCTCCTTGCTGTGTGTGTGTGTGTGTGTGTGTGTGTGTGTGTGTGTGTGTGTGTGTGTGTCCTCACACAAGAGTCAATGCTTACTGTCAAAGGGAGCTTCTAAATGCTATGCGTCCAAGTCCCACTCCATCACTTACGTGCTGCATGAACCTAGAGAGCTGATTGGTTGTGTTGAGCTTTGATTATATTTCCTATAAAGTGGGGTCACAAGCAATTCATATAGGATTGTTCTGAGTACAATTTCATATAGCAAATGTACTTTAAATACCTTACCTGTGTAAAGTATGAGGTGCATTGCATACCTCTCCCAGTGTGCTCAATAAAGGGCAGTTGTTTGCTTATTGACCCTTTATACATCACAGAAACTCCCCTGGGGATCTTGCCTTTTTTTTTTTTTTTTCCTAAGCTCAGCAGCAGCAGGCTTTAAGATGCATTTGAAAGGGTTTAAAATGAAAACCACCTGGACACTTTTTACTTGCATCACCAACTTCAGAGCATGTGTGTCAGAGCAGGAAGACAGACATGTTGTTTGAGACATGTTGCTTTGTGTAGAACATTAATGTCCTCCTCCCAGCACCCACTGCCCCCACCTCCTAACGCTGTGCCTTCTGGAAGGGTGGGTATCTGCATATGGGAAACAGTTTCTCCGTAGGGCCTGCAATAAACTAGAGATTCACAAACAGAAAAGACCCCAGCAAGGCACTGGCTCCACACTGGCAAATAAGCCCGCCATCCGGCGCCATCAATGACACTGCAGTGTGCTTTTAATTATGGAAGAAACTGGAGTTCTGGCTTCAAGGGATAGAAGGCTTGCAGGGCACTGCTATGGCTCATCTGTAGAAGGAAGGCGTCTGGAGCCAAAGGGAACCTTCGCCATCTGGGTGATATTGTCAGCTCCAACAGCCACCAATAAGTTGGGGTGGGGGGACGAGGGGTCAACCCATCCAACAAGCATCCAATGGTAGAATTATGAAAATCCAGTCCAGTGATAGCCTTCCCTTATGCATCTGAGAATGATGCATGATTTGCTAAGTTCTTGTGTCATCTGAAAAATGGCACCTGTCTAGGAAAGAAAATTGTGTCCATGGCCAAAAGAATTGAAAGAAGAGTCCTTTATTAGAAGGAACTTTACATGGATTTTAAAAGAGGATGTCGTGTTCTTTCTAGCTTACCAATAATCTGAAGCATCAACAATTAAAGGCATAATAAGAGCTTTAACTGGGTTGTTGTGAGGACCCAGATATGAACATTGGCATTCAGAAAGGACTGAGGTGTTTCTTTAACCTGAATGTCTGTGGTAATATTCCAGGGACCATATTGGTAGAGCTTTGCTGATGATCTCAAAAGTCACAAAGGCAGCCAACTGCAGGTGGTTAAAAACATGTATCACGGGGCTGGGGAGTCGGCTCAGTGCATACATTGCTGCATGTTCACAAGAACCTGAATTTGGATCTCTTGCATCTGCTGAAAAGTTGGTTGCATTTCTGCACTCTCACTGCTGGAGAAATATAAACAGGCTGATCCTCAGGGCTTGAGAGTGGGTCAGTCTAGCCAATCAGTGAGCCCTTGGTTCAAGGAGAGACCCTGTCTCAAAAAATAAGATGGGAAGCAATTGAGAAAAACACTTGACATCTCTCTCTGTCTCTCTCTCTCTCTCTCTCTCTCTCTCTCTCTCTCTCTCTCTCTCTCTCTCTCTCTCTCTCTCTCTCTCTCTCGCATGCATGCACACATGCATGCATGTATGCACACAAACACAAAATAAATAAACTGACATTGTTAGGGTGGTCTAATGGTTCTGGGGCCTTCTTGCCTTGTGCCTCTTCCCCAGCACATTGACGACAGGAGCCACTGAACATAATGGGAAATGCTGGTTGGAAATGCTCTAATTTCTGGCCTTTGCATTGTCAGCCTGACATCCTGGTCCAAGGCAGGACCATGTCTACTTCTGATCTCGCTGTTTATGGAGAGACTAAGGACATGTGTGTGTGTGTGTGTGTTTGTGTTTGTGTGTGTGTGTGTGTGTGTGTGTCTATATGTCTGTGTTTCTCTTTTATTTATTTATGTTTGACTATAAGACTTGCAAACTTAAAAAAAAACAAAAAACTTTAAAAGGGATACACATTGAGAGGAAAAAAATCACACTTGCCTCATCTTGGAGATGTTAAATTATACCAGATTTATATAGTTCTAGAACAAGCTACTTCCTAATTTAAGACACATTTCTCTCTTTAAGAAAAATTATTCCTGTATTTATTTGTTTATCTCACTTCTTTATTCATTTACCCATTCATTTGTTCATTTGTTTATTATATGAATCTCAGAGCTTTATGCATGCTAAATAAGCACTCTACAACTGAGCTGACCCTTTAAAATAACTATATTAATATTCTGAAAACTTTACAACCTAGGGAGGCAAAGAAAGCTGATGGTCCCAGCTGCCCTTCCTCCATAAACTCTTAGCTCATAAATCCTACTCGCTTTTAACATTTTCCTCATTGATCAGGATGCTCGGCCCTTACAAACATGGATGGAAGGCTGGATGAACGCCTTTACTTGTATGTCCCAGACCCCAGGCTCCTCCTGCTTTAGTAGCTTTTCTGTCTACTATGCTCTTTCATCTGCAAAGCCCCCTCTGTGGCTTTCCTCTGAGTCTTCATTCGTACGCACATCTTCCCACGGGTCTCGAACCAGGCATCCTCTTAACTTGCTACTGTGTTCAGGTTTACATATGAAATGTCCCTCGCCAGTCCTGTTAGCCCCAGTTGGGGATGCTATCCTGGGAGGTTATGGAGCCCTTAGGAGGTAGAGCCTAGCTGGAAGAAGTGCGCTACTGGGGGAGGGGAAAACAGACTATAAGGTCCCAGCCCCAGCTCACTTCTCAGCCTTCTGATCCGATGAGATGTAACAGTTCCTGCAACCATGGACAGAGGGCCCTAGCTGCCACACCCCACCCTAGACATAAAACTGTGAGCTAAGCGAAAGCATTATTCCCATAAGTTGGTGTGCCAAGTGTTTTAACCCAGGGATGCAAAAGTGTAATATGCACGCTCCTTCCCCTCCTATTAAACATTTGCACAGTTTTCTTCTTAGGGCCCCGTGCTCACCATCCACTCCTCAGGGCCCCATACTCTTGGTTTCTGCCCTACTTCCCTCAGAGTTCACCAAGAACCCTATGGTTATCACACTCATGGTGATTCAACTACCTCTATGTGTCTGGGCTTGATCGTCTCCCTTAGTGGAGGTTCTCAGCTCCCTTGGCACCTCTCTTCCTGTGTCATCGTACACTTCCTCCTCTTCCTCTTCTTTTGAGTCCTTTGAGTGCCAGTATTGGTCCCTCTGGCTCTCCACTCCACCTAAGGATAAATCCAAAGGTCAGTTCTCATCTTCTTCTCCCCTCTGCACTCTCTTAGAATCTCTGTGTTTGCGTTCCACTGTGGTCTTGCTCTAGTTTGTCCATGATTGGCAAATACAAAGGAGACTTACATTTTGTTTGGAAAGCAGGATACTAAGTAAAAAAATCCACGAGGTGACACTGTCAAGAAGGGACTCTCTGACACAGTGACACCATTGCTGAAACCCAAATGCTGAAAGATAACAAGACAAGTTCCATGTAGGGTATGCATGTATGTACTTGCACATGCGTGCAACAGCTGGGGACAACTTTGAGTGTTGTTCGTCAGGTACCATCTATACTTTTTGGGGAGGCAGTGGGGGTGGGGGGAATAGTTTGCTACTAGTATGGAAATTCTCAAGTACTCTAGTCTAACTTGGCAACGACTCCCAGGGATCTACCTGTCTCTGTGTCGTCAAGAGTGGGATTAGAAACCTGTGCCGCCGCATGCCCACTTCTTCTAAACACAGATTCCAGGACCAGGACCAGATTCAGATCCTCAAGCTTGCCACTTTACTGACCACTCAGCTTCCCCAGTCCCCAGGCAAAGTTCTAAGGGGGAAAAAAAAGCACAAGGCAGTGTACAAAAAGAAAAGAATAACGTTGATTAATTAATTAAAAATGAACAAAGAAAAAGGAGCAAGAGAGCAAGTCCAGAAACCCTGAAGCAGAAGTCAATGAGGCCTTCTGCGAGGAGAGAGAGAAGAGACCATACTGGAGTGCGTGAGCAAAGGAAAAGGGGAAAGGTCCAAAAGGCAGAACCTCCAGGAGAGGGTAGGCGCCCCTGCCCCCATCACCTGACACCTTTCACCTAGGATGATGTCATTTCTACCACATCTTCCTCCTCCTCCTCCTCCTCCTCCTCTACTACAGATACTCTGACTGAGAACAAGATGGGTCCACCCTGTTTTCTAGCCTGTGAAGCGCTAAATCAACACCACATTCAATGTGTTCCATTTCAGTGAAAGGCACAGAATCAAGCAGAAACTGTGTGTGGGGGGACTGAAACTTTCCCAAGTTAAAACCAGCCTTCGAGTCAATGCCAGAAATAGCAGCACAAAGAACGATCAGTAACATTTGGTCACCATAGCTAAGGCAAGAGTCCCACATTTCCCTGCCAACACACCAGTCGGGGAGTTCAACATCTTCTGAAGCCAGTCATTTGGGACAAAATTTTAGGGTGTGTGCATGTTAGTCTTCTCCACAGGCCAGCTCTGGCCGAAGGAGAATCCAGAATACCAGCCACGGTCAGGCTGAATTCACTCGAAGACTTTCTTGGGGAAATAGTCTCTAGGTTGGGAAGCTGGTGACGCCACTAATTAAAGAAATGCTTTCCTGGGCTGCTGTGATCTGTCACAAGAAGTGTTGACTCTTGATAACGTCCGCATGACTAGCATCTTATTTCATGCATTCTGAAGAGGGAAATTCACAGATGTGAGAGGCTGCTTCGCATACCACCCATCATTTCTAAGACAAGATGCTGAGAGGCCCCTGCAGTTTAGGATTCAGTCTAGAGCAGGAAAGCCTGGGCTGCAGCATCAGCTTGATAGTTTCTATAGCCTAGATCACATGGGATGCCACCTACACACACTGAGCCTTAGCATCTATGTGAGTCATCGCCATGGTACTATAACAAGTGCTGGAGACAGTCAACTTACAGAGAAGAAAGGTTTCTTTGGATTCATAGTTTGGTATTGGTATTGGTCCATAATGGTTAATCAGTCCTTTAGCTTTAGGCTGGCAGCAAAGCAGAGCATCATGGGAAGAGCTTCTGATAATGCTACATGACTAGGAAGCAAAAGAGCAAAAGGATTAACTGGGGCACCACAGAACCATTCAAAGGCATCCCCTCCCCCATGGCCTAAAGATTTCCGTGAGGTTCTCTGCCTTTCAAAGTTTCTACCATCTTCCAACATCACTACCCTGGGTACCATGTCTTTATCATATAGGTCTTGAGGTCCTCACCAGATCCAAGCCATAGGGAGATTCTTATGACATAACAGTGGTTTACAAACATGTGATGGGTTTGATGTTGAGTTGTTTTGTAAGCCACTAAGCCTGACAGACTTACTTAAGTAAGTTCAAAGCTTTGAAGAACCTCAACAATATTAGTTCTTGTCTTAAATTGTACAGAGTAGCAAGAGTGAAATATTCCCAGAGGTTTTTTTTTTTTTTTTTTTTTTTTTTTTAAGTCTGGCTCTAGACACGAGCTCCTAAGACTTGTGTTGAGTTTCCCAACTTGCAGGGTTGGTGGGAGGGGGATGGGAACACAGCAGAAGCTCAGCCTGATATCATGACTAATTCCTATGTGAACTAAATTTCTGTGTAGTAAGCTACACTTAAAAAGTCGGGTTTACCAAATGCAAGAAGAAAAATTTCCCATTTTCTCTGTCTCGTTTTATCACTAGAACATACCAATGCTTTCTCAAATCCCACTCCCCCAACTCCTCTCAGAGGGTCAACAACCTTGTTGTTCAGGGCATCGATAGCAGTCATGGCTTTATTGAGTTCATCAATCTGGAAAGCAAAAGAGACTTGAAAAGTGATTATATCAGCATCCAGGACCATCCTGTGGCATGTTTTGAATTGTATTTGTTTGATAAAATATTCAACAGGTGCTGAGCATGAGCACATTTCCATTCTAAGAGCCAACAAATGGCCACACTTCAGGGGAGTTTGGACATCTATTGCAAATGTCACACTGACATTTCACTGATCGGATAGATTGTTTGCCTCCTCGCTCTCTTTCCTCACCCTCATCAACCTGGCTGGCAGCATCCCTGTGGCTCCGCCGTCTACACTCTCCACATTCTTTTGCCCATCTCAGAATTTTGAGCTGCCTGACCTCCACTCCCAACTTCTCCTACCTTCATCCTCTTGCCTTCAAACTTTTGCCATGTTGAACATGTCATTTGTCCTCTGAGGTATAGAAAACTCTAGTGACTCCTGATGACCCATGTTAGGACCAATGCCTGAACAGAAAAGCCTTTCTTTGCTTTGCTTTGCTTTGCTTTCTTTCTTTCTTTCTTTCTTTCTTTCTTTCTTTATTTATTTATTTATTTATTTTTAAAAACAGGGTTTCTCTGTGTGGCCCTGACTGTCCTGGAACTTGCTCTGCGAACCAGGCTGGCCTTGAACTCACAGAGATCCACCTGCCTGTGCCTTCGTAGTGCTGGCATTAAAGCCATACACTGCTGCTACCACCTAAAACTTTCTTTTATTTTCTTTCAGTTGTTTTGTTTTGTGTTTGAGAAAAGCCTTTCTTAATATAAGCATATGGCCAACTAAGTAGGAAGATAGATTTAGAAGTAATATTTTTAAAATTTTTATGAATTCACTTATTATGTACATGCCTATGTATGAATGCAAGCATGCATGTGTACATGCATATGCACGCCACAGCACCCGGGTGGAGGTCAGAGGACAACTTGTAGGAGTTGGTTCTCTCCTTCCACTGTTTGGGTCCCAGGGGTTTATTAAACTCAAGTCCTCATGATTGGCAGCAAATCTTTCCACCCTCAAAGCCATCTCACCTGTCTGAGAGTAGTATTTCAACAACATAAGTTGAATATAATAAGAAGTCATATTACAAGGTCATGCTGTGGGAACCACACCTGTTGCACAATAACAAGAAAATCCTGGAAGTCGCTCTGAAGTTCTGCCATTCTGTAAGAGGGACAGATACAGACCGACCTGAACATCGGCAAAGGCCAATATAGCTTCTCAAGTTGACCCTTGTTAACATAGACAATGAATACCCAAAGAGATGCTGTCGAAAACCTCACAGGGACCCACAAGACAGTAGAAGGAACGCTGGTCCTGGTTCTGGATCCAGACGTGCTAAGACCAGCAGTGTGGGATTCAACAGCACTGGCTGCTGTTACTGCTCTGCAGCTTGTGTTTGTGTGGAAATAGAAAATACAACATCTTCTATGGTTTTTAATGCTCCCCCACTGTGTGTTGGGGGAGGTCAATGAAAGCTAAATCCAGCTTTTCCAGCATCCCCTAGGCTTAACATAAATCGCAGATGTTAATCTGCTCAGACCTTCCCAGCTTGCCCTGGCACAGTGGTTCCTAGCAAGTAGACTCCAGAATCCACATGTGACATGTGGCTCATTAGGAGACCTCTATGTCCTTCATTTAGCTAGGACAAGAACTGTGCAGAAGAGCAGGTGTACAGGTGAGCACATGGCCAGCACTGTTACTTCCAGTGTCATTGCTTTCTCCTGGCACATAGCTCCTCTCTTCTTTTGTCCTCTGCTTACCATTCTCCGAGCCCTTGGCACACTCTCATCTCTGCTTTTTGCCATGAAGTTGCTAAACCTGGTATGCCCAGGGCTAATGCAATCCTTCTTTTCCAATGTTGGGCTTTTCTATCCAAATTTAGGGACTTACCCTGATTTAAAGAGTGCCGATGAAGCCATACACAGCTCAGCGTGATCTCCTCTGAGGTCCGGAGGCTCGTAGGCATTTCTGAAACCTTACAAGCTTCTTCTTGTGGGCACTCATTGTGTTTGGAATCACTTGCCTGACATCAGCCTTCTTCCTCTCAGTGCCATAGGGTCCATGAAGGAGGGCCACATTTCCCCTGTTGACAATTTCACTTCCAACACAGTACAAGGCTACACACAGTAACGAGAGACAGGCAGACTAGGTGGATTAGTGAGTGAATGAGTGGGTGGGTGAGTGGATGGGTGAGTGGATGGGTGAGCGGATGGGTGAGTGAATGAGTGAGTGAGTGAGTGAGTGAGTGAGTGAGTGAGTGAGTGAGTGAGTGAATGGCTATCTGGCTAACTTGGTTGACAGGCTGTCTCACCTCATTGAGGCTTTCTCTCTGTCCGGTTCTTCTCATGTGACAAATAAAGGAATCCATGGTGATTTCTAACTAATTAAATAGTTTACTATTAGGTGAGAAGGCTAGTAAGGGAACAGAAGTTAGAGAAAAGATAGGTGAAAGAAAAGACACAAGCAAATCACAACTGGGTTGTGTTCCCATGGCAAAACACCACTGTAATGTCTTCTAGGAGTCACCAGAACTTGTATGGTAACCGACCTAAGAGGAATGAAACCTATCCAGTGAATAAAAGTTATATCGCATGACTTGGGCAAACAAATTAGGTAAATAAACCTGTGTCAGTTACACAGGAGAACCTGGAATGTGTTAGGGTTTGAAAACACTCTCCTCGCTCCCAGGACTCTCCAGCACTCCTTGACTTGCTAACAAGAAGATGGAAGTATAGATAAGGATTCTGAAGCCAGGCATGATGGCGCCCACTTTTAATCTCAGCACTCAGGAGGCAGAGGCAGGTGGATCTTTGTGAGTTCGAGGCTAGCCTGGTCTACAAAGAGAGTCCAGGACAGCCAGGGCTACACAGAGAAACCCTTTCTTGAAAAAAAAATCTGGGAAAATAACACATCTCAGCCTATTGGTTGCAGCTCAGCTTTCCACTCACCAGCAAGGATCCTGGTACTTAAAGCCTAGGAATTCCCACTGAGTGTATGCTTCCAGCTCCTGGGTATCTGACACATTTACTGGGCTTCTGAATTTTCTGGTTGTCTCCCAACATACTGAGTCAGGGCCAACTCAGAAGCAAACAGGGTCACTTTTTTTTTTTTTTTTTTTTTTTTTTTTTTTTTTTTTTTTTTGTTCTTTTGTTGTTGTTGTTCTTTTTTTTTTTTTTTTTTTTTTTTTTTTTTTTTTTTTTTTTAAATCCCAGCTCATAGTTACAGGGTTCCAAAGTTCTTCCTCATCTACTTCATCATTTAGTGTTGCATCCATGGCCCATTCAGAGAAGGCAAATGCTAAGGGGCCTGTGTATAGTGCCCAAGCTGTTTTATGGTCCTGTTTTCAGCCAGCTGAAGATGAAGTGATGGCTCCCAACCCTTGCCAGTGCTGGCTTCTTCCTGGAAGTCTGGAACCATGAACAAGGAAATGAAGGATCAGTTGCTGGCTTAGCTGGATAGAAAGAAAGCATCAACCAAATGCACAATTTATTCTCTCTCTGTCTCTCTGTCTCTCTGTCTCTCTGTCCTATCCTTCCCTCTCCCTCTCCCTCTCCCTCTCTCTCTCTCTCTCCCCCACCCCCAACTCCCTCACTCCCTCTCCCCTCTCCTCCTCCTCCTCTTCCTCCTTGGGGAAGAGGTAGCTAGATTTCCTCCAGTGACCCTGGCTACATAATGAAGTGAACTGTGTTAACTGCGCCGTCTCCGAAAACATGTGAATTCTCCTAACCCAGCTCATAGAACAGACTGTTCTCAGGCAGGAAACCGGTTCACATGTGAGCCTCTGCAGAACCCGCCTGGCAGATTTGGAGACAGTGGTGCCCACGAGACACCTTAAACTTTATGACTACATATTTAAGCGTTTATGAGACTTGAACTGTGTTGCATTAAAATGGAAAAAAAAAAAAAAAAAAAAAAAGCAAGGGCAAAAACATCCCAAGGCTTACAGCAGGAGTAATTAGCCCCACAAGTTTCATAAAGAGTTTGATAGCATTCTGGTTTGAAGCTCCTTTCCCAGGGTTGTGAGAGAGAACAGGAAGAAAGGGATGCATTAAAACTTCGCTATAGCTTTTGAGAAAAACTGCGGGACCAAACCAAGCAGCTGGACTCGTGTTTATAAGGAGACTTGATCTCAGCCTAAGGTACCAGATGAAAATTTTACCGGGGAGAAAATATTCAAGATATGAACTTGACTGTTTTCGGCTTCCCCATCAAAGGAATTCCTCTCTTCTCTCCTGCTGCCCATTATGCCATTGATACTAGGGTTGACGTTTAGTCTGATTGGCCTGATGCCTTCCTAGCATCAGTCTGTCTTCTTGATGCACCTCCGGTACCCTTGCTGGTAGGAGCCAGGGGGCCGATGGAACCGACTAGATGCTGGAATCAAATCAGTGTTAATCCTGTCCTAGTGATGAAATGTAAGCATGGCTCAGCTCCACATGGGCCAACCTCTCCAGGACAAGAGCCATACCAACTGCATCACCAGCATTTGGTGACAAACTGGAAATTTCTAATGAAAATTATCTGCTTTAAACTTACAAACAGAGCATATTTGATTTGGGTTTATTTTTCAGCAAAACTTTTTTTTTTTTAATGCTTTTCTGAGACAGGGTTTCACTGTGTAATAGTTCTGGTTGTCCTGGACTCTCTTTGTAGACCAGGCTGGCCTCGAACTCACAGAGTCCCAAGTGCTGGGATTAAAGGCATGCGCCACTGTGCCCAGCTTCAGCAAAACTTATATCTGGATTTTGTGTCATTGCCGCACACCTTTGCTGTATGAGAGATCACAAAGATAATACACACAAGTCATGCTTTTAGAATGACTCAACAGGAGTTTAAAATGTATTATACATATGTATATATATGACTTTCCATGCATGTATCCATTCTCTGCATCCTTACAGAATCAGAGATTTTATTATATAAACAACCACACATCTTGTTTCTCTTTTAAAAAGGTAAAACAGAAAATATGTCTTTTTAAAGTTTTCGGGGATGTGCCTATGTACAGAAGCCAGAGGAGGATGTCAAGTGTCTCCTCCATCACTGCCTGGGTTCTGCTAAGGCTGGTGACCAACACACTCTGGTGAGCCCCCTGTCTCCACTTCACCTCAGCTCTGGGGATACAGGAGTTTAGAACCACGCCCAGCATTTGGCAAAAGTGCTGGAGATTCAGACGTAGGTCCTTATGCGTGTGCAGTAGATGTTTTTATTCACTGAGCTGTCTCCCCTCCCCACCCCACCGCCACCCCTGCACCCCATGTCTTCTTTGGTAAACCTTTGCCGTCCAGGAAGACTTTGTAAGTTTGCATGAAATTTAAAATCTTATTTTGAAAGCAGTGTTAAGTGGCTAATTTAGAGTTTATGCTTCTCATGGACATCCTGATCAAAGAACACGTGTTCTAATCCAGACAGGCTCTAGGCCACTGAGCCACACCCACCCCTGCCCCCACCAACCCCCTGAGAAGCTGTAGTTGGTAGTCTCTGATGGATGCCTTCAAGATGGACTCTCAAGAGAAGGCTTCTTTGCTCCTCATGTGTGTCTTCAGTGGCTCTACTTCCTGTTCCCCATGAAAAACAGAGGGGCCTCCGTGGTGGAAAAGCCTTTCTAGAGAAGCAGAGACATTTTAGGCATGGAGAGGGACAGCTCATTATTACCTCTAATGAGCCTTCCCCAGTTTCATTTGCAGCTGAATCAGAAATGTTCTGACTCATTTACCCTGTCGCAGAGCAGTCCTGTGAGTGAGTGGCCAACAACAACAGGACAGGCATCTCTGTAACAGAGAGGCCACCATGAAAACTTCCGGCCTGGAGCAGCAATCTAGGTGCTTGCTGGGATCTGGGCACCCGGCTATGCTGCTGCAGGCTCCCCAGAAGCACACAGACAAACAGTCCATGGGGCTCCTGTCCTACCTTCCCATGACCCTCTGTTCTGTTCTGTCTCGGGCCCATTGACAGGTCTTGAACTGCCAGTGATGTCTGTAGAGGCCGCCTAAGGAAGGCAGCAGGAATTCGATTCTGGAAAACCCCAGGTGATGCAGCAGCCACGGTTCTTCTAGAGACAGGGCTGTTTCAGGTCAAAGGACCACTGATCTGACTACACAGCAAAAGAGGTATCCCCAGATTCTGGGGAGGCTCTGGCCACCTTCCTCCTAAGAAACACGAATCTAATCAAGATTCTAGGTGCTTGGGTTTCTCAGCAGCAGAAAAGCCCCCCAACCCCCCATTAGCCTGTTTAGCATCTTCTGTCTGATTCTTCCCCTGCCCTTTGTTTCCATTTCCTTATCTTCTTTTCCTTCCTTTTACTGATCCTTTGAACCCTCCCATCCTTCTTCCTTACTTTATCATCAGAGTAGATACTGACCCTCACTGCTCTGCTCAACCACCTTGGCCCACAGCTCCCTGAAAGTTTGGGGTAATAAACTCTATCTTACAAGCTTCCAGAAGACAGGGGCAGAAGGGCAGTGTGTTAGTCAGAATCTTTGTGCTGTGACAACTGTCTGTGAGAAACAATCTCAAGAGAGAAAATATTTCCACGTGCACATGGTTCAGCGTGTGGTTGGCTGGCTTCATTACTTTCTGGAGCAGGTGATGTAGAGCATCGTGGCAGAGCCTGTGAGAGCAGAACCACTTACTTCACTGTAACTGGGAAATGAGGAGAGTGAGAAAGTATGCTATACTTGATTGTTCCTTCTTCCTGTTCAGTTTTATCTTGGACCCTAGCCTCTGAAGTGGTCCCACCCACTTCCAGGGACAATGTCCCCCTCTTCCTTTAATAGTCTCTGGAATTGCCAAGGATGCTTTGGCACTGCATCTCATGTCTCTCCATCCAATCAAGTTGACCATGAAGACTATCCATCACAAATAGCAGGCTTAAAATATCCCAATGAGTTAGGCCTGTCATGCATGGCACGGTTGTTCTTCAAGTACCAACCAGGTCCCTCCCCTTCCCAGCATCCACCCACCATCATGAAGGATCAAAGATGAAGCTGTTCCTGTTCTAGACTCCCACCACGTATGTCAGCAAAGAGAACTATTTCCAGGCCAACAAATGGACATGATGCAGAAATCTAAGTTTAACACAAAGCTATACATTTCTACAAATACAGTAAGAATCATGACACATGTGGTATCAAATTAAATTCAAGGGTTCCTGTGTTTTGAATAAGAAATCAACACCTCCCATAGAAATGAGGGAAGAACCCACATTCTTGCCCATTCCCACTATAGCACAGGACATATTCTTAAACAGAAGGGGAAAGAGCTGGAAAGGTGGCTCAGCGTCTAAGTGTGCTTCCTGCTCTTATAGTGACAGAGTTGGAGTCCCAGCATGCATTTCAGGCAGCTCTTGACTACTGATAATTCCAGCTGTAGAGAATCTGATACCACACCATTTTCTGCCCTCTCCAGAAAATGTCCATCCACATATGTCCATTCACCCACCCCACACAATTTAATCAAAAAAGAAAAAATGAAAAAAGACAAAGGTGGGGAGGGGAGAATGGAGGTAGAGAAGGAAAAAGAAGAAGAAAAAGAAGGAGAGGAGAGGAGAGGAGAAGAGAGGAGGGGAGGGAAGGGGAGAGGAGGGGAGGGGAGGGGAGAGGAGGGGAGGGAGAGGGGAGAGGAGGGGAGAGGAGAGGAGAGGAGGGGAGGGGAGGGGAGGGAATGGGAGGGGAGAGGAGGGGAGGGGAGGGGAGGGGAGAGGAGAGGAGGAAAAGGGGAGGGAATGGGAGGGAGAGGAGAAGAGAGGAGGGGGAGGGGAGAGGAGAGAAGAGGGGAGGGGAGAGGAGAGGAGAGCAGGGGAGGGGAGAAGAGAGTAGAGGAGGGGAGAGGAGGGGAAGGGAGGGGAGAGGAGAGGAGGGGAGGGGAGAGGAGAGGAGAGGAGGGGAGAGGAGAGGAGGGGAGGGGAGAGGAGAGGAGAGGAGGGAGGGGAGGGGAGAGGAGAGGAGGGGAGGGGAGGGGAGGGAAGGGGAGAGGAGAGGAGGGGAGGGGACGGGAGAGGAGAGAAGGAGGGCAGTCTGGCTGCCCACCTCTGAGAAATGTCAACCCATGACCGTGGCCTCAGTTGACACTACTCTGAGTCTCCCAGGGAAGAAGGACACAAAATGAACTTCACTTCCTCCCAAACCACATGGACTGCTCTGGCCATCCTCACTCATAAGCCCAAATGGCTCTGAGTGGACAGATCAGGATTTAATCATGTCCTCACGCTTATTTCCATCAAAGAGCTGCGCCATTTGCTTGGCCAGATGATTGGAAAGGAATCCCTTACCAAACCGTCCAGGTGTGTGGACCCTTCACCAGTTACAAAGACCTTAGCTGGCGGGGCATAGAGCCTTGTTTTTTTTTTTTGTTTTTTTTTTTTTTTAACTGAAACGATGATCTGGGAAAACTCTTCGGCTGCCAGAAATCAGATTAACGCGGGTTGTATAGTGACCTTCCTTGTGACACTTTTCAAAGTTGTCAGAGAGGAGGGTCGCAGGATAGAGGCATTGATGGCTCTTGTTGTTGTTGGCTCCACGGTGTAATTCCAGGATTTTGTTCCATTCTATATTTAGTCATGTTTGCTGTTAAGAATACTTTCATACCCATGACCCTTGACATGTGGACTTTTTTTTTTCTGGGTCAGCAGGGCGGGGGTGGCAGGAGAATAAAACATTTCAAACTTTCACATTAACATTGGGAAAGTACAACTCTCAAAAATGTGGCTGTTTCTAAAGCCTTAGCCAGGAAGTAACCAGCCAGAAGTTTATATTACAAATAAAGCCCACTCCCTATGCCAGGGACGCATGTCAAAGGTTGATAGTTAGGCTGGCCAAGTGCAAATGTTTCCTGAAGAACTAGAATTTTCAAATAATGCATCCCAGCTGTTACCTTCGGAAACAGGGAGGCTAAACGGGTTGGTAATCTCAGGATAAAATAAGACAGAGATCCAAAATATAACTAAAATCATGTGGCGAACAGTGTTCCAAACCTCAAATGGTCTCCAGACCGGTTCCTCTCCTTAATCTCACCCTACACTGATTAATCCCATGAGACTCTGAACGATTTGAACCGCACGATTTGTACCAGGGTCGAATTCCCTACAGCTGTTTCACGGGGCTTGCTTTCCCATGTAGCCGCCACTTCCCCGCAACCTGGAGTTTCTCAGTTTCAGTCCTGATGACACTTGAGGCCACCTAGTTCTTTCCTGGGAGAAAGAAAGGTTGCCCTGTGTACGTCCTATAAGATGTGCAGCAGCCTCCCTGGCCTCTGCCTTCGAGATGCCAGATGTTCCCTCCAGTTGACAGCAACCAAACACATCTCCAGATGTGGCCACATGTTCCCTAGGCACTGAGAAGAGACAAAGGTATACAGCTAGCTGAGAACCCCTGTTAACCCCTTGAAGGCCAATTTAAATCTTCACCAGGACTCAACATCTGCCGGGTCTATTTCTATTAATGTGGCCTGTGCTGGGCGTATCTATGCTAATATGGCCTTGCTGGGTGTATCTATGCTAATGTGGCCTTGCTGGGCGTATCTATGCTAATATGACTTGTGTTGCAAGTGTCTGAGCTAGCTGACCTGCCCATGCTCTGTAAGGACAAAACAAAAAGTAATTAATTAAAGCCACAAGAGTGATTTCTGAACACCTCTAGCATTGTGGAGGCTTAATAACGGCATAATTCTGCGGCATTCACTAAATGTCTTTAAAAAACAGGAGAATGTCTTTAGTGGGTGGTTTTAGGGGCAAGTACATAGCGCAGAATCTCCTGAAAGTCCCTTTTTTTGGAGTTTGTTTGATTTTCTGGTTTGCCCAGGAGGATGAACAGAAGGTGTGTGAATGTACATAAATACGAAGGAACATAAATCATTTCACTATCACAGAAGTGTTCCACCTTTCACTGATGAGCTAGGCACGGGGGGAGGGGGGATAAAATGCAAGATTATGCTTAAATGGGGAACAGTAAGGAATGCAATAGAGAGATTAGTGGCTCAATCTCGCCATGTTATGACACTTACAATGGAGTCATTTGCCTCCTGATGGATGTCTCTCAAACCACGTGCTGCTAACTGCTCTCCCATCCTTTAGCTGGAAATGGATTTACACATTGAAGAGCTTTTTAAATTTTAATTTTAAGTCCTTTTATAAATTTCAATTTTATTAATCTCCACTATAAATCATAATTTATGAGCCCCGATGCTCAGAGGGCCTTGAGGTTCTCACTCGCAGGAGATAATGGATGTCACCCAGTACTTCACTGGATGCAGTGTGGGCGTAGACGAGCCTAATGCCGTACCACTCAACTGGGGGTGAATCAGAGCCTACAAGATAATCCTTTACCAGTTACCGCATTTAAAGGAGATACATGGGGCTTAGGAGAGAACTCAGTTAGTGCAGTGCTTGCATGGTGATATGAGAACCCAAGTTTGATCTTCAGAACCCACATAAAAACCAGCCCAGTGAGGTGAGCACAGTGATGCACACCTGTAATCCCAGCACTTGGGGAGGCAGAGGCTGGTGGATCTCTGTGGGTTCGAGGCCAACCTGGTCTACAAAGTGAGTCCAGGACAGCCAAGGCTACACAGAGAAATCCTGTCTCGAAAAACAAACAAACAAACAAAAAACCAAAAACCATAGTGGTGCACATTGCACAATGGTGTAATGGGAGGCAGAGACAGTCAGATTCCTGGAAGCGGACTGACTAGTTAGCCTAGCTTACTTGGTGAAGCTTCTGACCAATCAGAAACCCTATCTCTAACAAAAGGCTGAAACTGATGACCAGCACCTCAAGTTGTCCTCCAGCCTCCGCATGTATGCATGCATGTGTACCAATACACCCACACATACAAGTGCATGCATGTGTGTGGGCACATGCACACACATCAAGGAACAGCTCAGGGCTATAGATAGATGTCAGCAGTAGTGCATTTGCCAAGCATTTGTCAGGACCTGAGTTTCATCCTAAGAACTATAAAAATAATAAATAATAAAATGACACCTTAAATAGAATTTTCAAAGGTGAGGCATTGGGCTGGTGAGAGGAACTGTGGTTTTGATCCTGTCAGCATCAGAAACTTTTAGCTGTCTCCATACAAGCCTAGACTCCCTTCACACCCATTTATCTATTCTTGTTTTCTGTCTTCTTCCCTTTCTGTTTTCTCAGTGCCTGCTCACCGGGGCCATGGTTGCAGGCTCCTTGAGTGGTGTAATTATGGTGGGAGCTGCCTAGTTTCCCCACATTTGTGTCATTCTTCATCGTCTCCACCGATGCACAGCCTCTAAGGCTTCAAGTGCCTCCAGAATGGCAGAAATGTCACTCCCAAACAATGTTTTGCACCTACCATTTGCCACCATGAGTCTCTCGGTTTCATTGGGGACCAATGTTCCTTTGACCAGCCCTTCCCTGAAAAGCACCATTGGCTCCTATCTAACTATTCCCAGCAAAGACCTCCATGGCATGTGTTCAGAGGACCAGATACAGCACAAGGAGATGTCAAAACAATTCCAAGGATTAAAAAAAAAAATAAAAAAATAAAAAAAGCTTGGTTTGAACGACTATGCTCCTGAAAGCAAGAGAAAATGAAAAAGGTCCTTTTATCAACACAGTCACAGAATCTTCGGTCTTTGGGGCATAGAATAAGCCAAGCATCCTTGGCTCGTGTTCTCATTCACACTGACAAGTGCCTTAGTCCATGAGTGCTACTTGTAGCAGAAAGAGTGGCATAGACCAGGAAGCTGATAGGCAGCTGAAGGTGTTGTTCATGGCTCTGGATGGAGGGTGGGAGTCCTTAAGAAGGTGCTGTTTGCTGTTTCCTGGGTGGTCAGCTCCTCACTGTGTCCTCACAGGGAAGAATGGATGACGGCTTTCTCTACAGTGTCTTTTATGAGGGCACTGATCTCACCAGTGGTCCCCTCTCACAACCCAACTCCCAAAGGCCTAACACCATCTTCCTCCTAGTACATTGCTCTGGGAGTTAGAATTCCAACTCATGGATTTGGAGAAGATGCAAATGTTCAGCCAAGAGCAAATAGCCATTCTTAATCCATTCCAAGTGAGAAGTGAATAATAGATAGACCAAGGACCCCAACTGCGTGGCAGAACTGCACCCCAGACAATGGTGCTGGGCCATCTCTCTCCCCACCACTACTTGGTAACCTAAAGGAATGATTACTCTTCCTTCCTAGAACAGGAGACTGCCATGGGAAGTCTAAGCTCATATGCTGTCCATCCCCTGAGTTTTCCTAGATCACATGCAATGGGCTGAGTGTTGCTTCCAGACCAGCTCCTTATTGGCGGAAACTATATTCACTTACTGATACACGTTCAGTAAAAGACCTTACGTGTTGTTTGACACAACTCAGGGTGCTGCTTGCTTGCTTGCTTGCTTGGACAAAAGGAGAACCTAAGAAATGGTTCTTCTGCCAAAGCCATGGTAGGAGCAGGGAGACCGAAGAGGAAGAAACCTAGAAGAGATGGGCTAGAAGGAGACAGACTGTTTTTCTTGCAATAAATGAGAAATAAAGAGCATACACTCTGAAGGAGCAGCTATCTTTATCAACACAGATGTCAGTGGCAATGTTATGCAAAGTTTGTGTTCCTCTACCTGTTGGCCAACAAATATGAAGGAGCAACCAACATGTCTAATGAGCAGAGAAACATTGTCCAGTGGTTATCAAAACTACATTTGGAGCTGCCTAGAACTTCAGTAAGGAACATGTGGCTCTAGTTTGTTGAGGAAAGAATTCAGACTTTCTCCGCTTTCTGGAAAGAGGCATTCTGCCCTTCTGCCGGCACACATGGAAGCTCATGGTCTGCAGCCGCTACACTCTCCTCCTTGTTCTAGCACTCATGAGATTTAGACATAAGATAAGGCCTTATGTGTCCTGAATCTATGCTTTTTTGAGACACTTAGGAGGTGCTCATACACATTTCTTACCTCCATTAATGCTGTCATTTTTGTTTTTTTGTCATAAAATGCCTACATTTTTCCATAGTATAAAATTTTAATTAACCACGAGAAGATGCCTCTGGTATTCTGTATTACTTGTATGCATATTCGTTCGTGTGTGTGTGTGTGTGTGTGTGTGTGTGTGTGTGTGTGTGTGTGTGTGTAGATGCATGTGCATGCACAGGAGGGGTGCAGAAGGCAAGTGCCCTTCCTTAGGAGTCATCCTCTTTGTTTTGTAAGTCAGAGATTTTCACAGGGACCCAGGTCTCTCTGACTAGGCTAGTCTGGCAGGCAGTGAGCCCTAGGGATCTTCCTGTCTCTGCCTCTCCAACATGGGGCTTACAAGCATGCATACCACCACTGCCAGCTTTTTATATGACTATCAGGTATCTATCTCAACTCCGCGTGCTAGTGTGGCAAGCAATTCACCAACTGGACTACTTCCTCTGCCCCTTGTGGCACTATGTTAGATCTGACCATGTAAATCTTAATTTCTAATAGTGCTATTGTTTCTTTATTCCCTTTGTTGATTCTGGCTGGTGTGTGTGTGTGTGTGTGTGTGTGTGTGTGTGTTTTGCATATGAGATGCAGAGCTGTCAACCACGAAGGATGTCCCCTAGAGGTGTATGGATGATGGTTCTGTATTTTACCCAGCATTCTGCTTTCCTTATTGATCATGAGAACAAGCTTCCCCCCTTGTCTTTCCTACCTCCCATCTCCCTCCCTCTCTTTCTTTGCCTTACCTGAGTCCTTGAAGATGCTCCATCCTTTCCCTCTGTGTCAGATCCACTAGGAAAAATGGTATGAGCAAGAGGCAGCCATGGTGGCCATGATTAACCAAATGTCAACAAAGAAATAAAAATTTCTCCTTATATTCAACCTTTAAGAAAAAAGTTTTAATGTAGAAACATCTAACTATATATATATATATATATATATATACTATTAATTAAAAATACATGGTAAATCTGAGCATGGTAGCACACATATGCAACCTCAGACTTTGGGAGAGTCACGGCAGAAGGTTTGGACATTTGGGTCTTGGAGAAGGAGAGAAATAAATAAAGATAATGAAAGGAACAGAGAGAGGCAGAGAGGAAGGAGGAAGGGAAAAAGAGAAACACAAAAAAGGCAAACATGACAGAAGCTCATGACCAGCCAAGAAAGTGGCCCAGCTACCAGCAGTTACAGAGCCAATGCAGTCTTGAGTAAAACTTGCAGAAATGGGACCCTGTTCCTGGGATAAATGAATCAGGCCGCCTGCCCTTTTCCATGTGCAGCCCAGGATAGCATCTGAAGAGTCACCAGCTGAATAGAACATTCTGGACCTGTATAACGTACCCAGAAGAGGTCACCAGGGCATGGAGACAGTGGGAACTGTGTGTCATATTGAAAATGGGAAGGTGGGCAGGGAGGAAGAAAAACTAGAGACATCTTGCTTAGGGAAAAAACAGCGGTAAAATATGGGCAGTTCTGTATTAGGTGTTTCACCAGCAGATACTTCCCTGTGTCCTGCGCACAGTTGAGAACCAGGATTTCAGAGAGCTTAGATCATCTGTGGATCCCAAGAAAAGGATTTCCTCCACTGCAATGGAATTCGAGTTAGAAGCTATTTCTTCTCAAACGTAGCTATTACAAGAGGCCATCGGCCTCACTGTTTCCCAACTCTTCCTCTTCATGCTCCCATTTCACTGTTTTTTTTTAAATCCTGACTTGCCCCCCACCCAGAAGAGGCTGTGATACTTCCATTGGGAGATGGGCAATGATCTAAGATGTGAGGGGGAGTCCAGAGGAGCAGGGAAGAAAAGCCCACTTGACAAGGTGACAGGTCGACATTAAGGCATGAGCAGGCACTAGAGACTGATATGCAACAGGCCCTTTGAGAACATTAAAGGGAGAACGGAGAGTAAGTCAGACTCCTAGTGGCTGGAGGCACTGAGCACAGCGTGGGAGATGGAGGGAAATGGCATGGAGCAAGGGGTCAGGTGACCTAGAGTCCAGTCCTACCTTAGCCACCATCTCTCTCTGGATTCTTGAGCAACTCACTGGTCTCTTCAGGATCAACTTTCTGTCCTGGCAGTGTGTCACCTCCAAACTACCTCTCCCCTGACAAAACCACCTGGTTCCAACAGGACTTAAGTTAAAATGTTAGGAAGAGTCCTACACAATTGCAGATGTGAGACTGAGATCGGGTGAACAGGGTCCTGCACGCGGTTCCGCTTGTTGCTTATTCGACTGTCTGTTCCTCGCAAGGACATCTCCTCCTGAAGCTGGAGTCTGTTGACGCAGCTCTTTCCTCCCAGTCTCTTTGGAACTTTCCGGTGTGGTCCTCTTGGCATGGCATTGGATTTATCCCAATAGATCAGTGAGCTCCACCAGCTGCTGGGTAGAGACAAAGCAGACCCGGGAGAGAAACAATCCCAGGGCCTCCTTGCCAAAGCCTCGCGGGCACTTGCCGGGCTCGCAGAGGTGACATCTTCCTCCTGGTTCTTTAGAAGGCTCGCACAGGAACACCTCACTAATGTGGTTATCTCGTGGAGACCAGACTTATCAAACACTTAGCCTGGAAGAGAGATTGTAGCAGGAGTCTGCTCTGCCACTCACCACTCTACAGCTCTGAGCCAGAACCACAGAAGCCTGCAAAGCCCAGAGCTGCCTGGGATTTGAGCAGGGGTGTGATAAGCAAGCAGCCGAAATCAGTGCAGCCCCGTGCTCAGCTTTGCCTAGGGGAATTTCAAGCTGGAAGCACTCCATAGACACAACAGAGTCCCCTCTGCCTTCTCAGTAACTCCTAAAACAGCACTGACTGTGCTGTCTTTTTACATGTCTCTTCTTTCTAGAAACACAGAGTATTTTTCTTGTAGGAAAAAAAAAAAAAACAATCTTGACTATACGTCCCAGTACTGGATACGTAGAATCATCAGAGCTAACAGTTGCTACCTGCATATTATGGACTAGTCTCCGGACTGTGTGATGTCCATGGGGTATCTCATTTGATCCTCAGAGCAACCCTATGGGAGAGACATTATTACACTCATTTCCTAGATGAGAAAGGCGAGGCTCTGAAATTCTGTCCTAATTTCCCCAAACATAGAGCTAGTTAGAGCAAGATGCAGAGCCCCAAAGAGGTTGAGCCCAGATCCACCCCTCCGTGTGTGTGTGTGTGTGTGTGTGTGTGTGTGTGTGTGTGTGTGTGTGTGTATTTGAATATGAGTGTGTGCATTTACACATTCAGGGACCAGGGGTTGACATTAGGTATTTTTCTCTGTTATTCACTACCTTATATTTTGGCAGCATCTCTCACTGAACCCAGAGCTAACCAACTGGCCAGACTGCCTGGACAGTGAGCCCTGGGGATTCATCTTTCTGTACCCATCTCTTCCTTAGGGTTATGAACTCACACCATGATGCCTACCTTTTATGCAGGCGCTGGGGTCTGAATTAGGTAGGCACTTTACTGACTGTACTGTCTCCACAGCCCATATCCTCCTTTCGTCCATCTGCCTAGTGAGGATTAAACAGGAACCGGGATTAAATATGTACCTAGGGTCTCAACTGAAAATGACTTGGAGCCGGTATTGGAAAGCAGGCTGCAGGCCCTGGGATGTTGGTCTCTCTTCATCTGCATGTTTTTCAGGGTTCAATGAAGCAAATCCCAGGGTGACTGGATTGTTCTGATGCGCCCAGCAAAGGAGCAGGGGAGTCAATTCTTTATGTACTTGTGTTCCCTCTGGAAGGGACAATACTGTTTCCTACCAGCTTCACCATTGAAAACCTAAAGGCACATCACTCCTGGGATGGGGGGCGGTGGGGGGTGGGCAGGAAGGACCACAGTGCAGGCAGGCTTAACGTCACGGCTGCATGAAATGTCTCCATGGGTAAGCTGTACCTGTACTTCAGGGTACCTGTCATCCAGATCTCAGGCTGGAGAACACATAGGAGGCTTCCAGCCTGCCTGCCAATTATTCCACAGAGAAAGAGGAGGAAACGGGCAAATGGCGAAGTGTGCAAGGCTGTCACTCTGGTGGCGTGATTATGGAAATTTTACATTTTGTATGTCAAATGGTAACTTAATTCAAAAATAGAAAATTGCCGCAGGCTGTCATCCATCGCACAGTCATCAGAAGCCTGCTGGGCAGCCCCGGCGCTCCTACAAATAATAGTGAATTGAACAGTGAGAATAGCAGAATGTCCTGGCGTGCAAAGGGAAGGATCTCCAGCAAGTCCCTGGACTTTCAAGTCCGTCTCTGATATGCCATCAAGTGCTCAACCATGTTTATGGCAAGTTAGAGGCCCAACTAAATTAAAAATGTCCTGAGACATTATTCCAAGTACGACTTCTGTTTCTCAGTATCCTGTTACACAGCTCTGAGTATGCAGGAAGGAAGGAAGAGGGCCTTTCTTGGTTGTATTTTATTTGGTGTGTGTGTGTGTGTGTGTGTATGTGTGTGTGTGTGTGTGTGTGTGTGTTATGTGCAGGTATGCATGCAAATGCACATACATGTGGAAGCCAGAGGTTATTGTCTCTCCCTAAACCTGAAGCCCACTAGTTCAGCCAGATGGTAGTCTGGCCAGCCAGCCCCAGGGTCCTATCTCCACCACCCCAGTGCCAAGTTTATATAGTGGCACTATCTTGCCCAGCTTTCTACATAGGTTCTGGAAACTGAACCCAGGTGTTCTTGTTTGCACTGCAAAGCACTTGACTGACTGAGCCATCTCCCCAGGCCAACTGCCCTTCTTGATGGACAAAGTCTCTCTAGGTTGTACCCACTGGGCCATCTGCAGTGGCTGGGTGGTCCTGTTGGCCTGTTTAACACTGAAACAGATGGAAGGTGGCAGAGCATAGCTCCCAGGAGTGTCCTGTCTGGTGCCCAACTACAGCTTCCCTTTTCCTCACAGCTGCCACCAGCCAGCACTTGGTGAAATGGGCAAAGGTATAACAAGAGACCATAATATCGTCCTTACTCAACTCTGTGCAGAAACAAGGTAGAGCCACTGAAATAAAAAGGCATCCACTCATCTCTTTAAAAAGTGCTTTATGTTTTAATTCCTTGATTAAAAAAAGAGAGAGCATTTAGATCATTTGCCAAGATGTAAATGCCAACCCAGATACTCACATGAAAATTTTGATTTTCCTTGATTAGAGTTCAGAGTTCAAGTTTTTTTTGTTTTTGTTTTTGTTTTTTTTTAAGCGGCAGAGAAAACCAGTTGTAAAACCAGCTAGCGATATGTCAAGTGTAATCATCCATTTACTTCCGGCCAAACTTCTACTTTTTAAAATAGATTGCTGAGCTGTAATTTTAAAGCCTGAATGCAATGCAGTAGGACTGTAGAAACGGACTCTAAAAATGATGCCGGGAGAAAAATCAGTTGCGGTTCTTAATGCCTCCAGCTTAATTTAAATGCTCCAAAAGAATTTAAATCTCTTGAACTTTCAACACTGCCAGCTACTTTAGAATCTAAAGAGCAAATTGCGTTGACTTTCATAGGTTGCCATGAAATGACATCTTCTCCTCTGTATGAACAGCCTCTGCATGCTTCCAGGATCTATGGAGGCTTGGCATTCTTCATGCTAGCTTCTAAAAGAAGACAGACCTGGGCAGGAGTGGGGGAGCGAGGGCTCAGTCAGCAAAGAGCTTGGTGCACAAGCATGAGGACCGGAGTTCAAGTCCCCAGCACCCACATAAAGCTGGACACCATGGTCCTGGGCTACACAGTGAGACCCCGTTGTAAAAAAAAAAATTTTTTTTTAAATAAAGTAAATTAAACAAATACAAAGATTTATTTAATGACTTAGAAAAATAGAAAGTGTATACTTCTTGCCCCTTTGCTCTCCAGGCCTAAGACCGTGGCCTCAACTTTCTGGAGGAACTTTATATCTAGGCTTCTAGCCATAGTCCAACACACTTTCCCCTCCTTATGCAATAAAAAAATGAAATAAAATGCAAAAACACTAAAAAAATGAATGAATGAATGAATGAATGAATGAATGAATGAATGAATTAAAATAAATATATGTGTCGGTATGGAACATGCAAAAATTTCCCCCAACTATTCCTCAGACAATACAGTGTACCAAGTACTTTTACAACATTTACGTTGCATAAGATGTTGTAAGTAGTCCAGAGTGATCTAAACCCCAGTTTCTTAAGCTGTGAGTAGTGACCCCATGGTCCCAGGGATCACACGAAGATCATCAGAGTAGCAGCAAGCACCTTACCCACTGAGCCATATCGTATCCTTGACTTTTTTTTTTTTTTAAGGTACTGTTGTTGTTTAATGCTAGGCCTCACATAATTCAGACTGTGCCTCAGACTCAATATACAGCTGAGGAATGTAATCTTTAACCCCTGATCCTCCTGCCTCTCCCTCCCAAGTGCTTGAATTATAGTCATGTGTCGCCACACCCAACTAACCCAGAATGCTTGTGCCAGCACTCACCAGTGTTGAAACTCCAAACATCATGTGCACATATTGCATTGCACATCGCCATCGCACCACACGACATGTGTTGCATTATGAATGGCCATCACAACACAGGACACTAACAAACTCTCTCTGAAACTCCTTGGCTCGAGTCTGAGGCCCTTGCATACTGTATATTATATTATTTTAGGGTATAAAAAGTTTTGATCTTTCAGAAACATAATGGTTTCATTCACTCCTACCATCATCCTTCAGCATGTAACTATCAAAGCAGTACATCTTTCAACTGTGCTATGTTGGTATATTTGATTTTTTCAATTGCCATTTCAATGGCCAACCTGAGTTTTATAGAAGATGATAATTA
Organism: Acomys russatus; assembly: GCF_903995435.1. Lineage (NCBI taxonomy): Eukaryota > Metazoa > Chordata > Mammalia > Rodentia > Muridae > Acomys > Acomys russatus. The sequence continues at coordinate 52,123,924 of NC_067145.1, forward strand.
AAGAAATTAAGCTTGAGGAGAGCAAAGAATCTTCAACAATTTCCAAGATGCCCCTAAATACAGTCTTGTCATTTTGTGCCACATATTTTTATGAAGTGGCATTCCCAACATAGATGATTATGAAACTCAAATACTGATCAACTCTAAAAATTACAAGTGCTCCGAATCCTGCAGTGTCAAATGTTCAGTCAAGATTTAATTCCTTATGTAAAAAGAAACAAGCACACCCATCTCGTTAGTATTCATGTTTGCTTTAGTTATTCATAAGTTACAAAATTATGCGTATACCAAAGAATTGTTTTAAAATAAATGACTTTATGATTTTTTTTTTATCAGTAAATGTTTATATTTAGATACCTGTTTTGTGTGCCTGTACACCTAGGGCCATCTAAAAGTTTATTGGATCAAAGGGGTCATGAGCAAAGAAAGCTTAAGGGGCCCTAATTGAAACTGTAGGTAAAGGCTTGAGAGATGGCTCAGATGGCAAAGGCACCTGCCACCAAACCAGATGTCCTAGATTCAATGACACAAACCCCACCTCCTAACCCATGTGCTAGGTTCAATGATCCTCCCCGCCCCTCACCCCCAGCCCATGTACTGGAAGGAGAGAACCAACTGTCAAAATGTGTGCCCTGAACTCCATAATATACTACTATGCATACAAACCTAGACACACACACACACACACACACACACACACACACACACACACACCACAAAGAGATATAAAATACATTTTAAAATGTGATGAAAACTTTGAACTGTGTATGAGTGTATGTTCAAGCTGTGCACAATCACCATACCATCTAACACCAGGAACATGAGCATCCACAGGGTGTGGCTAGGGAGATGGTCCCTGGGATCCTGCCATGGATACTGAGGAAAGCCTGGAACTGTGGCAAATGACCCCAGGGATGACACTTCTCTGGAGCTCCAGGAATCTGTGTTGAGAGCCTGTCATAGTCAGCCTGGGGACATTTTATGACCCTCAGCTTCCTTTGCTCCTCTGAATTGTTTCTTCACGTCGCTTCTAGTTGATATTCATCATTCAAAAGCAGACATGGGACTTACTTGGGGCGAATGTATTCCCCTTTACTGTGGCTTACAAATCTTTGACGTCAAGAATCTCTTCTTAGAACCACACCCAGCGAGGGAACAGTAACAAGACATAGGTTTCCTTGTGCCACACATTTAAAGATTTTCATTACATTTATGTAATCATTTGCATATGCGTGTACACACACATGTGCATGCTTGTAGATGTAAGAAAACAACGTATGGAAGTCAACTCTCTCCTTCTGGCAGACAGGTCCCAGGGACTGAACTTAGAGTGTCTGGCTTGCCTTGGCAGCAAGCACCTTTCCCCATTGAGGTGTCTCACCAGCCCGAGCAGCACATTTTTAGTCAACAAGTCATGTAAATGTGCTGATTGATGGTGTGAGGTTGCATGAAGTAAAAGGGAACCTTTATTAGAAACCAACAAAAGCCAACCTTTCACTATCACATGCCCAGAGTTTCATTGGGTATAATGTCCTTCACTGAAAATAGAGTTTAATGATGGGGCCGCGGGGGGGAGGGTGGAGGGGGAAGGAAATTAAATCAGAGAGCATTATCATTCTGCCTCTTCCCTCAAGAGGATGCTGCTGGTTTATGATCTATTATCAGTAAATACTTGACTTGGATAACTGTTTTGTGTCATCAGAGTCAACAATAGAATGTGGGAAGTAGCCAGAGTAGTGAGGCTGGAGTTTTGCACACACACTTGAACTTTTGACTGATGGTAAACTCTGCCATTAGAGGGAATTCTGCTGGCTGTGTCTTCTGTTGGCTCAGTGGTCAAAGTACAAGTCACCCCTGAGCTTTCCAGGAAGGATGGTGGAACCAAATGGAAGGCAGGCACTTAGTACAGAAGCAAAAACAAACTCAGCCAAGAAGTTAAAAAAAAAAAAAAAAAAAAAAAGTGGAGATAGCTTTATTATGGGCAGCAGGGTGAAGAAGGCTTTTCTTCTGGGAACCTACACGTGTTCTGATAGGCAGGCACGTTAAGGGTGTGTGCATTCCTAAGCATGCTCAGTCCAAGGTCATAGTTCAAGAAGAAAAGGTGGAGACATTTAGGGGCATGCTTAGCTCATGGGGCTCATGTTTGGAATAATAAAATGGTGGGTAGGATCATCTCTGTGCATGCTCAGCTTGCTTCAGGAGATGGCAGGCAGGAATGCCTCTGGCCACTGTACAGCTTCCTAAAACAAAACAAAACAAAACAACAACAACAAAAATACCTTTAGCCGAACAAAAGGAAAGGACTCTTAAAACATGCATTGATATAGGAATTAGCCAGCAATGGTGCTTGCCTCACTTCACAGTTAACAGAAGGACCTGTGCAGTCTTGCCAGCCTTGCCCTTGGGCAGACATGCAGACTATGCTAATGCAGAGATGGCCTGGATGCACGCTGTTAAAAACCATTTTTCAAAAATATCTGCCAAGCTCCTGCACTTTGCCAGGCTCCTCCTCTAACTGAGAACAAAACATGCCCATATCCAATCTCCTGGAAACTTCATTTTTGAAGGCACCCTAAGTACACAGGGACAAAAACAGATAGAAATCCATACTGTGTGAGTTGATGGGCAGTGCAACAAAGAAGATAAAGCAATCACAGAGGCCAGATAGATGTGGCAGGAGAAGTGACAGTGGTTACAGTGGATGTGTATCCAGGGAGGACTTTGCTTTGAGAGACATCTTAATACACAAGGAGATGCTCAGGGGAGGGGGAAGAGGGGTTCCAGGGAGAGGGCATAGACAGTGCAGCGGCCCAGAGGTGAGACGATGGCTTGTCTAGTGAGTTCAGTAAAGGAAAAGAAAGGGGAAAATGTGGGAGGGGATGAGTAGGAATGAGGAAGGGGTGATGGATAATGGGGCTTTGAGGCTGTTGTGATACACTAGATGTTTCTTTTTTAATTACTTTATTTACTTATTCACTTTATATTCCAATCTTAGTCCCCCTCCCTTCTCTTTTCTTGGTCCCACCCTCCCTCCCTCTTCCCCCCATCCCCTTCCCCTACTCCTCAGAGAAGTGGGCATCCCCAACCAACCCACCGCAGCTCATCGAGTCACATCAGGACTGAGCGCATCCTCTTCCTCTGTTGCCAGTTGAGGCAGCCCCTGTTCCCCTTACTAAGGGTCCCACATGAAGCAGAAGCTGGCCATCAGGTACATTTGTGTAGGGGCCTAGGGCCAGTCCATGAATGGTCCTTGGTTGGGGCTTCAATCTCTGCAAGCCCTTCTTGGCTCTGGTTAGTTGACTTTGTTAGTCTTCTTGTGGAGCTCCTTCACTTCTAGATCCTTCTATCCTTTTCCACAAGACTCCCTACCTTTCACCCAGTGTTTGGCTATGAGTCTCCATATCTATCTGGATCTGTTGCTGGGTGGAGGCTCTCAGAGGACACCTGTCCTAGGCTCAGAATATTGTTAATAGTGTCAGGGATTGGCTCTCTCCCATGGGATCTCAGGTTGGACCAAGCATTGGTTGGACATTCTTTCAATCTCTGTTCTATCTTTATCCCTGCACATCTTGTAGGCAGGGTAAATTTTGGGTCAAAGTTTTTGTGGGTGAGTTGGTATTCCCCTCCCTCTCCTAGGAGTCCTGTCTAGTTAGAGGGTGTCCTCTTCCGTTTCCATGACCCTTGCTACTAGATGCTACTTTTTTCTCTCTAGAAGTCTCCTCCCTGTGTAGTGTGTGTGTGTGTGTGTGTGTGTGTGTGTGTGTGTGTGTTTGTTTACATGCACATATTTGCACTTACATATGGAGACCAGAGGATAATTTTCAGTATCATTCTCTAGGCACCATGCATGCTGAGAGACATGGTTTCTCACTTGCCAGCAATTCACTGGGCAAGCTGGTATGCAAGGCCTGGGACTCGGCCTGTCTCTGTCTCCCCAATACTGGAATTCCAAGCACAGGATATAATTCCTGTTTTGTTTTACATGAGTTCTGGAACCCAAACTCAGGTCCTGTGGCTGCAAACCACATACCAAGCTTTTATTCTTAAATAGATGCCTGGTGTGACCTGGCATCTTAAAGGACACCTCCAAAGCCTAGATCTCTGTATCCCAAGTTGTTATGAGTTAGCCACAACTGGACAGTGTAGTCAGCTTGTTTGAGAGGCTGTCAATGATACAGAGCTAGCAGGTAGATAACAGACTACACCGTCATTCCCCTAACCTATAGCTAGCTTCTCCCACATGGGTTTTTGGTAAGATTGTCAGGCATTTACCTTTCATATTATGTTGCTCTGTGATTGGCAGGTATAGCCACCTACTGTCTCTTCAACACTGTATCCTTGAAAACCAGCCGTTAGTTTACTCAGCTCTCCAGGTGTGATCTATCCAACACTATGCATACACCCCCATCCCAGGACTAACACTGGAGGGGCTTGCATGTTGCTTCTAGGAAAAGAGGCTCCTGTAGCAAGCTGTTAGGATTGGCTCAGACCAATAAGATGAAACATTTTCCAAAAAACCAAATAATTACTAGTACCCAAGATAGTGCAAGCTTACCTTTGTACGTGTCTAAGCAAAAAAAAGAATCTAATGTTTGTCAAAACTTGAACACAACTGCATGCCAACCCACATGCATAAACCAAGAGTGAAGTCTAAAGGAAACACAGCAATGTAAATGTGGCATAGCTATTTTTTTGCTCAAGAACTGTTGAGGTGTGTGTGTGTGTGTTTGTGTGTGTGTTTGTGTGTGTGTTATAGTGCATGCATATGTATGTGGGTGTATGTGACTGTCTGCCTCTATGATTCTCCATCCTAATTTTTAAACCAGGATCAGTTTCAACTAGACTGGCTGGCCAGGAAGCTCTAGGGGTCTTTCTGCTTCTGCCCCCACAACACTGGAGTCATAGATATGCGCTGCTAAGCCAGCTTTTACATGAGTCTTGGGAGCTGGACCTCAGGTCTTCATGTTTGCTGGGCAAGCACATTACTACCTGAGCCATCTCCCCAGGCTTGCTTTGTTTTGTTTTGCTCCTTGTTTGAAACAGGATCTCACATAGCCTAGGCTAGCCTTGAGCTCATTGTATAGCTAAGGATCCTCCTGGCTCTGCCTCCCAAGTGCTGAGATTACAGGCATGTGCCATCATCTATACACTGTGATATGGCTACTAATAAAGCCTTATTATGGTCTGGCCAACTCCACTAAATTTGGTAGTCAGAACAAAAGGCATATGATAAACACGAGGTCATGCTGACATGGGCGATAAACTCATTATCCACTGGCTTGGAAATAGGTGTACGTCTATGTGCATGTGTGAGCAGAAATGTCACCATCCATCCGTGAGAAGAAAGGCCTGGCCAGTAGTGAAGTGTGACACCAGTAGTTTAGAAGGGGCAAGTGTCACACCCATAGCCCCCTGTACAGAGGCTGAGCTCTATGCTTTTTGGCAGGGTGTCTTGGCCTTGGGTTTTGTTGACATCTGAGAAAGTGAGCCATTTGTCTATACATTCAGTGGCCGTTCTCTTAAGGTAAAAAGAAGGACTTAAGTAAATATCTTCAAGGAATACGTGAATGGCCTTTAAAATTCACACACACAGAGAACCCGCAAGTGAAGCTGCCCCTGTAAAGTCTCACTTGATGCAGGCCCTTCCACACCATCTCCCCTGCCATGATGTTTCGTTTGTGACCAGGATGTGCCTCCCTTGTGATTTCTTTCAGGAAAACTGCATACTTAACCCAAGTTATCTGTGTGGCTCGCGTGCGCTTTTACACCTTGTCTTACATCTCTTTTTATGATCCCAGTGTAACTAAAGAAAGCACATCTCATGGTGGATTACAATACTGAATGGCAAACCAATCCTGCTGCTTGAATACAGTCTACTTATTACTGACAGTTCCTGTAGACTGAAGGAGTCATAAATAGGACAGACATGGCAGGAAGAAGAGGCTACGTTTCTGTCATGTGCCTCGCTGTAATGATTCCATTCTGTTAACTACGTTCTAGAGAGAGAAAAATTATAGAGTGCTGAAATTGTTGGTTTCTAAATAATTTCTAACTGGTGTCATACAGTGTTGATTTTATGTCCTACTTGGCCATTTACTAGTCAGAAGGAGTATGGTCTAGTTATTAAAATGGTAAATCGGGCACTTTACCCTCTGCTTCTAGTGGCCGAGGAGGCATTTTTTTTCCTTTAAAGCAGAGTTCTTTTGGCTGATGGATGAAAACCACATTCCCTGGTCCTGTAAAATAAGCAACCGTCTGTCTATGGCCTGCGATCATATTCTCACAACCTTGAACAGTAACTGGCTTCCTTCTAGAAAACAAAGCAATTGGGCTCTAGATGGCTCCTGGCTCCATGAGTTTGAATCCTTCCTTTTTAATTTTTTTATTTAAATAATTTATTCAGATTATATCTCAATTGTTATCCCTTCACTTGTATCTTCCCATTCCCCCTCCATCCCTCTTTCACCCTGTTACCCTCCCCTAGGTCTGTGACAGAAGGGGACCTTGTCACATGAGGATGAGCCTATCAGGGCTCATCCTGGTAGCCTGCTTACCCTTCCTCTGAGTGCCACCAGGCCTCCCCACCAAGGGGAAGTAATCCTTCTTAAGGTCCTGCGCAGCCACTGGTTGGTCTTAAAGAACAAAGCCACTCGGTTGCCATCGTACGTTACTTCTCTCAATTTCACTCCATCCTCACCAGGGATGGGCCACTAAGTTGTCCTTGTCATGGTTAGCTCGGTCCACTAAAATAAAAGCCCAAGAAGCTTGAGCAGAAGGTGTTCCTCACTGCTCTGGAGGCTGCATCCTGCCGAGGGCTCTCTCCTGGGTTACGGATGGCTGTGTTGGTGGCCTGTCCTCACTGAGAGTAGTTCTGTGCTCTCCTTCTTTTTCTCCCCTTATACACACTCTCTCTGTGTATGTGTGCATGCATATTCATGTGTGTGCATATACATGAACATGTGGACCTGTGTGTATGGGTGAATCTATGTTTGTGCGTATCCACATTCATAACTGTGTGTAGTTGTGTGCGTATGTGTGCATATGCACGTGGAGGCCAGAAGAGAATCTTGGCTCACCTGTCACTGGTCAGTCTCCTTTTTTAGTGAGACCAGGTCTCTCCCTGGCCTGACATTGCACAGACAGGCTAGTCTAGTTGGCCATGAGCCTCTGTGCATCTACCTGACCTGCCTTCCTAATAACAGGATTACAACACATGCCACCAATGCAGGCTCTGTTCACATGGGTTCTGGGCGTCGGACTCAGGCTGCATACTTTCAAGACAAGCACTCTGCTAACTAAGGCAAATCACCAGGCCTTCTCTTCTCTTATAAAGGCACAAATCACATTCTGGGGGGGGGGGGGGGCGGTGCCCCATGATTCTGAACTAAATCTAAATGTAACCTCCAAAAAAGCACCTACCACCTCATGCCATCACAATGAGGGTGAAATTCCACCATATGAATTTGGAGTAGCACCAACATCCAGGCCACAGCAACAGACAGGTTAAGGCCCTAGTCCTTCACAAATAGGACTAAAACCCCTGTATAAGAGGCCCCCAAAATGTCCCTTTTCTCTTCTACCGTGTTGTTCTCTTCCTCCATAGCAGAAAGATGGCGGCCTACAAGTGGGGAGAAAAGCCTTGTTAGAATCTGAGCAAGCTGGCACCCTGAGTTCAGACTTCCATTTTCCATAATCATAAAAATAAGTGGCTATTTTATTACATTTTATTTATCTATTTGGGGAGAGAATGTATTGCCATGGTGCATGTTCGGAGGTCAGAGGACAACTTGTAGGAGTCAACTCTCTCCTTCCACCATGTGGGTTCTGGGGACTGGACACGGGTCACTGGGCAAGCAGGAGGCCATGCCCTAAGTGGCCAACTTTTATGAACCACCCAGCCTATGGCATCTTATTATGGCAGCCCAGGTAGCTAAGTTTAGCAAAATGGGATTATGTTGCCAGGCATGCTTGTAAGCATTTATTAGGTACAAGTTGTTCTTCTAGTACTGATGCATTTGTGCAGAACTGGTCACATTTATAGGCTTGCAGTAGTGTTCAAAGGACAAAGAGTCAAGTGCTGAACATAGAAAGTGACTCCAGAACTCAAACAAATGCAATATGTGTGAGAAAGATGAACGATCTTGTATTGTATATGCTAGGTTGAGCCTGCTGGGGCATAAACTCAATACAATCATCATCATCATCATCATCATCATCATCATCATCATCATTATTATTATTATTGGTTTTTTCAAGACAGGATTTCCCTGCATAGTCTTGACCATCCTAGACTTGTTTTGTATACCAGGCTGGCCTTGAACTCACAGCTGTCCGCCTGCCTCTGCCTCCCAAGTGCTGGGATTAAAGGCGTGTGCCACCACCACCTGGTTTGCAATCTTTTTAAATGCTTAAGATTTTGGAATGGGCGTTTTTCTCTTAATTGCTGCGTTATATTACATAGTATACAGAATGCAGAACGCTGGTCATCTAAAGTGCTTTCTAAACTCCAAGTCCAGTCCCTTTGACGTAGCTGTATTGCCGGTGTGCTTCTAAAGGTTCGGAGACATTTTGCATATGTTTTCCTTTCAAATCATTCATGCTGTTACCACCCAGAAATAAAGTAGGGCACATAACTGGAAAATACAGGAGTCTGGTTACCCATTAACTCATTAGCAGGATGATGGATGAGCGACTCTCTACACGCAACAATGCCCAACTGGAGTGTAAACAAAGTCACAGACAGCTGGCTCGTGTGCAGCTCATCACACTGCAACAGGGCTGTTCTTTTCAGGATTTTCTGCTGAGGGAAATCTCCTATCCCTTCAATGCCCTACTGGATGCCATCTTTGAGCCTCACGGGTCTATGGAAGCTGTAGTTAGGTAAGAAGCAAATGAGGGGAGGGGAGGGGAGTGGATGACATAGTGTTTGCCTTCAATATCAAACTAGATGTCAGTTAGGAAATAAAGACAAATCTCTGGGGGGGGGGGGAAGCTTCTAAAAGCAAAGGCATCCAGAATAGACAAAACATCTATCATATAAAAATGATTTGGCAATGAATGAAGACTTAGGAAATATGTAAATATTTGAAATGTAAATATTTGGAATCCTCATGAGTGTGTGTTGGTCGGGGGGGTGGCGCCGAATGTCAAGACAGGATCTCTGCTATGTGGTGCTGTGTGTGCTGGAGTGTGGCTGGTTCCCTCACAGGCTCAGCTAAGGTGAGGCCTCACTGAGGGAGTGGCTCGCTGGAATTGGGCCTTGGGGTTTCTTAGTTCAGCTCATCCATCGTCTCTCCACTTTCTTGCTGTACCTGTACTTCTGCTTGTAATTCTTTCCCTGCCTTGGTGGGCTTCATCCCTGGAGACTGCGAGCCAACAGAAACCCTTCTCCTGTAAGTTGTCTTTACTGGCACTTGGTCGCAACAGTCAGAAAAGTAACTAATACAGCATCCTGAGCCATTGAGGCCAGAGATGCCATGTGCCACTCTTCATTCATGCAGCAAGGACTGAGTGACCTCAGTCTGTGCCTGGAACCAGGACTGCTCACAGACCTGGGGATGGACAGTTAACAAAACAGATGGAAACCATCCCTCTGTGGACATCCCCGTCTGATACTGAGAAACGATCTACGAACTAGTAAAACGGAGTATTGGGCGGAAGGGACAAAAAATGAATCAGAAAATAAAGTTAGGGTGAAGAGAAAGTGTGGGAACTATGGTAGGTGGGATGTATCTTTCACAGTGTCAGGCCAGTTGGATTCTCTGATTGGGAGACGTTGTCTTCGCTAGGCGACTGTCCTAGTTAGGGTCATTACGCTGTGATGAAACACCATGACCAGAGCAGGTTTGCAGGTCGGGGAGGAGGGTCTATTAAGGACACACTTCCACATCACTGTTCGTTATCAAAGGAAGTCAGGACAGGAAGTCAAACGGGGCAGAAACCTGGAAGCAGGAGCTGATGCAGAAGCCGTGGAGGGGTGCTGCTTACTGGCTTGCTCCTCATGGCTTGCTCAGCCTGTTTTCTTATAGCACCCAGGGATAGCACCCCCGACAATGGGCTGGGTCCTCTCTCCCCCCTCAGTCACTAATTGAGAAAAAGCCCTACAGCAGAGTCTTATGGAAGCATTTTCTCAACCAGATGACTTTAACTTGAGTCAAGTTAACATAAAAGCACCCAGCACAGTAAGTGGCTAATCACTTTTCTTTGAGTGCTTTGTAGTTTACAGTGTATCTGTACTCTCTGCCCTGTCTAACTGTAGCATCAGTGATAAAAACTGATGAGCATAAATGGACTAGCCAGCCCTGCTAAGGCCACCCACCTGACCACTGCCCGCTGCGTGGTTATGGCCCAGATTTCCCATTTTCTCTCTCAAACAGTGTGGAGAGTGTTTGTCTGTGTCAACCCTGCCGGCAGTCGAGTCACTCCATCATGGAGTTTGATGTTTATGGGTGCTGGCTGGTGGCACTGGTTTCCCCCAAGGGATGAGTAAAAGTATTGTCAGTAAATAGAATCTGTGGTTAGCATTACAGAGCAAGAGAGAAGAGTTAGGTGATGCTGGAAAGTCTTTATCCTGCCAGCATCAGTGCCCTGTACCATGCCTTAACAATAAGCAAACACACACGAAGAAGCAATGGACAACCCTTTACTGAAAATCTGGCATTATTTCCGTAGGGTGCTGATCCACAGCAGGGGCAGGATCAACAGCAGGCACCATTGAACAAGGTACTAATCCTCAAACTCCTGACTCTACAGTGGGCATAAAACCTGCTCTGAAGGGCCATTACAGGGACTGCATGAAATTTAGAATAAATGTTTGATGGTTTGGAATGGACAATAGATGTCATGTTGCCTAGGCGAAGAGAAGCATTTAATATTCCCACCAGGCAATAAAGGCATTGATCCTCAAAATCTAGGCAGGCAGTGGGCAGGCCTGGGCCACCACAGCAAAGAAAGAACAAACCATAGGAACCCAGGAACATCTGGCAGCAGGGACTGACCCATATGAACTTAGGAAGGCAGAAAATATGTCTAAGGTACACAGTCTACGGACAGAGCTGGTGGACTCTCTGAGACACATCCAGTGGGGAGGAGACAACTTCTAAAGGTCCTCATGCCAAATCCAGAGGTGACCATGCTGAGTCAGGGAATCACCCAACATACAGGGCTGGCTTCCATTTTGAAGGGAAGTTTTCTTCTCTAGTTGACCTGTCATCCACGCCTCCAGAAGTGGCGAGATTTCGGACAATGTTGGGTTTGTTCTCGGAGTACAAATTCCCAGTGTTGGGAAACCACAGTGCCTGAGCCAGCTGCCCAAGTGGAACTTTTTGTTCGCTGTGTCTACTCTCTGACTTGGGGGCCAGAAAGAACATCTGGGTTCAGGGGTCCAGAAGCCTGCTGGAATTAGGAATTCACAGCACAGCAGGGTCAAAGGTGACAAGGGACCTGAATAGGAACTTTCCAGCAATGCAGATAGTTTCCCACAGAAAGATATCTATCTACCTATGGCACATCAGCACTGTCTAAAGCCCTTCTAGGCAGTTGCTATGAACTCTACCCTCCTTAAACCCCACTCCCGGGTACCTATTTACCTAACCTGTCCTGGCCCTCTGGTCTCAAACCACTAAGAACAGCTATATAGGTAGCTTGTGATGATTTTCTCTCTGTTGAGTCTAAGCTTTCCAAAACGAAATACCCCAGTCCCATGAACCATCAAAATCGGACCTGAGTGCACCTGGACCTGTCACCTTGACCTAGGTGGATTTACCACCACCACCACCACCACCACCAAATATAGTCCAAGGAGAGCCTTGCATGCATTATATCCTAGTAAGACAAGATGGGACTATTATCTCAATAGCACAGTGGTGTGGCTTATTCCATATTCTAATACTGGTTTTTGGAGGTTGATCATCATTGTAGGCTCCTAGATTCTGGTTAATAAAATTCAAGTTCCTTAAAAATTACTAACTGCTTTACTACTTTGTCACCCTGCATTGAGTCAAACATTCACATCATGTTGTCAAATATAATATTATTGTTTTCTCCCTTCCAATTGTTGGCTCCTTTTGTTTTGTTTTGTTTTTTTTCTCTTCATTCTTCTTTTTTGCCACATGAACAATTTGACTTGTAGATTTGTCCACTGGTTTAAAACAGATATTTACTGGGATGTAAATAGATCCAGTCCTGTGGCACACAGGCAGGGGCAAATGGTCACTGGCAGTGACATTCCCAGTCACAGGGCGACTCATCTTTGCTTAGACTTCTGCAGGTGAAAGTATCAAGATCTGCATCCTCTTACATATGCAGAGTGAGCTCCAGCCTATCAGGCCAAAGCTTCCCACACTTCAACTCATAACAAGACCCTGCGAAGTTGTGTACTTGAATGTGGGAGTTGAAAAAAAAAAGGCAATAATAAAAGGTCTCTGAAGGTATAGCCGCCAAAACTCAGTTAAAATGACAAGGCCGGTGTGTGCGCTGCTCAGGTGTGTCTGCCTCGATTCACCCATGTGCCACTCCATGGCTTCCCTCAGCCTTGCTTCTTCTTGTTGTTCTTATTCTTGTTGCTTAGGGTTTGCGGAGAGAGACCCTCATGGAGTGTAGGCTAGCCTTAAACTACGTAGCCAGGATAACCTCAACTCCTCCTGCCTCTGCCTCAGATCCCTGGGGTTTCGGGCCTGGGCCACCATGCCCAGCTGTGGCCTTGGTTTTGAACACACTGCATACAAACTTACCAGTGTGTATGCTGCCTCTGCACACCACCAAGGAACACTGGCTGAGTCACCCCAGCTCATTCAAGACTGCTGCACCTTATGAACCATAGTGGACACAAAGGTTTCTGCTCTTGTAGAAATAAGGTCGCTTGAGGCCAGGTGTGGTGGCACACATGCCCTGGGGCCAGCCTACTCTATATAGAGAGTTCCCGAACAGTTGGGGCTACATAGAAGAGACCCTATCTCAAAATAAATAAATAAATAAATAAATAAATAAAACAAATAAATAAATACGTAATTGAGGGGGCAAAGAGAGAGGGAAGAAAATCATTTAATTGTGGAAAGAGAAGACTTTTAATATTTTCCTACCATTTTCCCCCACATGTCAGAGAAAAGATCATAATTTTGTTTTAAACTGGTGAGTGGAAAAGGCTTGTCAATGCTCTGTAAAGCGCTGTTCATACTCTGTGGTTTTATTTGCATTTTACAGGCTTTGCTTGGGTTTCTGGGTCTATTTGTACTTGTTCTACCTGAAGGAAATTGACAGTCTGTCTCCACATTTGCAAGCTCTGAATGGCCCTTGCCCCTGAGTGGGGAAAGGGGTATGCTCAGTATGCTAATTTTCTTTAGATCACATTTTAGAGGAAATTTTTATTTTCTTACATATTTCCTTAGAAAGACAAGTTTTTCAAACCAGACTTTCCCCCATGAAACTCCCAGATATTTGTAAGGCCGGTCTTCTTGGTGAATGATGCGGGGTTCCTGGCATCTGCAGAAGGCAAACTCATTCAGCACGGCAATGTATCTGTTACAGACGGGCGCCCAGCACTCTACATGATTATTAATTGGCTTGGAATGATGCTAAACACTCAATAAAACATCTACATATTTCATTGAAAAAATATCTATCTGTTGTTTTTTCCACGAAGCCTTTTGGAAATCATGATACATTCAATAATTTCATGATCATAAATGAAACAAAATAAAGTAGGGTGGGAGAGAAGGGAGCAACAGAGAGAAAGAAGGAAGGGAGGGAGGAAGAACAGGAAGGAACTGACGGTCTGTCTTCTGCCTGGTGGCGAACCAAGTTAATCTGAGTTAATTTGTAAACACTGCAAAGCATAGTAGCTTAAATTAGCCAGCATTTACTGAGCCCCTGATTGTGAACGTCCGTAATTTAGGCTGGGTCCAGCAGGCTAGTTCTGATCTCATGCATCTGTGGTGGGCTGCCAGTCACGCTGGAATGAACAACCAGATTGGCGAGGCATCTTCCCATGGCTGCTAGCCAGTGCTCCAGGCTCTCAGACAGAAGCTTAATTTCTGAACTGATAACATTGTTACTTCTTCCACATTTATTAGCCACAGAAAGTATACTTGGGTGGAGGGGGTGGGGTGGGATAGACTTTATTTATAGCTATCGTTTTATAGCTTTATTACAAAGGGAATAGAGACTGAGACGGAGGATGGGGGGGGGGGGAGGCGGTGCTGTGACCACTCTTGTGATACACTGCAACATCTCATGATTGTTCCAGAACATATTAAGAACCCGTTTTAAAATGTTTCGTTGTGTTACATCTTTTGATGTAACACTTTTCTGAACGAGCTTGGATAGCTTCAATTACCTTTTGGACTTAAAAGAAACTGACCATGTCTCTAACCAAGGACTTTACCAAATGTTCTCTTTGGATGTGAGTTTTATGTTTCTGGCATTTACAAAATTGATTTTGCAGGATGAAGGACAGGCCTGGGGATGGAGCCTAGGGCCTCGTACATATTAATCCAGTGCACTACTGAGCTACATCCCCGCTCTGAAGGGGATCTGAAAGAGCACGCCGAGTAATTTATGTGTGTGTTTTCATTTTGTCATTCCTAGGCAGGACATTCTCCTTTTTCGGGTCATAAACAAATAGATAAATAAGGCAGGTTTTTGTCCAGATTTTTGTGAGAGGTTTTATGTCACCACTGCAATAGTGGTGGAGAAAGAAGCCATGCAGGTTTTCTTTGTTTTTCCCACCAGGAGACCCTATGACTTAGGTGTGTTGGCAAGTCCACAATAGCAAACCCATCTCTAAATTAAGCGCTAAGAATAGCCAGTGCTGCTTAGCAGGGATTCAATGGGCAGAGTTCACTGGTAGTTATCTCACATTTCATTCTGATCTCAACTATTGTGTCTACATTTCAAATTAGTGCATTGTCAGTAGTAGGGAAAGAAAGATGCTGTGGCTGTGGGAGATGGGGGCTTTTACGTGGTGCTGATGAGAAGGGAGAGGAGATCAATCATTGTGAACAACAAGTTGGTAAGGCGTATACTATATGGAAAGCAGTTTTATTTCCACGTAATTACCAATGAGAGAAACTTTCACACACAAAGGAGACTTACAAAGATAGTTGTTGGAGTCTTTCATCCACTTATTTATTCACCCAGGACATAGTTAGTGAGCATGTGCAGTGTCTGATATGCTATTTTAGAAATTACATAAACAACAGGGTACACAATAAATAGAAATCTTTCTTTTACAGAGTTTACATTCCAGTGGAAAGAAATAGAAAGTAAGCAATGGAAAGGGGAAAAATCCTTGCAAGTAAATTGCTGATAAATGGTGTGGATGAAAAGCAAAAGATAGGAAAAGAACAGGAAGGGGGTAGGGAAGAGCTTACAGCTCTGACTATGGCATCCCAGGGAGGAGTCCCTGAGCACACAAGTGCAGATTTGGGGTGGGATAGATGGCTCGTTAGACACAATGCACACAATTCTTTCAGAGGACCCAGGCTCTGTTCCCAGCATTCGTGTTGGGTGGCTCACAACCATGCGCAACCTGAGCTTTTGAGGAGTTCAATTTTCTGGCTTCCATGGGCACCTGCACTTGTGTGCACATTCCCAGAAATATTCCATATAATTAAAAATAGTAGAGTTGCAGATTTATCGAAGAAACATATTAAACTCAGTTCTTCAATGTGCAGTGAATCTTTGCCTTCATAAGTACATACCATATGATACTTGGGATATACTTACACAACTCATTTACTTTTTGCTTTTCTGAAGTTCATGACTAGAAGACCTGTCAAATGAATGGAAACTCAAAGAAATAATGGAACAGATTAATTCCATGCTGGAAAATTTGCTGGATGAATGAGTAAGTGGGAAACAAGCATGGCAGGAAGAAGAGATGGCAAATCCAAAGGCAATTTACAAGAATTTGACTCTCAGTGCACGTGTGCACACGCGCACGCGCGTGCACACACACACACACACACACACACACACACACACACAGAACCTATGCTCTCTGTTCAGTTGATGAAATCTACATATGCCAGTACTGATGAATCTCAAAAACATTTTGTTAAATGATTGAGGGAGACAATATGTGCTGGCAGATTTCTTTTAAGGTTTACAAACACAAAACATGTGTACTGTTTATGGCTATGTATTTATATGATCAGATGATAAAAATATATTGGATATATATCACATTCGGAGATGGTGAGCTTCTGAAGAGGGAGGTAGAAAGGGTGAGAGGTGTGGACTTGGTCCTCCTCTTGCTGCTCTTCTTCCTCCTCTTCCTGCTCTTCCTCTAAAGCCTAAAGCAAATAAGACCAAGTATTAAATCATAACAGGGGTTGCATAGGAGTCTAATGAATTGTCTGTGTTTATTTTAATGCTTGTTACATCTCACTGTTTAAAAGATGTGTGTGTATGTGTGTGTGTGTGTGTGTCTGTGTGTGTCTTAAATAAAGAATGACATGGAAATTAAAGAAAAGGCCAGGCACAGGCACAGTGAGTGCAAAGTGACATGCACTAGGAATCCTAGCACTTGGGATGCTGAGGTAGAAGAACATTGAGTTTAAATACAGCTTAGGCCACACAGGGAGACATCCTTCTCAACGAGTGGGAGGAGAGGGGAGAAAGGGAGGGAGAGAGAGAGAGAGAGAGAGGGAAGGAGACAGAGACATACAGAGACAGACATAGTGACAGAGACAGAGACAGAGAGACAGATTACTTGAGGTTCTTTTCATACTCTAAGGAACTTGGCCTGGTGGGAAGTAGCCTCTGGCTGTGCACTAGTATGCTCTACAATAATCCCAGGAAGTACTGGAAGGTGACAGCTGCAAAGGGGCAGCGCACGCACGTGGCTCCAAGGAGGAAGCTATCTGTTCTCATTCTGAATGTGCCACGGGTTTACCAGGAGGCATAGGCCCCTCCTGCCTGTTTTCTCACTGGCAGGTGGGAAGAGATGCCTGTAAGTATCTGGGTGCTTCTGGGCAGGGAATAGGGGACAGTCCCCCATGTGCTGAGGGTGCCTGGTGGGTTTTGTTTTGTCTACTCTGGAATCTACCAGAAATGAAAACTGAAAACTTAAACAGCAAGAACATTCTGTTTTACTCTATGGACGTTTCTGTTGTTAACCTGATGTTCAGCATCAATGACACACACCCGAGCTCTTTGGGGCTTTGGATTCGCTCCCTTATTTGTTTTGTGACTTTGAACTGCAGGGGTCCTAGCCAGCAGAGGAAACCAGCACATCCCATGTGGGTGTGTGTATTCTGCTGCACAACACAGCTCTCCTGGGGTATGGTGACACTTTAGGGGTGTCTGTATGTGTCTGACCCCACTTCCTGGGCACCCACAGAAAGAAAACCTCATTTCCTGATTGTTGAACGAGGTCAGAGGTTGCTATGGTGGACTTGGTGCTCTCCTAAGTTAGTCACAGACAGGCACGAAGAGCATTCCATGCCAGGAGAGAGCACAGAGAGCTCTGAGGAAGGAAGGGGATGTAGGACACAGTTATTTAAGCCTCTGATATTTCCTTTGGTTTATTTACAGGACCTAACTCACCCGGAGTCTGTTTAAAACCCACAGCACTCACACACAGAGCTGAAGCGAAGCGTTCATAGCTGCTCCTCAGTACATGCTGGGGCACTGAGTAAGAACACAAGCTGCCAGATTCCTCGGCCCCAAGTTGACACACACATGTAAATAAGAACACCAAGAGCAGATCTTGTAGAAAATGCACACTTTGTTCCCAAATCTCTATATGCAGTGTGCAATGTGATACTTAATACGGCCTGCTCAGGAAGCTGAGGCTAGGAAGTCTAGAACGCATTAGCAAAGAGTGTAAGACTAGTAAGGAGTTGGTCTCTGGCTCATGCTTGGCTTCTATAACCATAGCTTGCACTCTGCAACCTTGGTCTAGAACATTGGTTCTCACCCTTCCTAATGCTTCCGCCCTTTAATACAGTTCCTCATGTTGTGGTGACCCCCAACCATAAAATTATTTTCGTTGCTACTTTATAACTTTGAATTTGCTACTGTTGTGAATTGTAATATAAATATCTGTGTTTTTGATGGTCTTAAGGCAACCCCTGTGAAAGGGTCGTGACCCCCACAAAGGAGTCCTGACCCACCGGTTGAGAACCACTGGTCTAGAAAGTAGACTAGGATACCAGTTTGAGCCTGCTTTGTAAACAAGCAAGGGAAGCCCTGTAGGAAGAGTTCAGTAGACCCACCCAAAGCCTCCTAGGGAAGAGGTACAGGGTTGGATGTGATAGCCATTAAGATTGTGCCAAAAATCGAAACAAGCTATAAGCAACTATAGTTAAATCCTCTAACTGTACAGACAAAGCTCACAGACATGTACAGACTTCGTGTCTGGTTAACTTTGGCATATGATGTTTATTTTATTTGCAAGTTCCTTTATAATAATGTTGATTTAAAAATTAATATGTGCCAAAAATTATGCTGTGCCAGAATGAACTCACAAGGTGTGGGCCAGCAGAAGTTAGTCAGCTTTTTATCACTGTCTTGAAATACCTGACAGAAACAACACAAAGGAAACTGGTTTTTGTCTCACAGTGTGAGGGGGTTTCGGCCACATGAGCTGGCTCCATCACCCTTAAGCTGGTGGTAAGAAAGAACATTATCGAGGAAAAGAAATGGCAAATCAAAGCTGTTCACCACATGGCGGCCAGGAAGAGAGGGCCGCTGGGATGATAGATCCTTCTAGGACCCTCTCCAGTGACCCACTTCCTCCGGCTGTGCCCTGCCTCCCAGTTTCTGCCATTTCTCAATCATATCATCAGTTTATGAGTCTATCAGTGGATTGAGGTCCCAATCTCATGTTCTCAAGTTTGTTTGTTTTTGTTTTTGTTTTGTTTTGTTTTGTTTTTTAACAACTAAATCTTAAGACCTGAGCTTCCAGGGACAGCTGTAGCACTCTGTTATTGAGCCTGTCACTGTAACAGAGTGACTTTAAGCTTAAGGGGAAAAGGGTTTATTTTGGCTCACGCTTTCTGGAAGTCTCAGGACAGCATGGTAAGGAAGATACGATGGCAGGCATACAGCAGTCTTTGGTGGAGGGAGCCTGCGCCAAAGGCTTGTTCACCCTGGGGCCATCTGAAAGCAGAGAAAGTAGGCGGAACCAGAAGCAGATAGGATCTTCAAATACTCGCCTCTAGTAACCTAGTTCCACCAGGCCGACTTCAACGCATAAGGTTTGAAAGCCTTCAGAATAGCACTACACAGCAAGCAGGAAACCCAAGTGAGTATTCAAATCCAGGGCGCGGCAGGATGATTTCAGATTCAAACCGGAAGTGTCCAGAACACCTCCAGGAATCTGCGGAGCTACCCTGGGGAGCGATTGCTGGCTGTCATCCAGCTTTATCCCCAGGCTTCCTGCTTCCTGCTTCCTGCTTCCTGCTTCCCATCCTTTCCCAAGGCTCCAAACCACCGTGAGTGTCCTCACTGCACATGCTTGACTGGCCCACGTCTCTCTTTTATAGACACCAAGTCCTGCACTAGGAAGAGCACACAGGGGAGGCGGGGTGTTCCTGGAGACACTCTTAAGTGAAACCCACCTCTTTGTAGGTGTAGACTTTTGACACATTGTTTAATCTCTCAGAACTTTGGTTTCTGGGTCTGTGCCATGGGAAGTGATAACACAGTGTGTGGCTGCTCCAGTGACAATGACAAGCAATGGGCAGAGTGTGCCTTGGGCCACTTGATAAGTGGTAGATAGCACCGTACTGGTGTTGAAAGCTGCTCACAGTTCTGGTTGTCACCACCTCCTAGTAAGAAGTTTCTTCTTTCTTTCCTTCCTTCCCCCTTTTCTCTATTTCTTTCTCCCTTTCTTTCCTGTAGAAATTTTTATCATAATTTTAAAAAATTTAACTTCGCAAAAATATATATTATATATTGAGCATATCTAAGCTCCCCCCATGCCCTGCTTTCCCCTTTCTCACCTGCTTCTCAGTCCCTCTGTCCCCTCAGACAGACTCTCTTAGATTTTTGTGTCATATCTACCATATATGGTTTTATGTACCTACATAAACTCTAAGAACCAGAAATGACAGGAAACATGAAATAGCTGCCATATTCCAAGATGAGCTTCATCCATTTAATATGAGCAGCTCCAGTTGCATCCAGTTTCCTAAAAAATGGCGGAATTTCATTCTTAATGGCTGAAAAGAATCCAGTGTGTATATGCACCACACTTGCTCGATCCGTTCCCCTGTCCATAGACCCCTAGGCTGGTTCCAAAGCTTGGCTACTGTGAGCAACACTGCAGCAAACCCTGATGTGCAAGTGTCTCTGTGGCGTGTTGATTTTGGTGTCTTTTAGGTAGATACTCAGGAGTGGTATAGCTGGGCCATATAGTAGATCTGTTTTTAGTTATGGTCTTTCAAATGTTTCAAGTCTAATTATTTACCTGTTGTATGTGTGATGGCAGGCATGTGCCATGGTGCACCTGTGGA
The DNA here is from genome assembly GCF_903995435.1 of Acomys russatus. Classification (NCBI taxonomy): domain Eukaryota; kingdom Metazoa; phylum Chordata; class Mammalia; order Rodentia; family Muridae; genus Acomys; species Acomys russatus. Next base: position 52,144,386 of record NC_067145.1, read on the forward strand.
GGTCAGAGGACAGCATCCAGGAAGAGATTCTCTTCTTCGACCCTGTGGGTCTCAGGGGCCAAACTCAGACCATCAGGCTTGGCAGTGAATGGCTTTAACTGCTGAGTCAGCTCCTCACCCCATTTATTTATTTATTTACGTATTTATGTATTTATTGACTCCTCCACATGACTTCCATGGTGCCTGGACCAACTTATATTCCAGCAGCAGTATCTGTAAGTGTCCCTTTTGTCCACAGCCTTACCAACATTTGTTTTTATTTATTTTATAAGTTTATTTTTAATTTATATATTCACCTTACATCCCTATCATAGCCCCCTCCCTTCCCCATCTCCCTTCTCCCCCCTTCTCTTCAGAAAAGGGGAGCCCTTATTTATTTTCTTAGTGACTGCCATTTCCTCTGGGAAGAGATGGATTCTCAGTGTACTTTGAAATTGCATTTCTCTGATGAGTGGTAGGCTGAGCCTTTTTCATGGTTCGTGTTATTTGTATTTCATCTGTTGAGAAGTGGCCGTTCCTTTCATTGGCCCATTTACTGATTGGATTATTTGATTTCTTCTTGTTTGGATTTTTTTTAGTTCTTTACATATTGTAGATATTAATCCTCCTTTAGATGAATAGCTAGCAAAGGGTTTCTTTGTAATGAGCACAGAGGTCTTTGATGATTAGTCCCCAGGGGACTTTCCTTTTCTCACTATGTATTTCCTCTTCCACTGAGAACTCAATTCCTTTTTCTGAGAGATGGCCTGTAAAGATTTTTTAATGGCAAAAACACCAGTAAATAAATAAATTAATAATAATAATAATAATAATAATAATAATAATAATAATAATAATAATACATTCAAGAAAAGCTCAGATGTTCAAAAATAAGCAGGAAACAATTTAGAGTAGTAAAGGGGTGGGGTGCGGATGACAGGATGTGTTTCAAAACAGAAGTATACCTTCTCCATTAGGAAACCATTCTTGAAGCTTTCTTTTTCTTTGTAATTATGTGTATATCTGTGTGTGGTTATGTGCACATGCTTGCAGTGGCCACAGATGGCAGAAGAGGGTACCAGACAGCCTGGGACTAGAGTTACAGGTGGTTGTGAGCCACCTGCCATGGGTGCTGGAAACTGGACCCCATCCTCTGTAACAGCAGTATGTGCTCTTAACCACTGAGCCATCTGTCCAGCCCCAGAAAGTACATCGCAGGTGTCCCTGAAAATGAGCATCTGGTGTCAGCCTTGTAGCTGCTCCAGTTCACTCCTGAGAAGTGGGCTACAACTTCTTACAACATGGAATTTCATGTAAACACTGGTCAAGACTATTTCCAGCCATCCCAAACAGCGCTTGCTCGTGCTCTCTCTCCCTCTCTCTCCTCTCTCTCTCTCTCTCTCTCTCTCTCTCTCTCTCTCTCTCTCTCTCTCTCTCTCTCTCTCTCTCTCTCTCTCTCTCTCTCTCTCTCTCTCTCTCTCTCTCTCCTCCCTCCGAGTTGATTTAGTGGGTTCTGAGCTGGTCAATGTGGAGCATGGAATTCCTCCCCGCAGTCTTACCCCTCAGAAGAACAGGACTTCCTCACACAGCAGCTATGAGGTGGGGTCTCATAGTGACTCCCAAAGCTTGTCAATTCATCTAGCATAGCTGAACAGCGAGCCCTAGACAGTTCCGTCTCTACTCCCGGGGCCACAATTGGAGGCAGGCACCACCACTCCCAGGTTGTTAAGTGACTGAGCCAAGCATCTCCCAAGCATCTCAGTGCAGCTTTATCACCTGCTTAACATTCTGGTTCATTAATACATCATCTCCGTGACGTGAGAAACTACAGCTGAGTGAGGGATACTTGCTGATAACCGTTCCCATCCCATTTCACAAATATCTGTGCCTTTTTGTCTATAGCAGTCAATAGCAAAAACCAGTATGCTTCACTTGGTGGTCACTAGGCCGGACACTAAAAGGAAGACAGCAGTTCCAAGTATGTGACCATTGAAAGGGGACGAAGCTGAGGGTTAGGATCTCTGGCAACAGACTTCCTTAGTTTAATTAAGTTGCTGTCAACTTCCCGTGAGACCTGGGGTAGCTGATCAAACCTCTACACAGGATAATCCCCCATCACCTGTAAGTGGTGCTAACAGTGGTGCCCCGTATTGAGACAACTACCAAGTTATTATATGTAATGAGTTGTTATGTTGAAAGCACATAATCAGCTCCTGGTACTGGGCGAGCATGAACTATTCACATTAATATATATTTCAGAGTGAATAAACAGAATTGTCCTGAAAGGCAAGCTTAGGTACTTGAATCCACTTCTAGTGGGAGCTAATTTCATACTGTGGCACTCAGCATAATGCAGCTGTTCCCCTGTGGGCTCGGCCTTACATTAATTAGCTTAGAGGGGGTTGATTCTTGTCTATGTTTCTGAAAGACTTGCCTTGGATTTATCTTGTCCTGGATGGAGGCCATCTAAGCCATGATTCGCACCCAGGAAAACACTAAGCAATTATCTTGTGAGAACACAAGCTCATAAAAACATGGCCGTTGGGATGACCATGCAGGCCATGGGACCCCCAGCACCCATGTAAGAAGCTGGGCATGGTGATGCACATGTGTAATTTTAGCACAGGGGAGGGCTCTAGACAGAGCCTTGCAGGCCAGCCATTCTAACCAATTGCTTAGCCCCAAGCTCAATAAGGAATCCTGTCTCCCCCCCACCCCCAAAAAAGGTGGAATGTGGAAGGCACTCAACATAGTCAGCTACACTCAATACAAACGTCATGTTGTCTTGCTGGTACCAGTGCGCTTTTGTGCTCCACCCCTCCCCCACCCTCTCTCTACCGAAGAAAGTATTTAATTGGGAGCTTGCTTACACTTTTATTATCCTTTATCATCATGGCAGGGGATATGGTGGCAAGCATGGCACTGGAGCAGAAGCTGAGAGCTAATCTGCAGGCTTCGGGGGGGGGGGGGAGGGGTCGGCGTACCTGAGCCTGATGTCTGATGTGAGCTTCTTGAAACCTCAAAGCCCACCCCCAGTGACATACTCACTCCACCATGGTCACAGGCACTCCCACAAGGCCACACCTCCCAATCCCTCTCAGATAGTGCCACTCCTGATGACTAAACATTCAAATATTTGGGCCAATGGAGGACAGTCTTATTCAAGCCGTCAAGTATGGAAATAAACCGTCTCTTCCCCCAACCCCTTGTTATTCATTCATTCATTTGTTTGTTTGTTTGCTTGCTTGTTTTTAAGGCAGGATCTCACTTTATAGGCTAGGCTAGCGTCGCAGTTGCTGCAGCCCTCCTTCACCAGGGGATGGAGGGCAGTGAGCCACTATGACACCTGGCTACAGATCCAGCTAGGGTCCAGGCTACAAGCACACTTCATCGCTGAGCCCCACTCTGATATTATTATGAGTTGCACAGCTTGGGAAATACTAATATGTGCCCTTGTAAGGCCAGATACAGATCTTACTGGCAGGGCTGTTTGTGTGTTCGAGACAAGGTTAACTCACTACGTAGCTAGGCTGGCTTTGAACTTGTGATTCTCTTTCCTCAGCCTCCCAACTACGCACCACCATGCCCAGCAAACTTTATGTAGTGTCTGAGTGAACTCACAAGTTGAACTCCAAAGGAAAAAGCCAGATAGTTAAAGTATATATACTGTCTGGAAAGAAAGTTGAGATTCTTTTTTTTTTTTTTTGGTTTTTTGAGACAGGGTTTCTCTGTGTAGCCTTGGCCATCCTGAACTCACTTTGTAGACCAGGCTGGCCTCGAACTCACAGCAATCCGCCTACCTCTGCTTCCCGAGTGCTGGGATTAAAGGCGTGCGCCACCACGCCCGGCTCGAAAGTTGAGATTTTAAAAGAAGGTAGCATGGATGTGGGGAGGGACGTGGCGGGGGGAGGTCTTCTGTTATGCAGCTAAATTCTTCAGTCTCAGTGGCAGAATGTCTTGTGTTTTACCAGGAGAGGTCTCTGAGCTTTTTTTTTAACTGTGTTCTCTTAGTCAAGGCAGAGTCCTCCAGCATACACTAACTACCTAACTAACATGCACTGGTACAGATTTCATTCACAAATGAGCAGTGTTTCAGCGTCCTAGTTTTCTCTGAGTTACCATTTCAATATATGCCAAAGAAACAACTTTCAAATGGGGTGTGCTCTGGGGTCCCACAGGTTCTAAGAGAGAAAGAAACAAGATGTGGTTGTGAGGAGTTCCAGAAGGGCCCACACTCCATGCGTGGCACCCAAACCTGCCTAATAACAAGGATCTAACTACACAGCAAGTGGAATCGGCCTGGAAGGGGCCAGGAATGGGAAACACAAAAGTGAAGGGGAGATAAGAGTGGACCTAGGGCAGCAATGAGACAGTGTACATAAACGTGACGGAGACCCACAGGATGGGAAGGAGCAATGAGAAGCCACCTCAGCCTCTGAGCCCACGCAGCTTCTAGAGTCTTGGCGGCTGGGCAGCAAGGGGCTTAATGAGCACCTGGCATATATGGGGACATGGCGGGTGGCTGTGAAGTTGTCAAACAGAGGGGAGGCTGGGACCCTGGTGGGATCAGACAGTAAGGCTGGGGCTTCAGAAGAGTCTGTCTGGTTCTCAGAGTTACCCAAATAAGCAGAGAATGTATTGATAACATACCTGGAAAGGCACAGAGAAGTCACAGGATCCAATCGGACTTCTGGAAGAGCTGCCCCAGGATGTGTGGATGGTGTTTAAAAAGCAGGAGATGGGAGCCGACTTATGACATCTGACCACAGTGGTTAGTGCAAAACTCCTCTCTAGGAACTTCTGACTAGAATTTTGGTCTTCAGGCTTAGTGATCGAAGGTTTAAGGAAAGCAGGAAGGATAGGCGAGACGCTGCCCCTGCCTCTGGCTTGCAGGTGACTGTGGTTTTGGTACAGGGACAAACCTGGAAAGAAGATCTGTCAATGGGACAGTCCATGGCCTTGGGAACTCCAGCAGCTGAGGTGACAAAGCAGCAGGGGCTCCTCTAAGGGCGGGAACAGAGTGTGGACAAGAAAGGTTACAGGAGTGAACATCAACTCAGTTTTGCGGTCAAAACAAGTGGCAACTGGAGATAGATAGCCTTGCAACTCTTATTGCCCGCAGCGTGTATGAGTGCAGACCCCAGCACTAAAAGAAGTAAGACACCGTGGGTGGGGCTGGAAACCAAGAAATACAACTGCTTCTGACAGTCCCGGGGACAGAGGATGTGGGCCTCAGTCCCACTGTGAAAGAGTTAGATTAGAAGCACCCTTGTCTCCAAAAGTCTAGGAAAAATAAAGGTGGGGGGGGGGGGAATCTGATTCAAACCCAGTTTTCCACTAGGGTGAGATGAGGGTGATAGATGAATGCATCTTGAGAGCCAAAGAGACAGCCAGGTTCTGAACAAAGATTGACACAAGTAGTGTTTTGCTAAGTGGGTGCTTGCGCCCGCCCGCTTCTTTTATTTTATCAACTGTGTTTTGACAGTTCGTGAGGGGAAAAAAAATGTGTCTAAAGCAATTTGAGCCCATCAGGCAGTAAACATTTAGACACACAATGTGAATTGAGTTATTGTTCTTGTGAGTTTTTTTCTTTTTTTTTTTTTTTTTTTTTTTTTTTTTTTTTTTTTTTTTTTTTCCTGAAAGGGAGCCCTACTGGCTCCTTTGCCTCCCCCAGGTCTCTTGAAATGGCAGTCTCCCTCTCCTAGGGACATAGCGAATCCTTGACAATAGCCCTGTGACTGGGTTATCTTATAGCAACCTCCAGTCCCCAAGAGTTAAGGGGAGATTAACATTCAAGACAATTGGACAAGATCGGGGCGGGAGAGCTGTGCCTCCAGCAATCGGATCTGCGTTCTCGGGCTCGCAGGGTAGGAGAGAGTGGCTCGCACCCGTTCGTCGGGGTGGGTTTGGGTGTCTTGAAACGAAAAGGATTTCCTCCAGATCACAATCACCCGCCTCAGCATCTCCGTGCGCGCTTCAGATGCGCGCAACCTCTCTGATCTGCGAGCTAACTTTGCTTCGCTTGCGGGTGCGGCTAGGAGCAGTGGGAAAGGAGCCAGAGGCAGCTCAGGGGGTGACTTGGGGTGTCCTTGGCTGGACCGGGCGCCGGGGAGACAGAAGATTTCATTGTTGTCCTGAGATCCAGTGGCGAAAGGAGGCCCGGCCAGCGGGCGCACGCTCAGTCCCTGCTTTGCAAGAGATCCAGCGGCCACCCCTCCAGGCTCCGGTGCTGGGGACCATGCGGCGGCGGACTGGGCGCCGCGGGTCGCGAGTCCTCGGGCGGGAGAGGGGCGGGCTGGTGGCCGTGCGCCCTGGCGCTGGGCCAGGCTCGGCGTGAGCAGCGGCGCGAGCGGGCGATGGGCTGACGGAGCCCCGTGGCGGGCGCGGCGGGGACTGGGGTGGCGGCGGGGGCGGGGACGGGCGCGCCAGCACCGGCGGGGCGGCTGCGGGCGCCGCGGAGGAGGCGGAGGCGGCGCCGGGCTCCCAGGCCGCCTGGTAGGCCAAGGGCCTGCGCCCGGGACGAATGGGAAGCTGGTTTCCGTGGACTAGCCTCTTACAATCCGAAGTTCCTCGGCTCCTTTAGAAGAGCACAAAAATAAAAGGTAACGTGTCTTTGTTTCCCTGGTCGCGGTGGCAGGGGGGCGATTGATGATGATGTACTTCTGAACCCATTTTCTGGTGCTGGGCTGAGCAGCAGGGACCTGCCACTTCTCTTTTGGGGGCTTAGAGGCTTTTTTTATTTCGCATCTGTTACATTTTTTAAAATGCAAGCCCCACGTGGGGCAAATACGATGCTACCGCTACCTTCTACCAGCCCTTCCCCCTACACACACACACACACACACACACACACACACACACACACACACACACACACACACACACACACACACCACATCCTTTGGCACCACAACCCACACTCTGAATTTCCCATGGAGAAAGGAAAGGAGGTTTCTATAAGCATAGGGAGGTGAATTTTTAAAGCTTTGCCCCCACCCCTCTCCTTTCTGGAAGTGACAGAGGTGTTCTGTCCTTTGGGTGCTGGAAAAGGGTCTTCACGAGGTGGCAGGAGGCCTGGGAGCCTCAGCTGCTGAGCCTGATGAGACGAAACCGGCCTTTCCTTTCCAGATGGCTGCAGAGAGTTTGATGCAGAGAAAATGGGAGCTGGGGAGGGAGAAATAGGAGGGAACCCCCGTTAGTACCTGCTTCTTTAAAAAATGGCTCAGTAAGGTGCGTTTATACTACAGGCAACTGGCCAGATGTTGGTGCACATTGGGTTTTGGAAGGTCTCCTCAGCGCTGCTCTTTGAAAGGCGTGAGGGCTGCCTGTGTGTAACTCACTGCCTTTCTCTGGTGCCTTGCTTGTTAGCAGAGTAACTGCTCAGTCAATTCAGACAAATTTTGCTAAATTTCCAAGGGATAGCTGTTCTAATAATAGCTCTAACCGTAGCTCCTTAATAGACATCCTCATTTTGAATGATGCAGCCGTGCCAGCTCTCTGAGAAGCGCAGCTTGCTGAGAGCCGATCCAATGCCGGGAAAGGACTCCCTGACCCCACCATGAATGGACCAGGCGCTGCCTCCCCTATGAATGGAACATCCCAACAGAGGCTGCCGGTTGCTGCTTCTGGTTTATTTCAGTTGGAATCCTCCCCGAATCTGATGAGAGGGATGTTCAGAAAAACCTAGACAGGCACATTTCTAAATACAGGATGGTCCCTGTTCAGTTTTTGGATTGATGGCTGCATTTAACTGCAGGATGATTCGGCAGCCTCTAACACCCCCCCCACCCCCCCATCCCCGCTCAGCCTTGGTAAAAACCTCATCCTTTTCCAAACCTTTTGATTGGTGTGTGGGAAAGCACCAGTCAGAACCCCCAGGACAAGCTGCTGAGTTCATGCAAGGCAGCCACCGCTGACTCTGGGGAAAGTACCTTGAAACCTGCCTGCAAAACCTGTTCCTCTTAGACTTCATGAACTAGGATTTGCGCGCCAGCCTCAGAATATGCAAGAGTTCTGAGGTACGGGAGCTGGACGCAGGGGAACACATTTCATTGTTTTGTTTCTGGTCTTTTAAATTGCGTCAAACTCATTCATAGCTTTTTGGCCCCTAAAAAAAACAAATAAAAAAAAAAGCAGAACCTCAAACCCACAGAAATGTGGCTTTAATCCTCTTAAGGGTTACTCGTCTCATACAACCTGGAGGGTCAGGAGATGGACCAGCTTGTACTTTGTCTTCTGTAGGCTGAGGGATCCATCCTGTTGCCAGTGCAATTTGTCCAAGGCACAACAGGGATGATGTTGCATAGTTTCCTAAATGGGGGTGATATTTGGGCATGGTTTGAAATCAGTTCTATGTAGTGTAGTCAACAAACATAAAGTCACCTCTAAAGACGTTGGAAAGACGTGAGGCCTGATGGGAGGAATGTACGAGTAGAGGTATCTTTCATTATTTATTTAGGTTAAGCTCTTCTTGTATTATAGGGGACTAGTCTTAGTTGCGTGAGGATCAGCAAAGTTGTGCCCTCTCTTTTGTTTTAACCAACTGTGAGCTGCCACTTCTGTTGCTATATTCTTTTTAGTATTTGTCCTGAATTAATTTGATTAATAAGACTTCTTTTTATGGCCCTGGGCCTCTTTGTAATTTTAGACATCGTTGACAAGTCCCCTGGTAGGCCAGCAGGTGGCTGGTGCCATTAGTATGATTTTGCCATTGGGGAAACTGAGTCCCCTTGAGGTTCAGCAAGTTTCTGGTTTCTTACTCCATTGGATTTATATACCAGATGTGTACAGTAGTGGTTTAATTGTTCCATCACAGTTAGAGCCCAAGGCCAAAGAAAAGGTAAGAAGTGAGGCTTTATCTGGGTCCTGAAGCTTTGGGAAGGCTCCATAGAACAGTAAGTAGGCAAATGTTGTCAAGGAAAAGGCTCTTGAGTCAATGTTGGTCAGTGATAGAAGCACTGGCATTGTTTTTATGATGGGAAAGAGAAGAGTGGAATATTTCAAGAACTATATTGAGGAGCTGGGCTGGGTGGCTTTTGTCTTTAAGTAATTGTAGGCCTGAGGTTCAATCTCCCCAGAGACCATAGCTAAGTTTGCTTCCTAAGTGCTGACTGGTGCTCACATTGTTTACGTTGACGTACATTTTCCCCAGGTATCCTGAAATCACATCCGTATCATTTACAAGTATACACTTACCCTTACTGCATTTAAACTAATACTCACTAGATGCCTGAGACCAGAAGCTTAGACTTTAAGCAAGATACAGCAAATACAAATATTTTACAAATAAAGGAACAATACAATTTCTGGAACAAATTCTAGTTCTGTAAGTTGAACTGGGAAATATGGCTGGTAGCAGTGAGCTAGCTTAGCTTAGGAAGTTAGAGCATGCTATACACAATAACAGAAGTCTAAGTCTGGGTTCATCACCAACCATTTTTTAAAAAAAAAAAATATGTATTGGTGTATTTTATGTCTATGAGGGTTCTGTCTGTATGTACACCTGCATGACACAAGAGGGCACCATATCTCATTATAGATGGTTGTGAGCCATCATGTGGTTGCTGAGAATTAAACTCAGGACCTCTGGAAAAAAACAGTCAGTGCTCTTAATCCTTGAGCCTTCTCTCCAGCTCCATCACCAACCTTTTAAGCATCTCTGTCTTTGTCTCTCAGCCTCTGTCTCTGTCTCTGTCCCTCCCTCCCTCCTTCTCCCTCCCTCCATTTTTCTTTCCCTCCTTTTAGTATTAGGGATTAAATGCAGACCTCTTGCATGCTAGGCAACATCACAGTGTCCTGGGGACTCTGAGAAAAGTAGCTACGGAAACCTAGCCCCTTTCATTGTTTTATTTAGAAGTAAGATCTTTACCAAGTTGCCTGAGCTTCTTTGAGCTCACCATTCAAGACAGGCAGGCTGACCTTGCATTTGTGTTCCTCTTGCCTCAGCTGCCAGAGGGGCAGGGATTGTATGTAGGCTTTCACCACTAGGTCTGGGTAATCCTTTTCTTTCCTCATTCTTCCCCCCTTTCTTCTTTTGTTTCCTCCTTTGTATTAGATGTGCTAGTAAAACTCTCTCTAGAAATGCTCACTTTGTGTTTACTTGGGAACTATCCCAGAATCTTGGTTGCAGATGATTTCTGGAACTTCATAGAAGGGCCTATCCAGCCTACATCCTAGAAACTCTGTGGTGCTTGCTAAAGGAAGCAATCTATTGGCTTGCTGGGCCCATAGATAACTCAGGCTACACTGCCAGTGACACCCCAGGATTCACCCGCGTCTGGCCCCATGCTGTGTTCTGCTGTCTAGGGATATAACAAAAGGGACCAAAAGAAGAGTCTGGCCATGTCTGCAAAGAGAGGCTGCAGCAAGAGCAGCGAAAGGAGGAACCAACTAGAGAGAGTTCTAGAAACTTCTCTACCCTAGGCAGCATCACAGAGTCCCAGGGAATCTGGAGAAAGTGCCTACAAAAACCCAGCTTGCCAGAGAAGGAAGCACTTTGAGTGTTTTTAATCTCCAGCATTCATTCTAGCCACAACAAGAACAAAGTGCTGTGAGAATAGTGTCCATTTCTGGTTTTGTTTCTCCGCCCCCACCTCCCCCGGAATAGCTCACCGTGAGAGCCCACACAGTGTCTCTGGGAGCCGTTGGCATCGCTAGTACAACAGAAAGGCCAGATGGTTCCATTGCTCTCTAGGACAAGAGAGTCCAAGAGAGTCTAAGTCAGCCGAAGCACAGCTTGTCACAACGCTCTCACCAGCAACTTTCTCTGAGTTCCTGCATTCCCCCCACAGCCACCACTTTCCCTCCCTAGGCTCAGCACATCTATCTTTGACAACCCTGATCCTGAAGGGAGCCAGTTCACTACCAGAAGCACTGTTCTAGAACTACTGATGCAGCACCAAATGAGCGGAACTGTCATTAACTGTTTACCAGAGTCCATGATGCCTACTCTGGGTTCTGGTGACTGTATGTCTTTTTTATCCTTAACGATATTGGTAGAAACTGGGTACCCCAACTCTCCAAAGAAATCTTTACCTTGAAGATGGGAAATCCTGTTTAGGGATACGAGGCAAGTTGCTGAGAGGTCATAGAAGAATATAAGGGACCCGGTTCAGACAGTGGCCTTGTCACCACCAAATAATCACACAAACAAACAATAACAAAAAATGAGCTGGCGGTCAAAGTTTGAACGGAATGGGTACCCTCCCTTCAGACGTGGGAGCTGGTTCTACGTGAGCGCTGTCTAGCATAGAATCTAGCTGTCAAGAAGCACCATTTTTCTCCTGGGTCGTATTTCCTGGAATTTTATTGAAAGTAGTGTTCTAGGTGTTTGTGATACAACAGGAGTAAAAATTGGTTGTCTATGCTCAAGGGCATTGGCAGGTACACCATACCCTCTGGCTTTAACTGTGGACACATCTGCATGGTTTTTTTTTTTTTTTTTTGCTCACTCCTATGTTTTAGTACGTATTTGCTGATTCATGGCTCTTGCATGCTTGTGTGAGGCAGGGGATGTAAGTGTGGGTGCAGATGTAGGCCAGAAGACAACCTCTCGTCATTCCTCTAGTGCCATTCACTTCTTTTTGATACAAGGTATTTTAGTTGCCTTGAACACACTAAGTATAAGCTAAGCTAGGGTTGGTCAATGAAGCTCAGGAATCCTCCCTGAGTCTTTATCTTTCCAGACCCGGGAATACAAGGGCAGGCCATCTTGCCAGGCTTTTGGTTTTTAAAACACAGGGTCTGGAACTTGAACTCAGGAATGTTATAAAACAAGGCTAGCCACTCCTGCATGCTTTTTGTTCGTTTAACATTGAGGACATGTGAGCCACTGCTGCTGCTGCTGGGCACTTTATAAGGTCCTCGTTGAATAAGCAGAACATGAGACTATGCTCCAGCGTTGGTCTATAGAGGCTTCATTAGACACCTGAGAGATCCAGGGGATGAAGAACAATATGGCTTGTCCAGCCATCCTGGGTCTAACCTACTCTACTCTACACTATGGCATGGCCCCTCCTTCTCAGATGCCAACCTCACTGCCAACCTCAGATCCAGGAGTCATTAGTATGATGCTAGACTCTAAGCCTTCAAACAATATGTTTTTGTTTTGGGAACAGGGTCTCATTCTGTAGCTCAGAGTGGCCTTGGACTTCCATGTACCCTAGAGTGACCTCACACTCACAAGCACCCGCCTCAGCTTCCCAAGTGCTAGGCACTTTCTTTGAACAATATTTTCCCCTTCGAATCAGCTAATGTGTCTTCTGTTAGCTTGTGCCTGTCACTCCATCATTTCCATCCGAATTTGCCTGTTCCTCTTATGTCCTTGTCTTTCTTTGTCCTTACTGAATGAGGAATTCATGAAAAAGAAATAAAAAAAAGATGTGTAATGGGGGAGTTAGATTGGTGCTGTATGGTGGCAAATGAAAATACGAATGGCAGCGACTCCAGGCTGTGCCATTCATAACCATAAAATGCACAATTACGCTCTCCCCACACGCCTGTAAAGTGACGAATCCAAACTAGGAACTCAGATAGTGCAGAGCCATCTGGATCTGAGTGACATACCTACAAATAGCTGTGTACCATGGGGCTAGCTTGCCCACTTCCTGGCTCCCTCTGACTGCCACCAGTAAATATCCAATATTTATTTCTGTGTTGCTCAGAGAGAGAAAGCAGAAAGGCGGGGCGTGGGGGCAAGTGGGGGAGGACGTGAAGCAGACTCAGAGCTGAGCACAATGCGAGGCAGTGTTCTGCCTTCTCAATCCCCTTTTATTGGGTCCGTTGAGTGTTTGGTAACAGAAGAACTATAGAGTGACCAGTGGCACAGATGTAGCCTGCAAGACTTGGCGAGAGGAAGGAGACATGTGCAGAAGGCGATAGGCATTAAGAGCTACAGCTCTGAGTGTGAGGGCTGCAGGATGCACCCAGGGCCCAGTGCAGCCTGCAAAGTGTATCTGCGCATGATTTGGAGAGCCATTAAACATTTTGGTGAGGGAGCACTATAGCGATGAAAAAATACAGCGCTCATTTTTAACGGTAAGGAGATAGATGTTCACAGCCCTTGAGGGGCCTCACCTACTGCACCAAGGCAAACACCCTTGCCTCGTGGCGGGTATTTACATGAGGTGACATGGTGTGACAAGCACAGTGCACACTGTGGCATCTTCTTGGTTATTCGGTCAGCTCTTCCATCTTCTGGCTGGGAGGCCTGGACTGAGTTACTGAATCTCTCTGGGCTTTAGTAAGCCAAGTCACATTCAGAGAATCACATGAGACAAAATCCTCAAAGCACCCAGGATGCAAAAGGTATGCAAGACTTAGTAAGGGTCTGTCTGTGAGATGGGTCAGTGGGTAAAAGATACTTGTCGACAAATGTGATAGCCTGAGTTCTGTCTCTGGGACTCAAACTGAAAAGAGAACACCAAAACTCCCATGGGACTTCTGGCTTTCACATGCATGCCATGGCAGAGTATGTGGCTCTCCTCACATGCATAGATAGATAGATAGATAGATAGATAGATAGATAGATAGATAGAATGTTAAATTTTTAGATAAACATTTTTGTCTCCTGACCTTGGAAGAAGGCTCAAGAATACTAATTCTGGAGAAATTTAGAACACATTAGGATCTAAGAAGAAATGTAACCATTAAAATAACTCATACGTTTCTCTAACAATGCTGAAGTGTCATAGAAAGTAACTCAGTGGGAACAAACATTAGCTGTGACTTTTGTAAAAGTTACCCCAGCCCTTCAGAAAGAGCTCGTGCAGGAAAACACATGACCCTAGTCATCATTGTTACTGGGAACAGGGAAAGGTTTATTAAGAAAGGTAGTTAATTGGGGAGGAGGGCACCTACTGACGTGATAGGGGCATGAGGGTGAAAAACTGGAAGATAATGAGAGAGCCTGAGGCTGTGTCTGGGTCTCAGTATGTTAGGAAGCATTAAAATGAAGGCAGAAGGAAGAGAAGAGAGACGATTTGGGCTTTGTATTGATGAGTTGCAGCCCCTTGCCTTTATAAAATTCTTCAGTTCTCTGAAATGATCAGAAAGCTCATAGGCCTTTTATCTTGGAGAAAAATGTAGAGTAAAATTGAAGATGAAGAAGATTGTATCAGCTAGTAGTGTCAGCTACCACTTAGCATCTAAAGGAAAACACTTCAATTATAGGCCTGCGGGATGCCTCCGTAGGTGACAGCACCTGCAGCCAAGTCTCACGATCTGAGTTTGATCCTTGGGACACAAATGTAGTAGAAGAGAACTGACTCCTTCAAGTTGTCCTCTGACTTCCATATGTATGATGTGGCACACGTGTACCCACACTCACAATAAGAAAAACAAATAAACAGGTACTTGACCTGTTATACACCAACAGTTAATAAGTGATCCACTGAGCTAATGGCAGAAATCATCCTACAGCCTGACACTACTGGATGCTTTTTGCAATCCCCACCCCCGAATGACCTAAGTCATTCAACCACACTGAAGGCCCTAGGCTAGTAGCCCTGCAACATAAGAAATCAATATGCCCATTTACCTAATATTTAGCGAAGTGGTCTGCACACTTAACCATGTTAAGTAAAATGAATCAGAACGAGCAAGGCCAGGTTTTCTGGTGATGGATTAGCTAGATGCACATAGACAGACTGAAAGTGTTAAACTCACATACCAACAGGATCTGCTCACTTCCAAGGCTAGGCTGTATTTGAGGGACAGCTTATGGCTATCCTTTTGCCTAGACAGGGCGGAACATGCCTGTTACTTCATGGAGAAATTATAAGCTGGTGTTTGTGTATGGTTCCTTCCTTTCTTTATTGTGGAAAATATGGTTTTTGTAGTCCTCGACAATGGAGTTTGTCTCTCTTCCTGTTCCCAAGCCTGTAGCTCAGTCAATAGAGATTCCAAACTATTTTAACGCCGAGCTCTACAGCTTCCAACTTGGAAAGATAGCCAAATACTCAGCGAATAACACCCAAAGCACAGTTCTTTGTTTCTCGTGTAGCTAGAGTCTTTTCTTCTTGCCAATAGAAATGACCACACTCCAAGCGGAGGAGCAAAACCTAGGCCGGACACTTCTGCGAGCTGTGCGTTTTACACTGTGGTGGCTTTGGACAAATATTAACCGTAGGGGAAAAAAATGGCTGCATGCGAGCTGCTTGCTTGTAGAAAAGGTGGCATGGACGTGCCCAAGGTCCTGTGGCCTGAAGGGAGACATGGCAGGTCAAGATGCCACCAGCCAGCCACCACAAGATGCCTTGTGCCTTCTCATCTGATCCTGATACATGGGGCCATCCATCTGTCTGTCACACCAGCTTTGTCATGGCTGCTTCTGGGTTTTACGGCTTGTTGATCCCCACCCCCCCCCACCCCCCACCC
The DNA here is from genome assembly GCF_903995435.1 of Acomys russatus. NCBI lineage: Eukaryota > Metazoa > Chordata > Mammalia > Rodentia > Muridae > Acomys > Acomys russatus. The sequence continues at coordinate 52,159,740 of NC_067145.1, forward strand.
ATGTTTTCTCCCTGTCCCCCTTGGATGCTGTTCCAGAGTTCAACAGATCTCGGCTGCCTTTCTTTTTGTACCTGGGAGCCCCACCTGTGGTTTTCTGACTACTCCTCTTTCTCTTCCTCCCAAGGCTTTAAAATCATTGTCCTGTGATGGCTGACTCACCAGCTGGCCGGCCTCCCCACTTCCTCTCGGTTTTACAGTCTGGACTCAGCTTCCCAGCATTGAAGCCTCTCACACTTAGTATTTCCAACACCCCAGTCCTCCATTTGTCAGTCTAATGTCTTCAAGCAAGGTGTCTGCTCCCACAGTCTTGTCTCAGGACCCCCTCTCTCCTGAGTCATTATAAAAGCATCACAATCCATCCACTCACCACTTTCCTGTCCCAGTCCCACTCATACACACACACACACACACACACACACACAAACACACACACACACACCCTCCCCTCCTTGCCCCCCTTCCCAACTGCATTCCCTGTAGACCAAGTTCTGTAGCCCAGAACAAAGGGCCCTTCACACAGTCCAGCAGCTTCGTATTTCTTAAACTTCCTTTCTTTGATTGTCTTACACACACACACACACACACACACACACACACACACACACAACCTTTCCTCATATCCTGGACTTAACTCTGTTTGAAACGTACTTCTCACTCTTTAACTAGAGCTTCTAGTAGGTCTCCCTCTGATCCTCTGAGTTATAGCTTCTTCTGTATGTACAGACGTGTGTGTGTGTGTGTGTGTGTGTGTATGTGTGTGTGTGCTTGAGTGTATGCCTGTGTACATGTGCCAGTGCCCTGATTGTGTGTGTGCCTGACTGCTTGCCTGTGTGCATGTGCCGGTGCCAGTATGTGTGTGTGCGTGTGTGTGTGTGTGTGTGTGTGTGTGTGTGTGTGTGTGTATCTGAGTGTGTGCCTGTGTTCAAGTGTCAGTGTCCTGTGTGTGTGTGCCTGAGTGCTTGCCTGTGTGCATGTACCAGTGCCAATGCGAGTGTGTATGTGTGTGTGTGTGTGTGTGTGTGTGTGTGTGTGTGTGTGTATGTGTGTGTACTGTGTACAGGTGCATGTGCACAAATAATCGAATGCATATGGAGACAGAGATCAGTCTTTGGCTGTCATTCCTCAGAAGCCATCCACCTTGTTTTCTGAGACAGTGTCTAGGCCTGACCCGTTATGCGAAGGCTGCCTGGCCAGCAACCCCAAAGACTCTCCTCTTTCCATGCCTCCTCTGAGCACTGCATTTGCAAGCCTGCCTCACCGTGCCCGGTTTTTACACGGGTGGCTCGAGCTCAGGTCTCCGTGCTTGTGTGTCACAGGCTTTAGCTACTGTGCTGTCTCTTTAGCCCCTACAGTTTCTTACACTATGCATCATTGTGGTGTTGGAGAAATTTAGCAATAATAAGCGGTTTCTGAATGTCATACAACCAGAAATTAAACAAACATCAAATACCTAATGAATAGGTGTTTCTGGCAGCACTCAGCTATGTTACGTCACTGAGCTTCATGCAGCCTTGGCTCTAGGCCCGCCCCAGGAGCACTGTGCACTGTGCACAGCATCGTGCCTCACACTGCCAGCCGAGGCTGCTAGCGCACTTTAGCTGAGACGCACGCTTGTGAAATGAGCCGGGGGTGGAGATAGGATACAGTTTCCAATCGTTTCTGACACGGCCCTCAGCACATCCTCTGCTGTGCTGTGCTGCACATTTGTGTGAAGTGGTGTTCTCGACAGCTATACAGCCCAAATGTCTACCCACTCCAGAGCCCTGAGGATTGCTCTATGTCCCTACAGCGCCAAATCCTCAGCCAGACTTTAACTGGACACACAGGTGCACCTGCAGCGCAAAGAGACCCAGCACACACCTGGTACATTTCAGTAGGGTGTCAGTGAGAACACATTTGGCTGGAAAGGAAGCTTGTGGCCAAAGAAGAGGAAGGTGCAAGCAGTAAACACAATAAATGAACCAATTATATAGGATGCTGAGAGTAGCAACTGCCACAGAGATGAATAAAACATTGAAGGGAAATATGAATAGAGTATCATTTTATTTGTCCTTTTATGTGGTGTACACACACATATATATATGAGTGTACACATATTATATGCAGGGGGTGGGGAGAAGATAAGATCGCTTGCTGAACCTGGAGTTCATCAATTTGCCTAGGCTGACTGACTCACGAGCACGTCTCTGCGTCTAAGGACCGTTACATGGGTTCAAGCTCCTTATCGACGGAGCCATCTTCCAAACCCTTACACTGCAGTGAGCAAAAGGGTCAGAGCTGGAAAGCGGTACAGCTCTTTCCCAGCTTGGTGAGGCTGAAATGTGACCTCAGGCAACAGCAAGGGACTGGGTGTCGCAGAGGGGGAGCAAATGAAGGGCAGTGGAAGTCCCATGCTCCTGGAAAGCCCCTGCACTGGGGGAAGGGAGGGGCAGTGTAGAGCTAGGGAACTCTGGTCCCACCAAGAGGCTACACAGGGATGGGTTGGGTGTTTCTAGGGTGAGACTCGGGGTGCAGGGCAGAAGGTAGAGGCAAGTGTGCAGCTTTATGGTTATTACAGAAACCCAGGTGACTGACAGAATAATCAATGTGGAAAATGCTGAGGTCCCAGATGGCATCATGGCTGGGAGAAACAAGATTTTTCCAGCAAGCTAGCTCTAAAATATGGCAATAAAAGTGAGTCCAAGAGTCGGGAGCTAAAGGACAGAAAACAGATGTGAAAGATGGAGTTGCCCATATCTGCGAGCAAAGACATGGTATAGCGAGGCCCTAGACCCGGGTTTCCATGTGAAACCTGAAAAGCTTGCCCTGTGTAATAGAGTAAGTATGCTGAGGGAGTGGCATTTGGTATGACTCTGCGGTGCCTGGCTCAAGGGACAACCTGGCTAGATATGCTAAGCTAGAAATTATCCATTTTTAGACAGTGTTAAAACATGGTGGTTCTCACCTGTATTTGGAAAGTGGAGGCAGGACGATCGTAAGTTCAAGGCCAGCCTGGTCTACACTAAAGAGTTATAAGCTGCTCTGGGCCCCATAACAAGATCTTGTCTAAAGAAAAAGAGAGAAAGAGGAGTTACACACTAGTTAACAGCTCAGTTCTCCTGAACATGACAATGTTTGGGGGAAAGTATATCATTTGAAAAAAAAAAGTTAATTTTCCAAAGGGCATAGCATTCTGTTGAGATGTGCTATTGGGTAAACTAAGCCACATCTTTCTGATGGTCTCTTTTTGATATACAGAAGACCTGTCTAACTCCCAAGTCTTTTGGGTTTGTTGACACACCATTGACTTTTTAGTTGTACAAATTTAATGTACAAATTTAAAATATACTGTTGGAAGTTTGAGCACATTTCTTTTCTTTTTCAAAGACAAAGTCTCACTGTTTAATGCAGGCTAAATTTAGCATGTGTCGGTGCCCATGAAACCATCGTCACCATTAAGAATTGCTGTTTTAGGGCCAGTGAGATCCCTCAGTGGGTAAAGGTGATTGCTGCCAAGCCTGGCAAGCTAGGTTTGATCCTGGGGTCCATTCAGTGGAAGAAAAAACTGAGTCACACAAGATGTCCTCTGATGTCTGTATATGCATTGTGGCATGTGCATGTAACACAGACAGACACATATACATACACACATACACATACAGAGAGAGAGAGAGAGAGAGAGAGAGAGAGAGAGAGAGAGAGAGAGAGAGAGAGAACCTCAGCTTCATACTTCTAATCAGTTTTAATTTTCCTCTTTTTATTTATTGCTTTTAGTCAGCATACAAAACAATGGGTTTCCTTGAGGCATCTTTATACACGTGTGTCGTTGCACCTTGTTTATGCTATATACGTTGTACATTGATCCATTACCTTTTCTTGTCTCCTCTTCCTCTTCTTGCTCTTTCCCTTAACTCGTCACCTTAGTTGAGGATCTTTTGTGTTTTAAGCTATGAGAGACTGCATTCACTACCCTGCCACCCATGTTTGTCCTGGTTGAAGAGCCTGGCCCTCCTGATATTACGTTCAAACCCAGCCTCTTCCAGCTCTGGATATCCAAAAGCTCTGAGTGACGTACATGGTAAACTATTTTAAATCAAGATGCAGCAAAAACCAGACGCCTTGTCATGTTTTAAACAGCTCAGATCTGGGAGAAATTATTTCTTTTGTCTCTCCTTCCAAGGGAAAGAGCCCAAACAGTAGGGTAACTCTCAGCCTCTTTTTCTACATGTCGTCAACAGCATGATTACCTCCTGAGGGAAGCTTTGAGAAACCGTGCAATGTGCAATTAGAATTTTTGATTTGAATAACAGATACATTGCAATGTCTTTATTTCTGTAGCTACACCCCAATTCAACTCACCCTGCATAGTTCTAGCTCTCCCATTGATGTGATCATTGCTGTTGATGGCCATGCACTATTTCCAGTATCAGCAGTTCCACCTGGAGCCTGTGGACATTGGAGTGAGAACTAATAGGCCCTTTCTCTCTTCTCTTCTCTTCTCTTCTCTTCTCTTCTCTTCTTCTCCTCTCTCTCTCTCTCTCTCTCTCTCTCTCTCTCTCTCTCTCTCTCTCTCTCTCTCTCTCTCTCTCTCTGCAGTCTGATTCACCATCCCCACTGCTAAATGCTTGGGAATGACACTGGGACATCTGTGGAACTTTCATCTCCCCAGAGCTGTTGAGACTCAATCAGGAGCCCAGAAGCAGGTCCGGTGTAGGGTGCTACACAGGGCAGGCGGCCAGTGTGGAAACCTCCCTGAAGATGAATGGAGGGGGCATTCTGCCAGCACAGCTCAGTGAAAGCAAGAAGCCCCTGCCAATGGCATTCTAGCGGAATCTGTTCCAAAGAACTCAGTTATGTAAACACCCAGGCAGCAGGCTCCAGGCCAGATGGACTGCCCTGTACAGATGTCAGAGTAGCTGTCAAAACTTCTCTTGTTGTAAGCGCCATGAGTTCCCAAACTCTCCTGGTGGTTTTTATTAATGGCAAGTGGGCTGGTTTTCTAAGTTCTGGAGTTGGAGCCCTGGGACCACCTCTAGGGGCGGGGGCGGTGCTTTGTGGCTCTGGAGCACTAGAAACTTAATCCACTGTTAAGAGTTGCTGAGGTTGCCCCATGAGGGTAGCATGCTTCATTCAACCTCATGCCATACAACAGGACTAGGCACCCAAGCTCTCAGAGCCCGTGTCGAGCCTCCAGAGACAGGACTGCCTGTGGTATCGCATGCCTTTTGAGTGGGTTTTTCCAATGCAGGCGGCCTGGTGGCTCATGGCAAGTCTTTGGTATGTTCTCCTCCATGCTCTAAGAGCCACTAAGGCCCCAGGTGTGGACTTTTCAAAGCTTACAGATGGTCTGGAATACTCTTTCCTGCCCCATGCCTTGAGTGGGGAAATGGAGGGTATATTTTATAAAGAAGACCATTTTGAGAAGAAGTACGTTGCAACCATGTCACCCATGTAGCAAGCTGTGCCACCAGCCATGAATGGCAGCGCATGCCGATTCTGTTTGATGTGCGCCATTAGGGACCGTCCTCAATGGTGTCATGAGATACCTAGAATTGAGGAGATACAAACCATCTTGGCAGCTGAAGGTAATGTTCACAGCACGGCTGGCTTTTTCTTCTTAGTGTGGACCAGGAAACAGAGAGCTCAGTGGGCAGTGGGCTGGGCTACAGACACCTCCATCCTGGGCCACTCATCAATAACCCACTTCCTTTAGCTAGGTCCCAATTCCTAAAGGCTCCACAACCATCAATCAGCACCAGGAGCTGGGGACCAGCTATTCAAAGACAGAGCTTGTGGGAGATATTTTACGGATAGACCTTAATCTGAAATCATGTGGCCATATGGGAAGTATACATGTCCCCAAACCTGATTTTAGTGATATGTTTCCTCAGAAAAGGGAAATTCAAACTGATCTCAATGAATGCAGATTCAGTCCTATAAATCCTCTTAGCTCAATTGCCCTTGAATCAGCATATAAAGACATATGCAATTCAAATGTATATTTAGAAAGTTAGGCAAAATGATGAACCAAGTGCCTATAATAGCAGTTATATTTCATTACAGCATATACATACTGTCATCTTACACCAATATTTACGACACAACTATGAAAACCTGCCGTTTTATGAGGCCCACAGTTGTAAACAGTGCAGTATGACTTCCCATGGGTCGCAGTATAACCAAAATAAGTTTAAAAGTAAACAAAAGCAAAAGATTGACTTAGATATTGGAATAAACTCATATGACCAAAAAGATGTCGTTAGGATTTTTGGATATTGAACACATGGCTACTCCACCCAAACAACATCAAGACATGGAACTGTTCAACCAGAAATGAAACAATAAAATAGATTTTATGTATGTATTTATTGACTGACTGACTGATTTTTGGTCTTGGAGACACTAACTCATGTCTCCAACTTTGCATGCTTTAGCAGGTGTCCTACCACCTAGCTACACTCCCAGTCACATTATTTTTAATTTTTAATTTTTAATTTTGTGAGATAATGTCTTAAGTAGCCTAGGCTAGCCTTGAACTCAGTATGATGACTTTCATCTTCTGGCTTCCACTCTTCACAGGCCAGGTTGCAAGCATGTACCACCGTGGCCAGGACATGCAGCACCGTTGTCATATATGTTAAGAGAGCATTCTGCTGACTCCCCTCAACATGACATTTGAAAGAGAGGATATTTGATTGCACACTTGTACACAAGAAATTGGAAATGTTAAAAGAAAATGAGGAAGAATGGATGTGTTCATGCCTATTAGTCTGGCGTATCACTTTCTAAAAGCCTTCCCGTCTCAACTGGATATACCATGTATTATTATAGGAAACAACAGGCTCATATATCATCCATTAAAAGGAACATTTTCTCTTGAAATTCATGCTCATACCTGTGCACAAATGCTCAGGGCCTGTCCATCACAGCTTATCAGAGAGGAGGGAGGGCGATCTCAGAGGACGTGTGGCATCTTCTCTGAGCTCACCAAGCCATCCTACCACCTCTCTGCCTCTGTCTCTCCTGGTCACTCGTGACTGCGGGATAACCCGTTCCATTTTTGAACAGTGATGTCTGTTTATCAAGTTGCTGTTTTAATGAATTGGAACGTATCTTCTGCGGCCTCTACCCACTGCTTGTATTTCTTGCCTTCTTAGAAAAAAAAAAAAAAAAAAACAGTTCTTCTCCTTCTGTTTCTGCATATCAAATTAGGAAAGTCTCTCCTTCTTCCTTCTGTGCCCAGGCACAGCCCTGCTTCTTGTCTGTTTTCTTCCTGCACTGGACAGAGCAGAAATGCATCATGGGAAGATGGTGGATTACATGATCACCCTATGTATAGGATGTGTGTAGGGTGACTTTGATACTGAGACGCTGTATACATCTTCCCCACCTGTCCTGGGCAGGTTCAGTCTCTGGGTCTGTTACACTGTCTTAAACTACCCCTTGAATAATTTTTTCCTTGAATAAAATATTGTACATGGAATTAGACACAGAGTCAAGAAATGCTTTGACTATACTGGAATGCAAAATGCCTCCTAATTCCCTTATTCCAGATGTTCCAGTTTTGGCCTCAAACCAGAAAAACAAACAAACAAATAAACCACCAAAAACCATGATTCCCAACTTCTACATCCTAAAGCTATCATCCGCTCCTCTTTGATATCTGCAACTTGATGAGCCTGCCTTTTGTGTTCCTTTACAAACTGCTGAGGAAGAACATATAGGCAAAGAAAGGCAGCCTACGCCTTAGTACCATGCCACCATTTCCCAAATGTGTGTTTTTGATCAGATGCTGGCATCAAGCGTTTGCAAGTTGCACCCCGCTCCCCCTCCCAGACATTTCTACACCAGTCAAGATAAAATTGATTTGGAAACAGTGTTCTGTGGCTCCTTACAATTTTGTAAGTACTTTTAGCCATCCTCACATTCTCCAACTCCTGGCTACAGCTCTCACTGCTCCTGTCCTAGCCACACCCATCCTCCCTCCACCTCATCACAGGGTAGATGTTTCTCCTTTGTTCTAGGCTTCATAACATTTCACTGTTGCTGGCCGAATTCTAGTTCTGCAGACCCTACTTGCTCACCAGGGCCCTGATCAGCTCACCAGTCACAGAGTTAGGGCCCCAGCAGTGGGTTACTCTTCGTAGCCTGTGTGACTGACTGTGAGTGTGTTTCCAAAGAGGCTGAACTTAGGCACAAGACTCACCCCAACCATAGGGCCATCATCCCATGACTGAGGGCCTGGGCTGAATAAAAAAAGGAAATAAAGAGTGAGTGCTCTCTTCTACCTGACCTGTCAAGTTATGAGGAAGCTCCCGTAGCCACAGCTGCCCTCAAATAACCCCTGCAGCCACACTTTCCTTGCTGTAATGGAGTGTATTACGACATGAACCCAAATAAGCTCTTCTTTAGGTTGCCTTGTCAGGCACTTTGCATAGGACGAAGCAGCTACCACACTCCTCTCACCTCACCCAAAAGCATCTTCTACCCACCCTGGCTGTCATGGTGAATGCCTGCTCATTTGGCATTTCTTCCACCAGTAGAAAACATAGAATTTTCTCAAGCCTAGGGACAAAATTGGGTTTGTCATTATCTAGCAAATGACATACCCAGCCCCTGATAAATGTACATAAGCACGTAAGTGAACACACACTATGGTAAACATTGTTGCATATGGTCCCTTAACTCCATTTCTCTAATTACAATAAATTTCTATAAAGGAGATGAATGAGTCCAAGGAGACAAACCTTTCAGCCATTGGTGTTCTGCTTTTATTTCATGCAGCGTGTTAGTGGTCTTTTAATTAAGCTGTAATTATCTGCTAATTAAAGAATTTTATCTTGAAAATATTAAACTCTCATTATTACCCATTCAAATGCTTTTATTTCTTCTTTCTTTTTTACATTTGTTTATTTTTTATGTGTCTAAGTGTTTTGCCTACATATATGTATGTGTGCCACATGCATACCTGCTTCCCACAGAGATCGGAAGAAGGCATCAGATCTCATGACACTGGGGTTTATAGACAGTTGTAGGCCACCTGTAGTCCCAGATGCCTGCCCTCTGCAAGAGCAACAAGTATTCTTAAACCAGTGAGCCATCTCTCCAGTCCCACATTTATCTTATCTTTTTGCTGAATGAAACTTTTTAGAATTATTTTTTGATGTAATCTAATCATAATTTGGCTCACTGCTTTAGTGCTTAGAGAGGCTTAAGAAATAATCTGATACATAAGTTTTATTTTTATGTTATTGTATTTTTAATTTGTTTATAACAGGGTTTCACATTGTAGCCTATACTTTCCTGAAATTCAAGAAAATTCTCCCGCCTCGGCCTCCCAATTGCTGGGCTTATAGGCCTGGGCCATCACACCTGGCTTTTTAAATTTTTACCTTAATCATCTGGGACTTCTCCTTGGGGACAGTGGCATGGCTAGCTTATTGTATTATTTTCCCAGGGAGTCCTCCTGTATCCTTTCTTGACGAGAAGACAGAAACAAAACAGGAACTGAACTGTTCTGACTTTTTTTCAGTGAACAAATGTCTGCTTGTTGCAAATGAGAACAAGGGAATCCATGCATTTTCCGGCTTGCCTCACTCTGCACATGCCTTGAGCGCCTCTCACTAGGCCTCTGACTCCTTGTTTTAAGTATCTCTAGCCCTATGAAAATGTGTGCTGTGCTGTAAACCCTCCCCAGAGATCACGTGCTCCTGTTGTTTGGTCCAAATCATACCCACACCTGTTGGAGTTCTCGGGGCAGAGTCTCTGTGTTCTTGAGTGTTAAGGTCTCCTCCTTTTCATTTAAGTATTGTCTTTTTACTTTTCAAAGTCTGCATCTTTCACGAATGATGTCTTTTTAGAATCAGCCTTATCTCCTTTTATTTAACCTTATCTTTCTCTGGGCTACTTAAGTCTATCTTTCTTGAGTCCAGGGTCCTGTTAATTCTAAACAAAACAAAGGGTAGATACTTGTGTTTTCCTTTGAAAAGCAAAACACACACACACACACACACACACACACACACACACAAACTCTCTTCATCCCACAAAAAAAAAAAAAAAAAAGGACCACAGAAACAAACTAACCATTCCTCTGCTAAGGTCTTGAAGCCAGAACTTGTACAACAAAATAGGGTGTAACTTTTTTCCACTTTCTTGCTTCCAGGCGATTGGCGGGTGTTAGGAGCATATAAACATTCTCTGTGATACATTGTGTGCTCTGTGTCTTTAAAGTTTATACATCACTCAGGCATCCTTGCATTTCTGTAAAGGCACATGTGCTGTGACTAGGTCACGTATGTGGATCCTGTGATTGAGAACACTGTGGGTATGTTTGCATGTGTGTAAGAATAGCTCCTGACCCATATTTGGCCACGTCTCCTAGATGGGGAGGCCTGGTGGCACTCAGAGGAAGGATAGCAGGTTACCAAGAAGAGACTTGATACCCTATGAGCATATACAGGGGGAAGAGGTCCCCCTCAGTCACAGTCATAGGGGAGGGAAGTAAGGGGAAAATGGGAGGGAGGGAGGAATGGGAGGATACAAGGGATGGGATAACAATTGAGATGTAATATGAATAAATTAATAAAATATATTTTTAAAAGATTGGGAAAAAAGAATAGCACCTGAGCATTTTTCCCACCCTGTGTCTTGGTGCTCCTAAATAGCTTGTCTAAGGCCAACTCCAATATTACTTTTCCTTGTATGTGTATATGTGTGTGAATTTGTGTGCCTATTCATACATATACATGTATTGAAATAGGTACATGTGCATGTGAAGGTCAGAGAACAAAGGTCCTATTTGCAGAAAGTATAGGAGCAATTGCAGAACCCAAGTAGGGCAACCCAGTTAGGATCCTGGGTGTGGGCAACTAATCAGAGAGGCAGGTAGAAAGTGCTGCTCTCCACTAGGAGTTTGGAGACCTTTCTTCTGCCTCTCCATCACTCTGAAAATGATGGTTTTGCTCCAAAGTCTAAGTCAGTATCTAGATGCCTAGCATCAAACCCAGCTCAAGCATCTGGTTCTCCCAGTGTCTGTTTCCTCCTGACACTTCTCAGAGTGTTGGCTGCCAGCTGTAAGGAGAACAGTGGTCCAGCTTGGTCCTCGGCTTGATGTGGACTGTGCAAATGTCAAGCTCCTACATCTGAGATGTACCTTCTGCATGTTGAAGGGAGACTTGTCCATAAGGCAGCTATTCTGAGGTCACTCCTATTCCTGTAAGCAACCCTCACCCATGCCATGTGGGTAAGCCCAATAAACTCATTGATACCTCAAACTGGAATTTGGTAGACTCATATTTTGCTCTGTCCTTTGTACTATACCTGGGTTGAGTTGGCATTTGGTTGGTCTGCCCAGGAAAACTTCATCACACTCGTCTGGAAGATCCCCACAGGGCCATCTGCAGGGGCTGTTGGTGTGCTCGTCCCTTACTTGCCTGGATCCACGCACCATCTTCTAAGCATCAGGCCTAGAGATGGGCTTTAAGCGTTTCTGATCTGTCACTTGGGTTCCTAGGCCTAAGCTGAGTCCATCTTAGTAAGTATGTGTACTTTGGGCACACAGTGGAATAAAATAGACTGTCTCTTAGTGTTTTGGATCCCAGCAGGATCATATGGTCACGATTAAGTTGATTACCTGTTTAGGAGTCGACACTTCAATTCACACAGACCTCTGAGAAACCACAAGCTGTGCCCATGGGCCTTTTTTATATTATAATATTACATACAAACAAACAAATTATTATATTATGCTATTATAAACAATATTATGAATAAACAAACAAAACTCAATTTCTTCTTTCTGTAGATAAAGACCCAGGGGGCGGCAGGGAATGCTCAGGATAGACTTGATGGAGATCCCGAGGACACCCCTGTCCCTACTTATAGGCTCCTCCCATGCAAATGTGCAAAAAATGTTCACAATTGCTGATTCAACTTAGACGTCACAATGCTTTGTCATGATAATTCACTTCTAATAGACCCACTCGGGAACTTCCATCTGGTTTGGATGAACTGCAGCTGTATTCTGCAGCCAGGGCTCTCCTGGGCACGCCTGCGCATTCTCTTCTAAATCCAGGCGCATGCTGGTAAGGACAGAGGCTGCACGGCTTGACAGAGATCAGAGCAAACTAGGGGCAAGGTTAGTCTCTCTAAATGAGTCTTCTGGTGGGCAGCACGTGTACCATCCTTCTTTCCTTTATCTCATTTTAATATGCTAATTATTTTGTGTGTGTGTGTGTGTGTACATGTGCAGGCAGGGGAATGCGCTCACGTGCATGCACATGTACATGCGTGTACACATGTGAGTGTGTGCTCATGGATGCCAGAGGTCAGCATTAGATTAATTGCTCTTCACCTGTGCTTTCCTGGGGTGGCATCTCTCAGTGAACTTGTAGCTCACTGATTTATCAAGGCTAGCTGGGCAATGAGCTTCAGGGAGCCATCTGTCTCCACTCCCTCAGCACTTGGGTGACAGGAGGCCACCACTTCTGCTTGGCTTTTGACACAGGCTTTGAGGATATGAATTCAAATTCCTGGTGTTTGTATGGCAGGCACTTTACCAACCAAGCTGTCCCCTTAGCTCCAACATGCTAATACTTTTTAAAAGTGAACTTACACTCAGACAAGGAACAGTTCTAATAAAAATATACACTTTTTTTTTTTTTAACCTTTAGATTCTATAAACAGAGGACCTTTCTGCTCACTGCTGTTAGGTCACTTATTTTATTGTGCATGCTTAACAGTGGCAAGAATACTTCTAACACACTACATTGCCCAAGCCCTTTGTCATCTGTGTATGCACTGTCAGCTGGCCCTGCACGAGTTGCTATGTGCGCATGCCTTGATCTCCTCATGGCTGGGAGATGCTCTACTGTTATTGAGACTTTGTAACCTTGCAACCTTTTGATTCCTAACTCAGTCTTTGGTCCTTTCTTTTTCCCAGGAGGAAACGATAGCAGAGAGAGAGTGTGTAAAGTGAGGTGGACACTCTTGGGTGACTCAGAAAGATGGCGCTCCCACTGGGACTTACTTGTAGTGGGAAGTTGTAGTCATGTCCTTGGCATTTCCTTCAGAGTGAGCAAACAGCCTAGGTCAGAGGTCAGCTTGTGAGGTGCTGTTGTAATGCATCTGGCATGTTCTGACTGCCGGTGGCTTAAGGGACCCTGTGGACAGGGAAGATGTACAGTATCTAAGGTCAGATCTCAGCTCTGTGCTATTGGACTTCAACTTCTCCATGTGGTGGTAAAGGTCTCAAAAACAAAAGTCAAAAAACAAATAAATAAAAGGCTTGAGGTTGTTTTCAAGGCTGTTGACAATTTCCTAAATAAAACATGTCTCAGGAATACTACCTCTTATGTTATGGAATTCTCACCATGAGTCACTACTATTTCTCATTTGACTGTCTCATCAACCAATCCTCTCGAAAATGCAAACGAGTCACACCTTCATAACTTCCTTTGGGTTTTGTAAAGAGCCATTAGACAAGCAGTGAGCAGTAGCTGCGTTAGCACAATTTGCAGGCCTGCGAATGTGTCCTGAACAGCTGTCCTTTCCCCAGCCTCTTCCTCTGCCCCAGGCCCATTATTCTCTCAGTGTAAGCTAGCCTCAGAGAACAGAGGCACTATACTAACATATGTTAGTTGACTTTGCTTTTTTAAGAGAAAGAGAAGGCATAGCCCAGCCTAGCCTCAAACTTGCTGTGTAGCCAAGGATGACCTTAACACTGCAACCATCTGCCTCTGCTTCCTAGGTAGTGGGATTATAGGTAGTACATCCTACCATGCCCAGGCTTACACAGACTTGAACCCAGGACTGGTATGTGTTAGGCAGGAGGCACCGTATCAACTGAGCTAAGTCCAAGGCCCCAAATGACCAGTTTGTTTTTAGTTTTCACTTTAGACCACAGAGTTATTTTTCCCCTCTAAGTTCAGGATTTGTTGCTTTCACCAGGTTGTGTTACCATTCACACAAGTATGTTGCACATCACCCTGAAACTGGCAGGATGTCTTTAGCATCCTTCTGTACCTGCACACCCCATGGCATATGGATCATTAGCTGAAAGATGGGAAAGGGGAAAGAGGGTATTTGAGGAGTGACAAAAACACAAGGGAGGGATGCTGAGATGCCTGACACCGTGAATTTAATCCCCAGAAGGTAGAGAAACTCCTGAAAGTTGTCCGTGATCTCTGATGTGTTTTGTACAGCACACAGACACAATAAATAGAAGTAAAGAAAGAATCAAGTACAGAGTAAATGGGCTATTTAGAGGGCATGGTGATAAGAAGCACATGAAAACTGGGCCTCTTGGTTTTGTATTAAGAGGTAATAATACTCCTGATAACATTTGCATGTGTACACTCTCTAAGAAAAGGCTTGTTAAGCCTGGATTCCATTGCCTTCTTCTGTATCACTGTGTGGTATGAGCAGGAGAGCTTTGCAAAGGTGCCATTGTGACCATCTCAAATATGAACCCATAGATACATCTCATGAGCAGAGGACCCCGATCTTCTCCCTATAAAGTATGTTGAAATCACCACGAAGAGGTTTATTGTTGTTAGTAAGTGATTTCTCTCTCAGTCATGTCTCAGAGGCGATTCCAATGCCATGTTTGAATAATAGTCCCACCCAGCATCACCATCATGCCAGGCTGTTGTAGAGTTGCTTTCAAATACAAGGTTAATCCACCAACCCCCTCAATATTCTATGGGTCACTTCTGGTCACCCATTGTTTTCTGTCTACCCAGAGAGAAGGTATCCCAACCTCCAGTCTTGTATACTGTGGCCCATAAGGCAACTCTAATTGTGATATGGAAATTACATGTGTGTGTGTGTACCTGTGTGTCTGTGTGTGTCTGTGTCTGTGTATGTGTGTGTGTATGTGTACATACTTGTGAATGTGTATTTCTGTGGAGGGGTATGCCTGCACATCTTGGGGCAAGGGGGGTTGATTGTCGTGGAAACCAGAGGTGTCATTTCTCAGACACTGTCTACCTTTTGCTTTAAGACAGGGTCTTTCACTGACCGGAAACTCGCCATGTAGGTGGCCCAAGCCTCAGAGATCCCCTGTCTCCATCTCTCTGACACTCAGATTACAAATTTATGCCACCATGCCCCACTTTCTTTCTTTCTTTCTTTTTCTATTTGTTAATTTTGTTATTTGGCAATTTCATATATGCCTGTAATAAATTCTGATTTCTTTTCATCCTTTTCTCCCCCTCCCATCCCTATCACCTCACCCACTATCCCCACCAGTCCCGTTTCCAGAGTTACGACCACGGGTTTTGTTCTGTGACCCATTTAATCAGGGCCATCTGTGTGACCATTGCGTGAGGACCATTCACTAGATCCTAGTGGGGTCATTGGTTGGGATTTTTTAAATAGCATCTTTTCCATGGTTTTTGGGAATGGAACTGAGTCTCTTGTGTTTGCAAGGCAAGCCTTTTATAAACTGCGCCATCTTCCCAGCCTTCAAAATCACTTGGTTTTATGTTAAAAAGAGGCACTATCAAACTGGTTTGCAGAGTGAGCGTCTTGTCGGCCCTATTCCCCAAGGCTAACCTCTAATGACACCTCCACCTTTCTGGATGAACCATCTTTTAACTGATTTTTTTTTTTTTTTTGACACTTTTAGGTTAACATACAAAATGTTGCATTTCATTGTGCCATTGTTTTTTGTTTGTGTGGGTGTTTGTTGAACAAGTTGTTAAATAGTGTGTGATACGTAGCTGGGGCAGGCAAAGAGGACCCACCCAGAAACCAGGAGCTTGCCACCTCATAGGTCAGCATATCATTAGCTAATCTCCTGATCCCTGCCCTTTATCCAAGACATTTTATTGGCAACTTTATAATACACAGATCATTTCGTATCTGTCTATCTTACCTTCCTTTGTTCATGAGTCCATTCTTCATGAGCCCAGGTGTATCTTAACAGCAAAGTTGGACACCCCACTTTCAAAATAATGCTTCTTTGAGTAGGCCTAAAAATGATAGAGTACTTGAAAGGCCCATATTACTATAGAATCTTTTGGCAGCGAAGTGATTTATGATTAGAACTGGAGCCAGCTGACATCCATGCTCAGCCTTGCTCTCCAAAGGATTTCCTTTGAGGGTGATTGTCAGGGCTCCAATTGTGCTTGTGCAGCTGAAAATGGCACGGGGGTGGGGGTGGGGTAACAGTATTATTTTACAATTGTGAGGACTGAGAAGAAATTTCAGCATGCCTGGCAAGCCAAACAATGCTACAGATGTCTGCTGTTTCTTTGTATCCACCCACAAGGGTGAGCCTGTTTTGAGGTGTCGATGAGAACTGGGTACTCCAATCTTACCGCAGAACGAAACAACAAACAGATGCCCCTTTGAGACGCAGACCGCAGCAGTGCTATCAAAGGAGAGCTGTGCCTTCCGAAACGTGACGAGTCAAATCAGGAGTTCTGTGCTGACTCTTCTCCATGCCAGCTTTTGTGGGGCTACTTTGCTTTCTGCAAGGGAGGCGTGGAGCACACTTGCAATAAGCACTTTCTCAACATCACAGACTGAGTTACTCAACAGACTGAGGAGATAAAGTCGTGGGGTTGGTTTTTGTTTTTGTTTTTGTTTTTTAATTTTAGTGAGAATTGTATTTTTTCAGATGAAAACAAGACCTGAGAGGTAAACTTTTTTTAAGTCTGAACCTTATATGCAATGGCACATTGTGGTAAAGTGACTCCCCACTTTCTTTTTACAGCTGGGTGTGGCACGCCTTTAATCCAAGTACTCCAGAGACAGAAGCAGGAGGATCTCTGTGAGTTAGAGGCCAGCCTTATCTATATAACTAGTTCCAGGACAGCCAGAGCTACATAGCATAGGATGGCCTTAAACACCTGATTTTCTTCCCTCTACCTCTCACCTGCTTGGATTACAGGCATAAGTCACCTTCTCAAGCCTGTGAGGATGGATTTTTTTTTTTTTGATGTTTGTTTGTTTGTTTTTTAACTTCAAAATAGCATACAGGATGGTTGTATCGCATTCCTTCCTAGGGCTCACTAATATACAATGATTCTAATGAGAGCTGAATGGCTGTTGTTCTAAAATCATATCCAAAGCACCTATGCACTAATAGTATTGGAAGTTAACATTTGTGGTGTGACTTTCTTTTGGATGAAAGAGTCATTTCTACATGTTGGCATAGCAGCATAGGTTTCAATCTAATTTAAAATTGCAATGACTTTCATTGAATAGGGGAGTGATTGAAATAAGGACTTTTTAAAATAACATCAGCCTGGTAGGATGTCTCTTTTGATCAAGGCTAATGGAGTCCCTTAAGTCTCAAAGGTCAGACGAGGACTTCTCACAGAGTGACATCACAGAGCCTGAGGCCACCTGACTGGGCTAGTGTTGGCAAAACAGCAAGCCTGCAAGCTGAAATCGCCTCTCCCCAACTTCATTTTTAATCTGTTTTAACCCTTTTGTTAATATCTGAGTCATGAGAAACTTGACTGCTGAGTCATTGTCACAACTCAGAATCAAGAGCCCTTTGAGGTTAGGCATATCCAAACAGCAGTGCAGTTTGACTTAATGCCCCCCACACTAGAATCTAACATGACAGACAGGTGGTGGCTGCCTTGGAGAAAGAGAGTATTTTCTCCAATGATTCTAGGACAGCTTGGACTTGTTGGCGGAATAGTTCCTGGGGAATAAATTGTGTCTTTTCCATCTTCTCTGGACAAGGTTCTCATGATGACCTTGATGATGAGTGATAAGACTAGGGTCTGCCTAAGGGCCTCCTTTCTTGTGTTTCATGTAGCTGGTCTCTGGGGAAAAGACAGGCTGTAGAGCAGTGGTGCTCAACCTTCCTAATGACTGACCCTTCAATACAGTTCCTCGTGTCGTGGTGACCCCGAACCATAAAAGCATTTTTATTACTACTTCGTAACTATAATTGTGCTACTGTTATAATTGTAGTGTAAATATCTAATATACAGGATATCTGATATGCGATCCCTGTGAAAGGGGTCGTGACCCACAGGTTGAGAACCACTGCCTTAGACTCATGTGTGATTACTGAGCTAAAAGGGGCTTGTAGATCATCGAACCTCAACAGTGCTATTAGATCCAGCTGGTAAAGACCAAATGCCATTTTTATTTTTAGAGTTTTGGGATACCATGTGTAAAATCTATCCACTACCCCAAATAAATTTTGATGATTTAGTTTACTAAGCTTAAAATTAAGCTGGTAATTAATTATATTAAAATAAAGGGAATAGTCAAAGTCTATGGCTCCTAACTCTTACTATACCTTACTGTTACCTGTATTTTGCATGTTTCTGTGGGTGTGGGTGCGGGTGTTTATACAAGTATGTGCAAACACAATCTATGTGTATGCACACACGAGGAGCCCAGAGGTCAACCTCAGGTTCTGCTCCTTAACATCCATCCACCTGTGTTTTAAGACAGGCTCTCTCTGGCTTGCCAGTTAGTCTAAGGCTCATTTTTGGAAACCAGCAAGGGAGATGGTAAAAAGGAGGCAGCGACTGGATCCTGAACTTTGCCCTTTGTTTATGGCGACAGATAGTGAAGAGCCGGTAACAGTTGAACGATGTCACCATCCAGCATGTTAAAGATGCATTTGCTACTTTATTTTACATCTGCCTAATGAACTATAAACACCCGAAGACACGGACTCCATCTTGTGTGCCTCTGTCTAACAAGCTCCATCATACCAGTTGGTACACAGAAAGGACTCCATAAATGTCTTCTGGAATGACTGGTAGTCCTGCCACTTCTTGATGTTATATGGCCAACTCCAGGGGGAAGCCTCACCCAGGGGATGGGGCCTGGTGGAGATTTGTCCACAGACCTTCCAGAACTTCATCCGACTACTAGGTTCTCAGTGACCATTGCTTGTCCTCTCTCGTAGATGACGGAGGGCCGTCGATGTCAAGTACATCTCCTTGATGACCGGAAGCTGGAGCTCCTAGTACAGGTAGGTCCCACTGGGAACATTCTCCTACTTTCCTCTGTGACTACTGAATGTGCCACAGTGGTGGATTTGATGGTGGGTGGAAGGGGGCAGCCTACTGTGTTTGTATCTCTGTCTAGTAAAGCCTGTGTTGACAATGGCTGTGACATACCAAGGTGTTGTGTGTGTGTGTGTGTGCTATTTTTGCTCATTCTATTTCTATGTACAGCATGCGTCTGGTGTTCAAGGCCAGATGTATATATAACCAATTGTTAAAAAACTTCTAGAAAAGGAATTTCCGCAGCTATCGTTAGCTATTCTTCCTCCTTGGGCAGAGTTAATGCAGCATTGTAATCCAAATAACCCCTGTGTCACTAAGACTGATGCAATCTCCCTCAAAGGGGAGAAAGTTCCTTCTTTTCAAATTAAGCTTTCATTGAGTGGGAAGAGAGAAAAGGCACCTCTGTTCTCTCCCTGTCCCCTGAGGGCTAACAGCCCCCTTTTCACCCCGTGGCCTGGGTTACTGTCGCCATCAATGGCAAACATTTGGAGAAACTGAGATGGAAAAGTAACATATTTCTCTCCAAACTCAGAGCACATTAAAAACAAGACAAAAGCAAACAAAGAAACAAAAACAACACCAAAAACAGAATAGTCACAGAAGGTGTCAGAATCCTGGGCCCAGCTGTGTTCACTTGGCTCTTGAAAGGGTCATTGCTTTGCCCAGAGCCTGAAGGATGTCCCAGAAGATGATTCTAAACCTGGCTGAAGGACCTTTTGAAATCTGTTTCAATTCTAACCTTTTATGACTCTATTGGTTTGATATCCTCTGATATTATTCTCAGGATGGTCTCCTTTTCTATCATACACACACACACACACACACACACACACACACACACACACACACTCACACACACACCACACATTCAAACTCACACACACACACACACACACACACTCACACTCACACACATGCATGCGTGTGCTGGGATTACAAACACGAGCACCACATCCAGCCACCACATGGCATCTTGCCATGAGATTGTTTCAGTTCATCCTAAGGATGGAATGCTGCCTACGTGCTCATTCTCAGGACACACAAGACATTGCAAATTATTTATATGCAGATTTGTCTCTCTGGCCTTGGACTTGCTGCTTGGACTTGAAAAATGATCCAATTACAAACTTTAAGAGTTAATGCTTTCAACAGGATTCCAATAACAAAGCCATTATAAATGTGTTATAGACAATGGAGAAAGGCTCATAATTGCATCAGACACACACACACACACACACACACACACACACACCAGTTATTACGCTTATGCTTGTGGGATTTCTTTCCAGCATTTCCTTATTTATATATGTTGCATAGTTGCAATTATAATATATACATTATATGTACTTTATTTTCCCATGTATCCATGTTCTTCCCAGCACTTCCTATGTCACAGTAAATTGTTATCTTTGTTATGAGCCGAGTACATTCCAGAACTGAATATATCATTGTTATCTAATCGTTCACCCACTTAAGTGCATTTAAGGTTGCTGGTTTTCTGCCTTACAATTTTTCCACTATTACAAATAAGTGCTGTGATTACCTTATCCTCATGTGTAGCTTACCCACATTTTAGATTATGTCCTTATTAGGCGAGATTCCATGGCCCGCAGCCTGTGGTTTGATTTGAGTGGGTGAGCCAATACAGGGGGGAAAATGTACATTGAACAGAATTTTTCGAGTAGAGGACCTTTCCACTTGTTGACATCTGGCGCTTTCAGTTAGGAATCTGTGGAGGAGTTTATAGAGAAGTGGCCTGTAGGGTGTGTTTCACATGCTTTTCTGACATCTAAGCTTGGAGCCTTAGAAGTCACCCTCTGGAACAGGAAGTGAGACCACAAATAGCAGCTTGGTTACTGCTGATTAGCAAGCTGCTCTTGGGAGAGTATGAATGGAGACAGCTGAGATGACTTGTCCGAGAAAAATTTAATTACTGATTCATTTGAGAACAATTATCTTGAACCCTAGATGGCTAGAAAAACCAAAAAAAAAAAAAAAGTATTATGTTAAGCAACCTGGAGAAACTCGTGTTCTTCCCACCCTTTGGGGAAAACGTTTTCCCATGTAGTCGGTCTCCCTACAACCCCAACTTTCCTGCGTCTTGTCCCGCGAGCATGGCTGTGTTCTGTTCGGTCTACAGACAGGTCACAGCATCGGACAACTTCCCCGTCCTTACCCCCAGTGGCGTTCACTGACCTTCCCTCTGCTCCTCAAGAGCCTGCACTTGGCTGCCCCTGACCTGAGCTTTTCCCTTACAACACAAATTCAGCATTGCTGATGCTTGTAACCACTGTGTGTCCCTAGTGCCCAGTCTGGTGCCTGACATGTTGTGTCACTAGATACTTCCTGCTGAGTGAAAGAACGTGTGACCCTAAGGCATCTTCATATTCCTTCCTTGGAGGACATCTTGAAATAGTACCAACTGCCTAGCCGAGGATATGCTTTGATACATATGGTATTCATATGTATTATGTGCACACACATACATAAAAAAAATTCCAGACTCTGGTAGAGTGCGCCTCAGTATAATTGGGAGAAACAAGGTTTAAGCTATCAGACAAAAGCCAAGTTTATGTTTGTATTTCTCTTCCTTCTTACAAAGTTCTGCTGTTCAGTATTTGAGAGAAGAGCCCTTTTCCAAACGCAGTCCTGCTCTCCAACTCACATGGACCAACCAACCTCTAGGTTTTAAATGGCTCAGACATCTTAGCCCTGTACCGTTCTACGTTCCTTTTATTCATCTTTTAGTTAGCTTACAAAGTAATGGCCGTCCTTATGACAATTTTATATCTATTCATTGTACTTAGTGTGTATTTGTCCCCTCTGCCCTCACTCTGGTCCCCTTGTTCCTCCCATGCAGTCCATCCTGCATGTGCCTGCATGCAGGTGTACCCACACATTGTTAAAAGTGCATTCTATACATGAGAGAAAATGTGCGATTTTTCCCTGCCTGTCTCTGCTACCCTCTTTCCCTCCCCCTTTAGTCTTCCTCTTCATTCCATAGTCTCCATTCAGCTTTCTTGTCGTATGTATTCAAATCTAGATTCTACATCTGAGAGAAAATGTGGTATTTGTCTCTCTGGCAAACAAAGCTTATTTCACGTAACACGATGAGCTCCAGTACCATCTACTTTCTGTAAGGGATGTAATTTTCACTCTCTTTTATGGCTGACTAAAGCTACACTTTACATATATTCCACATTTTCCTTATCCATTCTTCTGTTGATGGGTGTTAACTAGACTCCAAATCCTGCTATTGTGACTAGTGCTGAGGTAAACACTGATACCTTCCGAGTCATAACCTTGATTTTGATACTTTTTTGTTCAAACATTAATAGATTTAGTCACTAAAAAATAGAAATACTGAAAACGTTTTCATTATTTTTCCTAAAATCAATTTTCGAATGTTTGTCATAATCCTTGTACTAAGAGGTGCATTTTTAGAACACTTTGGCCTGGAGTCCCAGAGCTGGGGAGGGAAAGAAAAAAGATTTTCCAGCCCATGTTTACCTGGCTAGGTTTGTAAGTGTGGGAGTCAGGTTTGGAGAAAGCATCTGTCTCCCACAGAGAAGCAAACAGGTTGACACAAGTTAGTCAACCAAGAGAGACACTCATCTGAAGTGGCAGAAGTACCACTGTCAGTCAGCAGCTATTTGCAGGGATTTCAGGAGTTTGTTGGGGCTTCACCTCAGACCTCCAGAAGGGTAAAAACCTGTGGTATAAATGTTCAGAAGGAAGCTGAGCTGACTCCAACTGCTCACCCTCTCTTGCTGGCTGTCACCTCAGGGTGCTGGGAACCGCACAGCCACATAAATAATGTTATGCAGTCATGTAAAGTTTGGTCACTGTTAGACTAATACTTCCAGGAAAAATAATGTGACCACAGTTGTTATCAAATGTTTAACCTGCATAGCAGCTTGGTTTTATTAAGTGATGTCTGGGCTTTCAAATCCCAATAGCCCTAATGAATGAAAGCTGACCCCTGCTGAGGAGGACAGAGAACCTGTGAGGAGTTTATTCTAAATATGTGGGCAATTTTTTGGGACTCATGTAGCTCCTTATATTCCTAAATCCCCCTAGGAACTGCTGGAGAGGTGACATGAATGTCCACCTACATCATGGGTGGGTACAGGCAGCACCCTGGTCACTGTAAAACCTGTAGTGTCTTGCTCTGTCATCCAAAACTTCCTATCAATGACATATTTCTAAAAAATAAGGAAAAAAAAAACCTTCATCAGAGTTAAGAGGCCACCTTCATCTTTGTCTCTGAATCAGCATCTTCTTGAGACTTCAGCATTAAGAGCTGGGGCCTCAGGCATGTTTGTGTCAGCTCCGCTTCTCAAGCCCTATCTTCCTGTTGTTGCTCCTCCTTTAAAATTCTTTTCTTTTTTTCTTCTTTTGATTGGAATGCCTATTTGCAGGAGCATTTTGAAAGAATAAAAGTTGTGTTGTGGTAGGGTGTGTGTGGGAGGTGATGGGGAGGGGGGTTAGTGATGCCTACCTGTAATCTCTGCACTCAGAAGGAAGACACAGAAGTACAGATGTAGGCTTGAGACCAGCCTAGTTTGCAATGGCCATCCAGACCTTCTTAGCCAGACCCTAACTCAAAACAAAACATGGAAAAATGTGTTTAGTGCTGGTGAGAAGGACTTAAGGAAGCGACAGACGAAATTTTCATACACGTAAGCCTATTGAAGAGGCACTGGGAAGTTGACCCCGGGAAGGTTCTGAACTTTTCCTTCTGGGTGTCGTAAAAATAGACCTCATTTTCAGTAGAATTGAATGGTGGAGGTGTGGCTCTTCCTAGCATGGACTCCCTGCAGGCTTAAGAGACTGGACTGCATCCCACTTCACAGGAAGACAAGCCAGCTCAAGAAAACAGGCATTCACTTCTCAGCCTGGACTGCTTCATTTCTCTGCTTTTCCCATCACCTTCCATGAGCAGATATTTTCCTCTGCCAACTTTCTCACCTCACATAATAAAGCTTTACACACTGAAGGCCTGTCCGCCTGCACAGACGGCCGCCGCTAGCAGTGATTGCTGCTACATTCAGGAACCTCCGGTGTGACAGGAGGTGGCATTCTAAGGATGACCATGTCTGTGCCCTCTAACCTGCTCTCTTGGTGGCTGGTGGCAGAAATTTTCAAAACGCCCATTTCTTATAAAATAGAGGAACAAAGAAGACCCAGGATTCTGAGAAGTGGGGGAGCCTCTAAGGAGCCGGTGTTTCCCAACAGAGGTTAGGAAAATAACTACATGGTGCCTCTAATCATGAAAATGTCCCTAGGGCAGAAACTAGGGTCCTCATGGTTTTTTAGAGCAAGCACATTATTAACTGGCCAACCTCCCCAGCCATTTCCTTTTCTTTGAACTCAGCTTCTAATCTAGGCATGCCTGACCTTTTGATATCACAACATATGCTGTCACCGACAGTGGTCACATTTGAGACCCTCAGAGCATGGTCACAGAGTAGAGGAAAACCACCAACTCAGTACAGTTGCACAGCTGTCCTGAGATGCATTTGACAACAGTGGACTAAGGGTTTTCACACCATGGGCTGATGGTGTCAAGATCCTGACAGGGCAGGAGGTGACTGTTGCCTTTCTCTGACAGAGACACTAGTATGTATTAGTCTTCAGGGTTAAGGACATGAATTTGGACTTTGAACAAAGCAGTACTTGGAGACAAAGTTGACACACTGCCTACTATGGACTAGAAAGGCAGGTTTATAGCTAATTTTATTTTATTTTTAAATCTGGACTTTAATGGTGACATATAGAATAAATGAACTGACTTTGTGTGTAGGTACCTATATACACTCTCACCCTCACAGCCGGTTCCCAGCCCCTTCATAATTAACATTCTCTAAAAAAAAAAAAAAAAGTAAAAGGATTGGTTTCTCCCAAGCAAACCAGGAATTCCCCCAAAGCACATGTTGGGGGGAAAAAAAAGTTAATTCCATATCTTCTCAGCTGAACAGAGTGGGCAGGTGGTATCTTCCGATTGGCTGGCTGGCCTGTCTGCTGAAGGCTGGCCCGTATCTGCCATCTGCTTTCTTCTGTGCTCCATTCACCAGGAGTTCCTGCCTCAGCCAAGGGCTAAGGATGCATGCAGAGGCTAGGAGCAGACAAAGGGCCGCAGCATCATAAACCTTCTGTCCTGAGCCTCCCAGGCCACCTCATCAAAAAGAGCCAGAGGGGGGTAGGATTGCACTGTGGTGAGCTGACCTCTGCCTTCGGTGTGACTGCCAGCATCATTTATTAAGCTCTGTTCTGTGAAACAGGCACACTACCAAATGAGCAAAACAGATGTCTCTCCAGCCCCTGGGGGTGGCCAATAATATTTAACATCTTAAAGGCACATGGTAAAGCAAACAAATGTGACGATAGAGGATAGACAGATGACGCGATGGTAATTCCATATGTCACCGAAAGTTCATTTAACAGCATGGAGGGATAAGAGATAGTTCATGAAGTATGCACACAGGATGAACAGTGTCCCATTTGGGGAGCAGCAAGGAGATGCCAAACCTTCCCCTCTCCAGCAAGGACTTTAAAAATCAGCGGGGGAGGAGCGGGGACGGGGGCGGGGGGGGGGGCGGGGAGCGCGATAGTGAGCATCTTTTTCTGTGTTGGATGAAAAGAAAGAGGAAAGCCCAGTCTCCCTGGGGGATGTGAGAGAAGGCGGAGTAACAGGACATACCAGATTGATGCTACCATCTGGGAACTCCCTCACACATACATGGCTCCAGAGCCAGACAGCTCAGCCACACACAAGAAGGGACAAGGGTGGAGGGCTGGCCACTTCAGCATCTCCAGCCTCAGGGACGACTGGTCCAGGACACTGGTTGCATAGCAACACCACTATACAGCTCCCATCCTCCAGCCCCCCACCCCCGCATGCCCTCCTGCTTCCCTTCATACTGCTCCTCTGTGCCCCATTTCTCCTTTGAAGCCAATGTTAGCTTGGTTTAGAAATCTACTCAATGAAAATCGCCGATATTTGGCTCAACGTAGAAGCTGAGGGGAGAGGGAACAAAGCAGGAAGAGAATGTAGTTAAGTTCCCTTCTTTGGACGCTCTAAGTCGCTTTCTGTCATTTTATTTTGGCTTTGGTTTTTCCGCTGAGTCCTTTACAAAACCATTTCCACAGATCGTCTTGTGTAGTGCTGAAAGAGTTCACATAAGGGCCCTCACGGGAGCAGTGAGGTGGGAGGGGGTGAGCAAATCAAGCTACACCTACAGCCCCACAGCACAGCTCAGTGGAATGGGAACAGTCTTGCTGATGGAGGGAACAAATCACACACACACACACACACACACACACACACACACACACACACACACACACACACCTGTGTACACCTTTAAGGAAGGTTTAGAAATGGAGAGAAGTTGGTCTTGGTAGAAAAGATGAATGACAAGGAACCCATGGGTTAACAGAGCCAGGGTTGGTGCTGGTTTGCACCTGTAACTCTCATGTTGAATGTGGCACATTGCTCATCCGGACACTAGTTTACTAGGTCAGTGTCTGTTCTGCATGTATACCATGATGATCTTGTGATCCAGCTGCCTTTCCCTTTGGGCTAAGAATCAGTATCCAGAGGTGATAAAGGATTGTTTCGACTATGTCACTCTTTCAGTTACTGCTCTGTTGCTGTGAAGAGACATCATGACCAAGGCAACCTTATAAAAATAAAGTATTCAACTGGGGGCTTATTTATACTTTTTGAGGGCTAGTAAGTACACGATCATCATAGCAGGAAGCAGACAGGCATGGCACTGAAACAGGAGCTGAGAGCCTTATATCCTGATCCACAGGCAGCAGACAGAGAGAGGAGACTGAGCCTGGTGTGGGCTTTTGAAACGTCAGCACCCATCCAGAGTGACACACCGCTTCCAACAAGGTCACAGCACTCCAAAAAGGCCATACCTGCTAATCCTTCCCGGTTTTACCAGCTGGGGACCGAGTTTAAATATAAGAGCCGATGGGGCCATTCTCACTCATACCCTACCTCATACCAGGTTTAGTCAATGCTGGTTCTTACTCAACAAATGGGCTGCATTGTCACTACTTGCTCCATGGTGGTGGGGACCCCTCCCCTTTTCCCTGCATTTCCACCCATGTATCCTGCCCTGTCTGGCAAGGAAGGACCCTGGGAGACATGTGGAAGCAGATGTATGTACTCATTTTGATGGGACTTGTCACACCCAGCACAAAGAGCAATGGAAGCCCACTTCCCAGGGGGAAACAGCATCCTCAAGTATGAGAGGTGGTAGAGGTGGGAACAGAAAGTGTCTCTCGGCCACTCCAGAGTTTCTAGACTCCTCTTCCTTATACGACAACTCCCCAACCCTTAAATCACCGTTTCCCCATTTTCTCAGCACAAAGCTAGTATTAAACCATCCCAGCTGTATGGATGGACTTCAAATCCTACACAGCCCCTGTCACACACTTCCAGCTGCTCGCAGGTCTCTGTGACAGCTCACCTGAGTGGTGTCCCCAACTCCACACTCAACCCTAGTGCTTAGACCTCGCCTCATCAAATCTAGGTAGCATCTTCTTACGTGCACTCTGAGAATGAGCTCCTAAGTCTGCACACATGGTCTGGCTATTCATCACCATCCTTATCTCTACATCTGATCAGTATTTTCCCCTCATAAGGGTTTGGCCTTTCCTCTCCTCGGTAGGGGAGTGTTTCCTACAGGCTTACAGTCTGCTTGGAATCCTAAAGTAGCACTTTCCCCACCTGCCATGTGTCTGGGCACCCAAGAGCAGTGTGGCTTACACAACACCACCAGGTACTTTTCCCAGAAATACTGATCTGTGATGTATTATTCCTCAAAATCTGCTCAGTAGCTCATCTTATTTGAATTTCTTCTTTTGGTTCTCAAGACCCTTCATAATCTACTCTGTTAACAAGAAACATAACATCTAATGGGTTTGCCCTGTGGCATAGCAGTTGGCATTTGAGATTTCTAATTGCAACGATTTGGCCCTGTAATTATGAGTAAAGGCAACCATGCGACTCTTCTATAGTTTTAGACCAATGGTTCTGAAATTTCTTTTAGCTGCAAATACTTTTGTCTGATGTTCTGCAAATACAAGAGGTTTAACCCCTTGTCACTAATAGAGTCTTAACAGGGACTAACCCATGAGTTAGAAATTATCACTCTACTTAGATATAAGACGATAGAAAATTCAAGTGTCCTTAATGCAAATATATGCATTCATAACAGTTCAATGCAAATTGATTTTAATTGCTTAAGCCATCTTTCAAATGTTTCGGGAAATTGTATGCCAATGAATTAATTATTATATTAGCTAATTTAATTAGCTAACATTTACTTTTGTGCCTGAGCCTATTCTAAGAGCTCAGTATGGGGCTGGACCATCCAGTCAGCCCCATCACTTGACCACACAGACAATTTTAAGTGTTTTCAGATATCTGTCATTTATCAGATAAGAAAAGTAGGGCACAGAGAACTGTGTAACTTACCCAGAGTTTCACAGCTGGTAAAGGGTAGAGAGCCAGTTCAAAGCCACGCCCTCTGCCTCAGGAGTGAGGACAGGCTCCAGAATGCTGAGGCCATGCCCCTTTAAACCCGAGTCTGGCACTTTGTAACTCTGTGATGTTGACCAGTTGGATAGCCTCTTTGGGCCGCAGTGTCTTCCTCTGAAAACAGAAACATTAGCTTCTAGCTCCTTTAGTCTTATCACTAAACCAATGCTAATTTGTGTCTCATAGACTTCAGTTACGAGTGAGTGAATCTGAGTATGTGCTATGCTCAGCAGAGCCCTGGGCAGTTGGCCGGCATCTCTTAACTGGAACCCATAAAGTTCAGGTTGGACCACTTGGTAGCTCTGGAAACCTGGGCAATCCTTTGTCTTTGCTGCCTCCTCTGTGAAATGGGAATGTTAGCCTTGGCTTGGTTGGGGGGGAGGTGTGCATAGAAGACTATGGGATGTTACATCATTTGTAGGAGTGTTATTTCTAATTACTTTGTCTTCCGTGGGATTGTGCTCAAGCCTTTGTGCAGTATTTGCAGTGTTCAGCTAGGGTTACTGGACAAGTGATGGGCTGACAGTCCGTCAGAGCACACTTTAGCTGCCTGACCCTTATCACCTGATCTTTTCCCAGGCACTGGTCACCACTGCTCATCTTCCCAGTGTCACATACAACTCATATGACAAGGTCATGCTATGGTGAGGGAATTTATGTACGTGTCTTTGTGCAGACTCTATCTAACCACCTAGAGGACTGAATTAGGTTTTGTCCTCCAATGATGTCAGACCTGATCACTCATCATCCTTGGGGATAAAATGGGGGAGGGGTGAGATTGATAGTTGCCATGACAATGCGTTATAAATGACCCATCCTTAGTGTTTGGGGTTAAATGGTGGTGAAGCACACACTATATGGCTGGATCGTATTGGCTATGACCTGTGAGAAAGCTAAAAACGGAAGGCACATTCTCCCCAATATAAACAAGCCTGTGATGGGATTGCCCAGCCTATGACTCACAGACTCGGGTTACCTCAAGTTCAAGTTTGCGTATTAACTGCTGTTTCCCAGAAGGCCTGTGTACCTTTCATAGAGGTTGCAGTCCCCTGACCCACATTTTATAGTGCACAGTGGGACTTGTGTCTTAGGGCATTCAGACGCACTCTGCTTCACTGCAAAGCTCAGAATCCTGTGTGGAACTGCAGCAGCCTCCCAGGGTTCCCTGGAGAACCCCATTTCCCCCAAAGAATGCTTCAGGGCCAGCACACACTGATTAAGGATCTTTTTTTTTTTCTTTTAGGGAAGGCAGTTTTAAAATTCCACATGGAATCCTTTGAGCGTGGTAATAGACCAGTATACTGATCGTTCTGTTTTAAATTGTTGATGGATTGTAAGATATATTGCTACAATAAACTGGGCCATATGTTGGTTTTATCAAACATCCTGTGTAAGCATTCCTCCACTTTGACCTTCTGTATGCTCATAACAGTGCCAGTGGCTTATAAAATAACAAAAAGAGCATCGATAGACTAATATCTTCCTATTTCCTGCTAGGGTCATTTAGAACTACAGCGGTCCTCCAGAACACCTGGGAACCACGTTGCACAGTACCATATGTGAGTTTAGAGACAAAGAAGTGTGAGGGAAACCAATGCTTTTCACTCCCCTCTGGAGATTAATCAACTGACGCCTAAGCTAATAATTATCTTGGTATTGAAATGCCTTCAGTGTGGTTGGGTCTGTCAAACACCCCCCCCCCCCATAAGCACTTATGTATACTGATAACACACATATACACATGCTCTCGCATGCATGTACTTATACTCAGGTGAACACATTGACCCTATCACAACACTCACATGTATACACAAGTACACATTCATATAGCACACATATATATGTATATATATACACACGTATATGCATATAGTCACATAAAGTAACCAATCTTAGAGAGCAGAGATGTCCTATATACTCTTAGTTCACCAAACTATACTCTTTTTCTTAAAACTTTTATTTTTATTTTAGTTGCATATATGCACATGATTGTGTGTACGTATGTGCATATGACTGCAGTGTCCAAGGTAACCAGAGGTATCTGATGCTCCTGGGCTACTAGATGATTGTGATATGCCTGATGTCAGGTACCGAGACCCAAGCACAGGCACTCTAGAGGAGCAACAAGTGTCCTTAGCCGCCGAGTCCTCTCTCCCGACCACGACTATACTTGTGAATAAGATGAAACTGGTTGTTCTCCTACATGGTCTGACTATTGGCTCAGTGGCACTGGGTGGAATTCATTCTAGATCCATCCTGTGGCCCTTAGCTCACGTCCGTGACAACAGGCATGAGTATATTGTCACCAGGCAGCAAACCCCAGCTAGCCCACATATCACCCCCGTCCCTTGCAACTGTAGGAAAAGGACTCTTTTCATTGAGGGAAACGCTTCCCAGATGGGCCCCCAAGCCTTTTCCATCTTCCCATCCAGACCGTAAGGCTCATAGCCCCATGTCTAGCTGGTCACCCAGAGGGGAGCAGAGCGAATGCAATTGTTTGAAATCAGCAGTTCTTAATGTGTTTCGAGAGGAACAGTGCTAGCATTGCTCGCTCAGCATGGGGCAGGATCACGCTATCTGGAATCTGGCCAGGGAAGGCCCAGAGTATTGGGATTAGAGGTGTACGTGGTCTGTAAGAGTCCCAGGAGACTACAGGTTATTTGCAGTTCTGGAACTTGATTGCATGTTTTACAGATAGAGACAGTGCAGGGGGTGGGGGGGGGGGGGTGGGAGTGAATGGGTCATAGACTTTTAGATTAAAAGGATTTGAAATTGTAAAGGTTCATGGTTGGCAAATTGCATCCTCAGCTTTTAAGGATGCTTTGCTTTGCTTTGCTTTGCTGTTTATTCTGCTGCGGCAACTCACTTAATTACCTAGGCTGGCCTTGAACTCAAGATGCTCATGGGCCTGTACCGCTGACTCCACCCTCAGTGTGTGTGTCTTGGAAACAAGTGAGGCAAGTATTCTGCAATACTGGTAGTTTCTTTTCTTTGCTAAATAAAGGCATCAATAAATACTGTCATCTATCCTAGACATATATATATATATAAACTTACACCCAAAGAACATGAAATCAGGATAAAGGATAGTCTTTGGAACAGATCACATTCACTAGTTTTCCATATATTAGTTATTTTTCTTGTCTTACCATCACTCTGACCAAAGGGCATCCAGATTTCTAATCGTGGGGTTGGTCTTCATGGTAGCCAGCTTCCATCACAAGTCATCTGATTAACATAATCTCAAGCTCATAAGCTCTTGTACTGGGGCTGCTGCAGTGGCTCAGTGGGTAAAATGCTTGCCACTGAACCTGAGGACCTGAGTTCAATCCCCGAGACCCACATGATGGAACGAGAGAACAAACTTCAGCAAGCTGCTCTCTGGCCTCCACATGTGTGTCATAGCATGTACCTCATTCAAGCAAATAAATGTAATTTAAAAATTTCTCCTAATACTTGGAACAGTCAAGGATTATAGGGGTCAGATTCCCCTATATATGAGAGACCACAGCAGTTAAATTCTTAATTGTAAAGCAACAGCTATTGCTAGAAGGTAGCTCAGTGGTAGCATGCTTATTTACCATGCTTGAGGTCCCGGGTCCCATCCCCAATACTGCAAAAACAAATAAACAGAAACAATAGCTAAAGACCTAGCCATCCAGATCTCAAACTTTGGTTTTGCTAACTGAAACAAGACTAAAGGTAATGTGGAAAATCTCAGCTTCCAAGCATGAAGTAGGATGTGAACCCACATTGGATTACTGCAGTAAAGTGCCACAGGCTGAGTCGGGGGATTGAATTTAGAAATGCATGCTTCATGGGTCTGCATGATAGAAGTCTGAAGTCCAAGATCAGATGTGGCTGAGGTTTAGCGCTCTCTGTCTCTTTCTGTCTCTCTGTCTCTATCTCTGTCTCTGTGTCTCTGTCTCTCTCTCTCTCTCTCTCTCTCTCTCTCTCTCTCTCTCTCTCTCTCTCTCTCTCTCTCTCTCTCTCTCTCTCTCTCCACCGCCTCACTGTGATCTTCTTCCTCCTCCCTCCTCCTCTTTCTTCCTCCTCTTTTCTGTCTTCTTCCTTTTACTTTCCCCCTTTTCTTCCTCCTCCTCCTCCTTCCTTCTTGACACCAATCCCACCGGATGAGGACTCCACCCCCATAACCTCATTTAATTATCTCCTTCAAGGTTATTTCAGAATCCAGTTACATTCTAAAGCAACATGAGTAAAAAATGGTAACAGTGAATTTGAGAGGCTATAGAGGTGACTCGGGGCTTAAGAGCATTATTCAACCAGAGGACCCAAGTTCAGTCCCCAGCACCCACACCGGGTACTTACAACCACATGTGGCTCCAGCTCCAAGGGATCCAGTGCCCTCTTCTGACCACCTCAGGCACCTGCACCCACATGCACATTCTCACACAGAGACATGCACACAATTTTAAAATGAAAACTGTTTATATGAAACTATGGCTTTGGAGAAAGGACAGTTCAGCCCATAACCGTGACCTTGAGTCAATAACCTCTTTGAGTCTTAGGAGCTATTTTACCTTTTAATGTGTAAGGAAAAGAATGAACAATAAAAGCAGCTGGCATTCCAGGGCACAACAGTGACGCTACCTACCAGCATGTCCCACTATTTTTATAAGGGTCCAGTAGTATGTTGTCTGGAACGAGCCATCAGTCTCTCCATCTGGAAGTCAGTATTTCTCAGGGACTGGCTTCCCTGTTCTGGCTCTGAGGGCTGCAGTTGCCTTCACACTCGGCGTGTCCAGGGAGCAAGCCAAGTCTCAGCTGGGTTCAGCCCTAGCCCTTTCAGACCTGAGTCATCATTTCTGAGTTCAGTTTGTATCACCCCCTGTAACACTCTGTCATAGCCACCGTAAGATGTGGCTAACCACTTCCCACATCTCCCTCCTCTTCTGTGGCCGCACACAACAAGCCTATATGCCTGGGACTTGAAGAGCCTTGAGTTAGACTGGCTGTCTTTGACCATGTGGAAATCCAGGAAACCCCATATGCCTAAGCCCTCAGGCTGCTGGGAGCTCACAGAACAAAAGGACCAGGATGCTAACTACATCCAAGGCCAAACTGACTGCATCACCACCCAAACCCAAGAACTTTACAAGTACACCAGGAGTTCCTTTTGGCAGGCACAGTGCATATGGCAGGAATCCTGCTGGCTGAGCTTCACCCTGAAGAGGCTCATTCAAAAGTTATTTCCTCACAAACAGCTTCCCTAGTCTTCCACCCAGATGACTTACTAAGTAAGTGGTGACCTCCAAAATGGCCTCCGGAAATGCTGATTCTTCCAGCCCAGCCCTGAGGTTACACTAGTCATCATAAGATGCCTTTTCTTCAATGTCATGGTTTATAGCTAGTACACTAGATTATACTAAGGGGAGCCAGGCACTTGCAGTCTGAAGCGTGACATGTCAGTCAAGTCAGATATACAGAGAACAATTTACAAAAGAAGAAACACTGTGAACCAAGAAATGGGGAAGCAAAGAGATAAGATTATTAAACCGGCCACCCATACACGGTGCATTATAGCTCAGCGCTTTCCCAAGTGAGAATAGGAAAGTCCTGCCCTGTCTTTCACAGGCCTGCTCAGCCTGCTGTACCTCTCCAGACATTTTCAATGTTCCCTGGCCAGGTTCCCATGGAGACCACCAGATTCTCAACTGCTATGATGTTGTAGGAACAGGAAACAGAAAGCAGAACATGAGGGGTAGAGTAGAAGGCACAGAAGACCCTCTGGTTCTGTAAATGGGCATGCGTCGGCTGCACAAGAGGGGTATAATTCAGATTTGTGGTAGGGTCTCACCGTGTATTTCCAGCACTCACACTCATAATTCCCCTGCCTTACCTTCCTTAGTCTGGGATTACAGATGTACAAAACTGTCTGTCCTCCCCTCTCCCTTGCCTTCTCCTTCTCCGTCCCCCTCCCCTCCTCTTCTCCCTCTTTCTCTTTCTCTCCTTTGCCCCCATGTGGTGTGTGTGTGTGTGTGTGTGTGTGTGTGTGTGTGTGTGTGTGTGTGTGTGCACGCGCGCGCATGTGTGTAGTGCGTGTGTGTGTGTGTGTGTGTGTGTGTGTGTGCACGCGCGCGCATGTGTGTAGTGCGTGTGTGTGTGTGTGTGTGTGTGTGTGTGTGTGTGTGCCAGACAACCTTAGATATCATTCTTCAGTTGCTTTCCACATTGTATTTGTGAGACAGGGTCTCTGGCTGGCCTAGAATTCACCAAATAAGCTAGACAGGCTGTTCAGTAGGATCCAGAGAGCCACCTGTCTCTGGGATTACAATGATACTACAACCCTGATACCATCACCACTGCCACCATGGCCACCACCCCCACCACCACTGTCATCTTCTCTTCCTAGTGGGATGCAAGGTTGGCTGTCAGAGGTGGAGCACCTGTGAACCTATTGGTCAGAACAGAGAGATGAGCTAGACCTCTGGTGACAACATTGTTCTAGTGGTTAAAAGCCTAGAAGGTTCCATTCAGATTGACAAGTTACCCAATATACCGTGGCTGAAATTTTGACCCTGTGACCCTCTGTAACTGTTACACATTGCCACCTGCTGACTTGAGATGTTGGAAAATTAGAATCAGTGTCAGTAAACGAGGCTAAAAGGCTCGACTGGAACCCCTGACTTCTCAGAAGAAACTGACTCAGAGCTTAACTGTGTCTTGTGAGAAATTTCTTTCTCGATTAGTGACCATATGAAGAAAGGGAGAAAGGGGGCAGTTAACTTGTTTCAACTTTCACTTGTGATTTTGGGTGGTCCTCTCAACAGTAAACCCCCTGTGGAAACATTTCCCTAACCTTGCACTCCCTCAAAACAAATGCCCACCAGAGATGCTCTGCATCAAGAAGTGAGATACACTTTATACTTTTTTCCCAGTGAGATTTGGCATGTTTACCTGTAAGACTCCGCCAAGAAGCCCTACAGTAAAAGAGTCTCTGGGTTGTTGGCTCTCTGGACCATTTCAAACCCTCCAAGATAGGCCAGGAATTCTTTTGAGGGCCCACAACCTCTTTTTTAAAAACATTTTTTACACATACATTTATATTATTACACATATAAAATAAGCTACATACAGCAAGAAGAACCATGAAACAATCAGGAATTACATTAATGTTACAGTCATAGTGTTTTGGCTATTTGTATTTGGCAACCTTGAAGAAAACATGTTTCCTATCTTGGTGACTCTAAAATTGTGAATGTAAATCAATATCTATCATATCTCATCATTATCAACTTAAAGCATCTATCTAGACCTAAAAACATCTCAACCCCTAAACAACTAAGCTTAATTGTAAAACTAAACTATCTGGTCTTCAATCCCATTAGAGACTTAAGAAGGAATAAAATTAATTACCTGAATAAGCAGGAACTACAGGTTAGCAGCTTCCAAAGTGAAAAAAAAAAAAATGACAGAGACAGTTTACTGTCTGAGCAGTCACCCAAAACTCTCTATAATGTTGGAGCATCATCTTCAGCCTTCTGGCCCAATATATCTGACAGACGTATTTGTGAGGCAGGAACTATTGAGGACTTGCTTACCCTGTCTTGGCAAAGTTTGGCCGTGGACTCTGCCTGCATCCAAACTTGCCTGTTTTTAGGCAGAATTCTATCTATAGCCAAAAGGATGACATTTTGCCCAGTGGCTTGTTTGCTACATTTGAAGCCATCTCCATAAGGAGGTTTTTTTGATGT
This sequence comes from Acomys russatus, assembly GCF_903995435.1. Classification (NCBI taxonomy): domain Eukaryota; kingdom Metazoa; phylum Chordata; class Mammalia; order Rodentia; family Muridae; genus Acomys; species Acomys russatus. The sequence continues at coordinate 52,195,994 of NC_067145.1, forward strand.
TCATCTTTGAGGTAGGCTGGGTGTTGCCAGGAATTAACCTGTCTTATTGTCAAAGAACCCTTAAAACAATAAAAACATCTTTAAATGCCATATTCTATAGGACTTTGAGGTTTTTGAAGACCTTATCTATTTTACCTTATCTATCTATAGAATCCTATCTATCTTTACACCTAGGATATTCTTGTGATAAAAATAGACTAGTAATTGACATTACCATGATTTGATCAACTAACAACTAACTTGTAGAACTTACTATCCTAAACAGCCTGCAAGAGCACTTTCAAAGTATTGGAGGTAAACCTTGTATTCTACTTGAGTTGTATGGGTACAATACCTCATATTCAAGTAGAAATATATGTAATGTGTGTGAAGAATAATCTTAAATTTGAATTCTATACCAAAGTATCAAAATTAAACATATTTGCATCAATATACAAACTTCTATACCAATGAATTAAAAATAACCTTGTGAGCAACAATTAAGGCTTTAAATTGAGGAGTAGACACAATAATTTACCTTTTGTCCTATCATCCCTATATATTTATAAATACCCCTTTCTTTCTTTTCAACCCCTATCTCCAAACCTAAGAAAGAAAGATAAAGGAAAAGAGGGACATCCCTGAGTCCAACCTCGTTTTCTCTCTGAATAAGACCAATAGTAACTTATAACCAACTCCCAACGAAAATAAACATCTATAGCCCAAGAAAGCAACCAAAAAAACTACCCAACCACCCTTAAGGGAAATGGGGCGTGACACATGGTATATATTCACTTATAAGTGGATATTAGCCCAACATAGATGTCCTCTGAGAGACTCCACCCAGCGAGGGATCAGGAAAGATAGTAGGACTCAAAGCTGGACTCGGGGCAGAGCGCTGAGAGTTGCAGGGCAGAGTGGGGAGATGGAAGGTCCAGGGGGGAGCAGAAGCTCCACAGGGACCATCAAGGCCTGTGGATCTGGGCACAGGGGGCCTGCACAAACTGATACACCAGGCATGCACGCAGAGAACCAAGATCCCCTTTTCAGATGTAGCCGATAGACTGCCAATTCTCCATGTGTGTGGGAGGTGGCGGGGTGGGACTGCTGCTGAACCTCTGATATGCACTTGGGGACCCAAAACTTCTTCAGGACCCTAGGAATAAAGCTTGATAAAATAACGCTCCAGAAAATGCCACACCTGGCTCTGGGGAGGCCATATAACCTCTCAGCTCTCCCAAGAACCAGCTGTGTGGCTCTGAGCAGGCACTTCCCTTTTCTGTGTTTTACCATCCAAAAGTGATGTTTTTACCAGGTGTAATTTAAGCACTCAGGGGGTAGAGGCAGGAAGATTGCAAGCTCCAAGCTAACCTTATTTATCTAAATAACAAGCCCTTGTCTCAAATGGAGGAGGGAGGAAACGGTGGAGGAAAAGGTGTTCTATACCTCTTCCCTTCTAATGCACACGCATGCACATGTACACACACACACAGGCACGCATGCACACATGCATGTATGAATGCCATCATCTAAATGATTCATTTCCAGCACTTCCTAATGGTCTCCATCTTAGGTTCTGATAGTTTGGGCTCAAATGATACCTTAGTGGCATGTCCTGCATACATGTCATCACAGGAAGTTATCTGATTGCCTGCAGGTCCGTTAGCCAAAGTGAAACTAAGAGAAAAGCTAGACAGAGAAGAATTTCAGAACTAGGAGTGAGCTCTTATATAGTTCACAGATGGATGGGAGTAGAGTCTTAACTTTGTCGGATTAAATTGTCCGTTCCCTGTGTCTCCAGCTCATTTAAGTCGCTCACTTTTCATGGTCTTCCTGGACACGATCCCTGCATCCACATGGCCTGTCTGAGTGCCCATCCCTTTTCTCTGCGTGTCTATGGTGATCCTCAAGACTGCCCTCTGGCCCGGAAATTTCAGGCTCATCAATTTAGCTTTCCTGATGCCCCAGGAGATGAAATTAGTCTCTTTAAAACTTTTCTTCTCCTGTCAGGCAATCAAGTTCTGATGTCCTTTGACCGTTCAGAAATGATTACTTAGAATTGCTGGAAGGAGCCTCAGGGGTAAGGGGTCTGATTCCACCCATTCTTCTTCCTCTTGGAGCAGAGGACTGGGGGCTGAGCTCATGTCTGCAAACGGGGCTATATTTTAGGAAAGACTGAACTAATTTGTGTCTAGGGACCGGCTGCTAGCTGTTTCTCCCCTCCTTCTCTCCGGTGTTGGCAGTGCTGGGTGTAAAACCCAGGATCTCCTGGTTGACAAGAATTCTATTGCTCGGCCATGACCTGCAGCCTCCACAGACCAGGCTGGCTTGGTCACCTGGATGTTTGGGTTTGTTTGTTTGTTTGTTTGTTTGTTTGTTTGTTTTAACTAGCTCACAAATTCTCAGCAATGAGAGAACTTCTTTCTGTGAGTCCAGTTAGACATGTCCGTTATATGAGACAGAGACAGTGACAAAGGCTGATAGACTTACTATAGATTCCTTTCAAAAGCTCATAACTTGAGAGGAGGAAGGACAGACAGCATCTGGTACAGCTCAGGCTGGCCTCAGCCTCTCTACGTAATTGAAGAAGACCTTGAACTCCTGATTCCTGATTTGGGGTTTCATGCATCATGTGTGTACCCCCACAACTGGTTTTATGTGGTGCTGGAGATGTAGCCCAGGGCTTCGTGCATGTTAGGAAAAACACTCCACCAAATGAGCTACTCCTTCCTCCTCAGGCTTTGCCATTTTAAAAAAATGTCACCTTTTTTTTGTTTCAAACCATCATTTAACAGTTTTTTGAAGCAAAATTTATCTTTATAAAATTATGTATGTTTTGCTTTATTTTGTTTAAAATGTAGTCTCATGATGCAAGCCAGGTTGTCCATGGGTACTGTTCACAGTGACCTGACACTCACAAGTCTCCGGCCTTAACTTTCTAAGGGAGGGGAGTTCAGATGTGCACCACCACAGATGGCCTGGACTGCAGGCATTTAAAGCATGCAACATGCCTGTCTTGACATGTGTGTATACCTGTGGACTGTGGAAAGGCCCCTGGCTGGTTCAGCAACTACAACCGGCACAAATGCCCCCTGAACCCATGTGGCCCCTGCCTTCCCCTAGCCACTATTTGTGGCTTTGAATGGAAGTCATTGGTTATTGCCACAAGATGACCCTTAGATAGCTGAGCAGGCAGTTTGTTTCTGAGTGTTCCTGGGATCCAGGAAATTTTCAGGTGCATTTGGAAGAAAGTTAGGTGGGTTTTTTTTTTTTTTTTTCTTGTTTCATTCTCTGTGCTTTCACCCAGATTGTAAGTCTGGGTATTTTGGGGCCAGGAATGCACCGTGGGATATTGTTCTAGCCTTGAAGGGCTCTCAGGAACAGTGAGGGAAACCCGTGTTGTACTCTTTTTTTTTTTTTTTTTTTTTTTTTAATTAATTTATTTTTGTTACATCTCAATGTTTATCCCATCCCTTGTATCCTCCCATTCCTCCCCCCCCCCATTTTCCCATTATTCCCCTCCCCTATGACTGTTCCTGAGGGGGATTACGTCCCCCTATATATTCTCATAGGGTATCAAGTCTCTTCTTGGCTACTTGCTGTCCTTCCTCTGAGTGCCACCAGGTCTCCCCCTCCAGGGGACATGGTCAATGTGAGGCACCAGAGTACGTGAGAAAGTCGTATCACACTCTCCACTCAACTGTGGAGAATATTCTGACCATTGGCTAGATCTGGGAAGGGGTTTAAAGTTTACCTCCTGTATTGTCCTTGGCTGGTGCCTTAGTTTGAGCGGGACCCCTGGGCCCAAATCTGCCTATCATATTGTTTCTACTTGTAGATTTCTTAGGACCCTCGGATCCTTTTATTTTGCTGTTCTCCCATGCGTCTCTCATTTAGAGTCCCAATAGGATGCCTTCCCCTCTGCCAGTTTCCTGGTAAGTGAAGGCTTTCGTGGACATGCCCCTTGGGCTAGTATGCAGATATAAGTGAGTATATACCATTGATCTTTCTGCTTCTGGTTAACTCACTCATTATGATCATTTCTAGCTCAATCCATTTATCCACAAATTTGGGAATTCCTTGTTTTAATAGCTGAGTAGATTCCATAGTGTATATGTACCACAGTTTCTTTATCCACTCTTCTACTGAGGGACACTTAGCTGTTTCCATGTTCTGGCTATTATGAATAAGGCTGCTATGAACATGGTTGAGCAATTTTTCTTGTTGTGTGCTGGAGCATCTTCTGGGTATATTCCAAGGAGTGGAATAGCTGGGTCTTGAGAAGCCCTATTCCATTTTTCTGAGATAGCACCAGATAGATTTCCAAAGTGGCTGTACTAGTTTGCATTCCCACCAGCAATGAAGGAGTGTTCCTCTCTCCCCACATCCTTGCCAGCATGTGATGTCGCTGAATTTTTGATCTTAGCCATTTTGATGGGTGTAAGATGGAATCTCAGAGTTGTTTTGATTTGCATTTCCCTGATGACTAAGGAGGTTGAGCATTTCTTTAAGTGTTTCTCAGCCATTTGATACTCCCTGTTGAGAATTCTCTGTTTAGTTTCCAAGCCCCATTTCTCATTGGGTTATTCGGTTTGGTGGGTTTAATTTCTTGATTCTTTATATATTTTGGATATTAGACCTTTGTCAGATGTAGGGTTGGTGAAGATTTTTTCCCAGTCTGTAGGCTGTCGAGTTGTTCTCTTGACAGTGTCTCCTGCCTTACAGAAGCTTCTCAGCCTCATGAGGTCCCATTTATTAATGGTTGACATTAAGCCTGGGCCGTTGGTGTTCTGTCAGGAATGTTGTCTCCTGTGCCAATATGTCCAGGCTCTTTCCCACTTTTTCTTCTAAGTGGCTTAGTGTCTCTGGTTTATGTTGAGGTCTTTAATCCACTTGGATTTGAGTTTTGTGCAAGGTGACAAATTGGGTCCAGTTTTATTTTTTACACATAGACCTCCAGTTAGACCAGCACCATTTGTTGAAGATGCTATCCTTTTCCATTGAATGATTGGCTTCTTTGTCAAAAATCAGTGACCATATGTGTGTGGATTCATATCGGGTCTTCGATCGATTCCACTGATCAACCAGCCTGTTGCTGTGCCAGTACCATGCTGTTTAAGTACTATTGCTTTATAGTACAGTTTGAGATCAGGTATGGAGATTCCTCCGGAGCATCTTTTATTGTACAAGATTGTTTTAGCTATTCTGGGTTTTTTGTTTTTCCATATGAAGTTCAGCATTGAACTTTCAATGTCTTTAAAAAATTGTGTAGTTATTTTGATAGGGATTGCATTGATCTGTAGATTGCTTTGGTAGGATGGCCATTTTTACTATGTTAATTCTCCCGATCCATGAGCAGGAAGATCACGCCATCTTCTCAGGTCATCTTCAATCTCTTTCTTCAGAGTTTTGAAATTTTTTTCATACAAGTCCTTCACTTGCTTAGTTAGGGTAACTCCTAGATATTTATATTGCTTGTGGCTAATGTGAAGGGTGTGGTTTTCCTAATTTCTTCCTCTGCAAGCTTGTCATTTGTGTATAGGAAGGGCTACAGACTTTTTTTGAGTTAATTTTGTATCCAGCCAATTTGCTGAAGGTGTTATCAGCTTTAGGAGTTCTCTGGTGGAGTTTTGAGGGTCACTTATGTACACTATCATATCATCTGCAAAGAGGGATAATTTGACTTCCTCCTTTCCCATTTGGATACCCTTGATCTCCTTTTGTTGTCTTATTGCTCTGGCTAGAACTTCGAGTACTATATTGAAGAGATATGGAGAGAGTGGGCAGCCTTGCCTTGTTCCCGATTTTAGAGGAATTTCCTTGAGTATCTCACCATTTACTTTGATTTTGGCTATTGGCTTGCTGTATATAGCCTTTATTATGTTGAGGAAAGTGCCTTGTATCCCCGATCTCTCTAAAACTTAAACATGAATGGGTGTTGAATTTATCAAATGCTTCTCTGCATCCAAGGAGATGATCATGTGGTTTTTTTATTTTCAGTTTGTTTATATGGTGGATTACATTGATGGATTCCGTATATTAAACCATCCCTGCATGCCTGGAATGAAGCCTACTTGGTCATGATGAATGATATCTTTGATGTGCTCCTGTATTCGTTTTGCAAGTATTTTATTTAGTATTTTTGCATCTATGTTCATAAGAGAAATTGGTCTGAAATTCTCTTTCTTTGTTGAGTCTTTGTGAGGTTTAGGTATCAATGAGACTATGGCCTCATAGAATGAATTTGGTAATTTTCCATCCACTTCTATCTTTTGGAGTAGCTTGAAGAGTATCGGTATTAGCTCGCCCTTAAAGGTCTGGTAGAATTCTGCACTGAAACCATCTGGCCCTGGGCTTTTTTTGGTTGGGAGACCATCGATGATTGCTTCTATTTCTGTAGGGGAAATGGGACTATTTAACTTCGTGTTGTACTCTTATGAGCCAGACTCAGCTCGCTGTGGGTGGAAAGTTTTACTTCTTCTTGGCACTAATCCAGAAAGACTGAGTAGGAAGAGCCCTGGGACCTGTTTTTTGCTGTTGTTGTTGATTTAGTTTGATTTGGGGGTGTTTGTTTGTTTGTTTGTTTGTTTTTAAATGAAATCTCAACATAATGCTGAAGAAGGCCCCTGGCCATGCACGATGGGATGCAGGTTCTCAGGTGAACAATAGGCAGGTGCCCATGCGGGAGTGGGAGCAGCTACCCTTCCGGGCGATGCTCCAGACCTCTCCCTGATCTCTTTGTCTTTGGTTTTGGTAAACACTTCACAATCAGGCTTTGAACTCCTGAGAAAGTTTCTTGTTGTCCTCCCAGGTGTATAGACAAGAAAATCAGAGTAAGCAAAAGTCACCAGCATTCTGTTCTTTCTCGCATGTTGAGTTATAAAAGTTTCCTTTCAAACACACCCACCTGGTTGGCTTACATATAGAGGCAGTTATGTGAAACTGAAGGGAAAAAAATACACAGAAAAGAGCAGACATCTCTCTTGTGGCTCCCACCCAGTAATGAACAGTCCATGTGGCTTTCTTTATGTGGACAGCTATGTAAACACACAGAACCCACATTATGTCCCTTATCTCTTGCTATTGCCATTGTACCAGGTGCCCACTCTGCATTGCATCCTGGGAAGTGCTCACTCTGTGACCACAATCTATGGCTTACTGTTCAATGCCATGGGGGTGACTTATTCAGAATGACACAAGTAAAGGCAAATGTAAGAGTCAGACACTTTGAAATATTCTGTGACACTTAAAACAGCAAGAAAAAAAAAAGAATTAGTGCCTTATATTCATGAAAAGCAAGACATGTTACTTCAAATGACATAGATATGACATTGACCCCCCAATTTAAGCCAAGAGGAAATGAGCCATGTCTAAAGACACTAAAATTCCCTTCCTAGACTGGTCTTGAAATTACTTTTTTAAAAAACCTAAAGTTCTCAGTTGCACAGAATGTGTGAATTTTTCTTCCTTGGTGAAGATATAGCCCCACAAATGCCAAAGGCTCAGATTACACATGAATGGCTGTGTTTTGTGACATCACAAGTGTGTTTTGTGACATCACTATATATTTATATTTATTGTCTTTATTCCTTACATTTTTAATATGTTGTATCCACAAAACATTAGAGAGAAGGATCAGGCAATAAAAATGGGACAAGCACTAGCATTATCAATTGAGCTTCCCTTGCTCAATTTTTAAAACATCACTGATTTAAATTTTTTTCTACCACATTAAATGGGTATAAAGTGTCATTTTGCGTAACAAATGATTCTGAATATTGGCTGCTTAGCCATGAGACATGTCCTCGGTCACCTACTTAAAAACAAGACTATAAATTTAGGTTATATGTGTTAGGAGGCAGATTTTTATTACTAAGTACAACTTTTGTAAAATGCACCTAGTCGCTTAAAGCATTTGGGTAGCCAACACCTCATTAGCAAGGAAATTGGGTTTGGGTTTGGGCAGGCTTGGTTTTAGCATTGCGGGGGCTGGCCCCTGGGACCTGATCATGGGAGGCCAGCATTCTATCACTGAGGTGCCCATGTCTGTGTTACTAATAATTCTACTCAAGAATTCCATATTATAGCCTCTTAGGAGGGAAAAAGAAAGAAGTGTTTACCGTGCTCATAGGTTGTGTGTTCAGAAAGGGGCCTAAGCTCACTTAACATTTTCTGACCTCTTCATTCTCCAGAAGAGAAGGGAAATGGGGTGGTTCTCAAGGTATGGAAAGCCCCATCTTTCTTCTAGACCAGCCCGCTACCTTAAGGGACTCTCTGCGGGACAGAAATCCAGAGATGAGATCCAGGTGTGAACACCACCCTCCTGCAACTTGGCGAGCTACCAGGGCTGTAGTGTAGCCAAGCAGAGTCTCCAACAGACAGAAGTTAACACGCTCTGGGAGCGAGCAGGAGCTGCAGTTTCTCTAGCTCTTCTTTCCCCCTGTTCATTCCTCTACAGGAAAGCACAGAAGAGTCCTGGTAGGTGTTGCTACAGCTGTACTCTCTGGCTTTTCTGGAACGTTCTATCCCTTTTGAAAGCTCAGACACTGGTGGTGAGATACCACTCAGCTGACTTACCATCAGATGGCACATGGTAACTGTTTTCGGCATCTCCCAGAGAGAGGAAGTGCATTCACGCTGTGTTTAAGATAGGACTCTGCAAACAGTTGGCCTGAGTCTGTCCTTGCTATCTATCCCGTCACCACCTCTAGCCACTTCATCCTCCCAAGAGTGGGGATTACAGGAACACATCGCCAGGTCCAGATTAAAAATCCGACCATGTACATCCGTGTACACACCATCTGACCTTACACATGAGCATACATGGTGACGCTCCCCTGCCACCGTCTTGCTTTGCTTTCTCTGGGAAGCAGTACAAGACTTCTCATATAGATTAGAGGGCTGTGCTGGGACTGTACCGGCTAAGGGCAGGGGCTGGTTCCACTCTGGTGGGGAGGGGTTAAATGTAGACCATGGTGGTAGGCTGTACAGCTCCACTTTTCTGTACTTAGAACTGCAAAATCCTGCAGTTGGTGGATGTGGGATAAGAATCTTGGTCTCTGCTCTTGTATGTAGGCTCTTCTTCTGGTCGTTGGTGTAGGTGATGAGACCCAGCACCTTGCACATGGTAGACAAATGCAGTACCACCAAGCAACATCCTCCCCTGTCCTCATGGCTTTGGACTATGACGAGCTTTCATTGTTTTTTCACCTTTTCCCTTGAACACATCCTCTACTCCCTGGAAAGTCAGAAAGGCTGGGAAAGGCAGCTGCACAGACAATGACGTCTCCTTTGTGCCTGTGACTCAGGCCACAGTCTGGCCTTTCCTCCTGCAGATGAGGGAAAAGGGTGAGAGGTGACAGCTCCATGCCCAGTGGACACTCAGCCTGGCAGCTGATGACACCGTTTGCCCCAGGGTCAGAGCCTGTGGTGATTTCCCTCTTATGGGCTGACACACTATTATGAATGGAAAGCCTATTAACTCGATTCCAGAAAGGAGGCCTCTGCGAAGAGGCCTCAAGAGAGCGAGCAAGGCCAGCTGAGGAAACTAACAATGCAACTGCAGATCAGGTCACGGCTAGGCTCCAGGGCTGGTGACAAGGAGAGGTCAGAGAGTCTGAGGCATGCATGGGAACCATCTCATTAAGAGTCTTCCAGCTAAACATTGCAGAGCGCCCTGCCGGCCCCGGATGTAGTTAATGAGATGCTCAGGACAAGAAGAAACAGAGGGGGAAAGGACAGAGTGGGATGCCCGTCTTTACCCTGAGTCTCCTCGTTCATACCGGCAGATCTTCCTCAGCTCACTAGCAGGGGGGCAATGCATTGGGATTGTATGTGGATAAGATGATGCTGGATCTCAACGCTGGACCCACAGCTAAAGAGTCCCGGTGAGCAAGGGGAGATGCCCAGTGATCGAAGATACTTCTCTGTACCAGCTATGAGGAACACAACCTCTTAACCTCAGTACTTAATAGTTCAAGTCTTGTGATTTCAAGGCTAACCTGGGCTAAATAGTAAGATCATATATATATATATATATATATATTATATATATATTTTTTTTTTTTTTTTTAAATAACCAGAGACTGGGGACATGAGGACATAGGCTGTAGCTGAGTTGTCACACTTGCCTAGGCTATGCAAAAGGCCCCAAGTTCTATCCTAAGCGCTGCAGAAAGGAAAGACAAAGATGGCTGACAGAAGAAAGGGTGACAAGTGGGGTGGGAGCGAGCAAAGAAAAAAGATACCTCCCTGAGCCCTGCTAAGTAAGAGATCATCAGGTGGCTTTGGAAGATCCTGGGGTTGGCAGGAGTCGGAGCAGAGCAGGTGAGTTAGCCAAAGGCTTACGAGAGGACTGAGGAAGCAGAACCCAGGCTACTGTTGGCTTCTATCAGCCCGGAAGCTCCTCCCCGTCTCTGCTTCACAATGCGTCCAGTCTTCATGCCTTCATTCAGGAGTCCATCCCTGCAGCCAATCCTCACTGACCTCTGTGGAAATGAAGAAACCGATAGTTACTTTTCTAGTTGCCGCAACCAAGACCTGACATATGCAGCTTAAGGGCAGAATGGTTTATCCAGGCTTACGCTCAAAGACTACAGTTTATTATGGTAGAGAACGTATGGAGGGAGGAGCTTGAAGTAGCTGGCCGCTGTGCATCTACAGTCAGGAAGCAGAGCGCTGAAGGCAGCTCCTCAGCTCACTCCTTTTTCCTTTTTATACAGTCCTCTGGAACCTTAGCCCCTGGAATGGCACCACCCACATAGAGTAGGTCCTCCCACCTCTATTAACCTTGTCTAGAATCCCCTCACAGACAGTCCCAGAGGTTTATCTCCCTAACGGATCCCGTCAAGTTGACAAATAATAATAGCCATTACTGATATATACAAATCAACGCATGATCAAAGTTGGAAACATGTTGGGGCAAATGTTGCTGCTGCTGCTGCTGCCTTAAGCAACTCTCTGAGGGCTCGGTGCACCCAGCTACAGAGCCGCGGGGTCAGTGGGAGCAGGTGCGCACCTGACACTAGTGTGCAAACCAGGCATTGCTCTCTGCAGCATGGCTGCCAATCAGGGCCAGGAGTTAAGCAGCTGTTCAGGATAGAAAAGGGAAGGAATTGCATCAAAAGAAAGGTCTCTAGAGAGGCTGAGAGGGTTCTGAAGGAGAAAGGCCATCAGAAGCAGGGAGGAGAGGGACTCCTTTGCCCTATGTCCCATGCCCACCCTCACTTTGTGCTTTTCTTTCCTCTGCCTGGTATACTTGCCAAACTGCCAAAGAAGGAACGCAGTTCCAAGCCGTCCCTGTTTCCCTGCCAGCCACACCGGCACTTCCGATCCATCTTCAGGTCCAAGGCTGCAGGGCTCCATTCATCTGCTTTCACTTTTCTGAATGGGACTTCTTGCACATTCTGCCTCTCTTTGTATCGGTCTGCAGGGGCTGTTTCACTTTGCCCTGTGTGGGGGCTGACTTCGCGTTTCTTGTGCAGTTTGGTTTCAGGATCAAGACAAAATGCCAGTGCCAAGCGGCTTAATAAAGATCGACACGAGCGTGTGTTTAACCCTGATTAAACTCTGCCTCCAGACACTCTGACCAGACCCACTTCTGTAAATATCCCAACATCAGGGCTCTCCCAGATATCACACTGAGTTCAGGAGACTGTCTGCAGACCCGCTCCAAGTTGTGAGGACTGTGCACAGAGAGTATATGTGCTGGGCTGTCAGCATAAGCCCATTGTGTCAGCTGCAGTTCTGTGTATCCCAGATACTAAGCTGAGGACGTACTCTCTAGTATCCCCTGTGTGCACTTCTTGGGTCTTCTTGTGAGGAGAGGCTCGCCTGACTGACCAGCAAGCCCTACAGGTCTGTCTGTCTCCATCTCCTCAGTGATGGCGTGACTGGTGCATGCACCATGCCTGGCTTTTTTATGTGTGCTTTGGCAATCAAGCTCAGGCTCTTACACTCTTACTATGGCAAGCCCTTCTCTGATTGAGCTACCTACTGAGATCTCTTTAGTCTGCTCTTGAATCCCATCTTATTTTCCATACATTCATACTCTGTGTCCATCAGCAAGAATTACAAATAACATGAATACCTTGCAAACCCCCTAGGACTTAGGAAACCTAAAGCCACCAACAGCACCAAACTCTATATGCACGGTGTCTTTTCTCTGTGCATAAATACCTGTGATGTCTCGTTGATAAATTGGGCACAGTAAGAGATTAACAGCTAATGATAAAATAGAAGAAGGATAACAACCTACTGTTATGAAACTTGTGAAATGTCTTTGAAGACTTAAGGCAAGCAGGCATGAGAACACACACCTGCCCAGCCAGGGCTTGGGTTCCTAAGCCAAGAGGATTATGAAATCAAGGCCAGTGTGTACTACCTGCCCCCCAAAAAGAAAAAAAGTGAGGGAAAATGCTAATATTTTATTGTTATTGACATTAGTATTTAATCAACATAGGGCATAATACATTAGTGTCATAAGTGTTAATATTTTATCAACATAATTTATATTGATATCAATATTCTCAGCTCATTGTTGACTGTGCGTAATTGGAAATACAGAAAACAGAACCACAGATAATGGAAAACTACAGTGATTTATCTGGTCTTGACCATGTTTGGGGAGAGTTTGTCTTATTCATGATCTCAATCTCCCTATTTTATACTATTTAAAACTCTGTAGGCCTCCTGTAATTTTTTGGGGGGGGGCGATTAATAGGATGTAGGAAAATAATAATATTTTGCACAGTTATGATGCATGTGTACATGTGCGCGCTCACATGTGTGGGGGCAAGCATGCAGAGGTGCACAAGCACATGTGGAGGCCCGGTACTGACATCAGGTGTTCTTTTTTTTTTTCAGTTGCTCTTTACCTTATACATTGAGACCAATCCTCTTGCAGGAATGAAGTTCAGTCTTTTGGCTAGTCTGGCTAGCCAGTTTGCTCCACAGCTTTGCACCTTGGCCTCTTGCACTCTGGGATACAGGCACACGCACCCAGCTTTTAAGTAGGTCCTAGACATCGGAACTCTGGTCCTCACACTAGTCAAGCAAGCGCTTCGCCCACTTGAACCCCTAAACTAACAGATTTTTATCCAAGCACAAGGAGATTCCTAAAATCTGGCCACTAGTGTAAATACCTGACTGACATCAGGCCTGACTCTGACTACCCCATCAGTGCTGTGATGGCTTATGAAGCTGCTTCAAGAAGTGGCGTGGCATGCAGTCTTCCATCATCTGTGAGTCCCCCTTTAATTAGCATATTGGAAAGCAGCAGGAAGGCTTTGTTATCTTTTATATAGCTGACCAGTGCATTTTCATGAAACTGTTCTTTAGGAAGAAATATTTTTTTTCAGCTTTAAATTGGGCTTTCCTTCCTAGCCTCCTGGTGAGAATGCATTCTTAATTGTATTGAGAAGGGCATCAGCAGCAGTGCAGAATGCATCTCTCCAGCACATGCAGCATGTAGCTGACGGCAAGCTGCAAGAGCTTCCTGCGGGGAAGGGGGGGTTGTGGGGGGGGGACGACACTCAGGGACCTTCCAAATTAAAATGCTGATAAACATGGAAAAGCCAGGCAGAGTCTCCAGGCAAATTGCTGGAGCCAGAGAGCCATGCCAGTCTCTCTCTCTCTCTCTCTCTCTCTCTCTCTCTCTCTCTCTCTCTCTCTCTCTCTCTCTCTCCTTCTCCTCTCCTCTCTCTCTCTCTCTCTCTCTCTCTCTCTCTCTCTCCTCCTCCTCCTCCTCCTCCTCCTCCTCCTCCTCCTCACCCCTTTTCCCTCCCTCTTCCCCTCTCTTCCTTCTCCTTTCTCCTTCTTCCTCTTCCCCTCTCCCTCTCCTCTCTTTCTAGCCTATGAGTATAATTGTAACTCAGCCGAAGCAGTATGCATGGACAAGCATGGTAAGGTGCTGGCAGAAGTGGATGGGGCAGGTATTCTGCAGATAATAATAATAACAACAACAACAGGCAAGGGGTGCTATTTAGGGCCAGGCTACAAGAGGAAGTTCGGGTCCGAGGGAAGTTGTCTGCTTTCTGTTCTCCTTACTGTCAGGATGATTTATTCAGGATTTCCAAGACCGGGGATGGCAGTTCATGAAAAAGAGGACCTAGATTACAATAGATAAGTTCCTTGTCAGAGCAGTAAGGGGCTGGTTGATTCCTACGAGGATTCGGTCTCTGGTTAAAGAAGAAAAATGACCATTTTTACTGAGCACTTGCTGCATAGCAGAAACGTCCTAAGTGATCATTTATTGAATCGTCACTAAAACCTTACAGGTGGAAAGCACTGTCCTAACGTTTAGTGGCTCATCAGTGCAGACTTCACAAATGGGTTTCAGAGCACCGTGGGCTGGATCGCACATAGCCCACATTTAGTAAAAGGGGTGATTCTGTTTTAAGGAGGACTCGCTCCTCTTTTATATTCAACCCCCTCCAAACTTCTACTTCTAAACAGCAGGATACCGCAATGCAAGTGTTTCTTATCGAAATGGTGGCAATGAAGCCACATTCTCTGAACACTAGCCATATTCTAGGCCAAGGACACCAGGTGCACAGAGACCCTTCTGCTCATTACTAGGCATGTAGTACAAGATGATCCGTCTCGGCCCCTTTGCCATACACACCATCTAACAGCCCCTGACTCGGAACACTCCTAGCTACTGTTAAGTGTGATCATACAAAGACCTTGACCTTGTGAAAGACTTCATGACCTCCACATACACCATGGAAATCCATTTCAAGACTCCAGTTCCGGTGGCTGTCCCCCGATCCTGGGACAATGCCCTCTTCTGCAGTTCTCTGGCAATAAAGCAAATGGAATAATTATCAGAGCTTCAGGGTAAAAGCCCCAGCTTGGACAGCCCCAAGAGACGAGGTGTGGCTTTCTGGCCGAATGTACCAATGAAAGAGATTAATGGGTGGTGAAAAGCAGAGAAAGAGGGTTTAATCAATAAGTATCTCTCTTGTAAGAATAGAGAAAGGAACAGAAAAAAGGGTCCAGTAACCCTAAATCTATCTTTGAGGGTACTGACATGAGCTTTAGGTTTAAACAGAGGAGGAAATGGAGCAAGGGGTGAAAGGAATGCACCATGTAGCAGTCCTGGTCCAGAGATGGCTCTGTTAATCGTGGCTTTGGTTCTGGTCCCATAAGGTGGCCTCATCCTGATACTCAGGAGTTGTATGGTCATGCTCCAAGGTACAGCCTTGTCACTGTGAACAGGTTATGTGTGCTGCTCTCTCCCAAGAGGCCTGCCTATTCCTAGAATCTAAGGTGACTGCAGGTTTTGGATACATTAGAGATCTTCAGGTGCCTAGTAGCGATCCATCACAGAACTTTCTAAAAATCTGACAATAAGATGCCTCTCCTACTCTGGATTGTGTGTTATCAGCCTCGGTGGGAAACAGATAGGTTTAGGACCTACCCCCGTGGCTAACAAGCCTATGGTGCAGAGCAGTACAGGTGGCCCAAAGTAAAGGAGACATGCAAACTGAAGAGAAAGATTCCAGGTTTGTGCCAAATATGGAGTGAGTCCATTTCTGCAAAAGCAGCTTCCAGTGCCTATTCGGCTGTCATTCAGTGTGCAGCAGCATCACAAGGACTTCCAGTTTGAATGAGTCCTGGTGCCCATTGGTCCAGGAGAAGGGCAACAGTGCTCTAACATGTTCTTTGATCTTAAAGGACTTAACTTCATCTCCCAGTAAGGATGGTTTATATCCGAAGAGGTCATCTATGTTTCCTATAGCACAAGATGAGGGCAGCATCAAATATGCAGAGCAGTGCACTCACACGCACATGTGTGTGTATGTGTGTGTGTGCACACGTGCGTGCATGCAGGCACCAAGTGTACACCTGGTGTATACAGGTCTATGGGCACATGTGTAAGCACCACAGATCCTTTTGTCTCCTGATTCCCAGTACTGGGATCACAGATACACACCATAAAGCCATTTTGTGTGGGTGCTAACTCACCCAAACTCAGGTTTTCATACTTACCTAACCAGCATCTTACCAATGGAGCCATTTCCTAAACCCAAACAACAACAACCACAACAACAAAACCCTATGTATTTCTTATTTGTGTGTGTGACTGTGTGAGTTTATTGCGGTTCCCACAGAGGCCAGGGAATGCCAGATAACCCTGGAATTGGAGTTACAAGCAGTTGAGAGTCACCTCATATGCACGCTGAGAATCAAATCCAGGTCTTCTGCAAAAGCAGTAAAGCTATCTCTTCTGCCCCACCCCCCGCCCCAGGCATCTTTTTAAAAAAGAAATATGGGAACAGTAGATGAGATAGTGGCAGGAAGATGAAGCCTGGAATCTCGGGATTAAACTTGAATCCAGCATCTGCATAAACTCTAGAGCCCTTTCTGACATAGGCAAGCTGAGGACTGTGGAGCAGCCTCCGTATTTATGGTTCATTAACAGTCCAGTGACATCACCCCAGGCGGGCTGGAGTCTGGGGCGGGGGGGGGGGGTAGCTGTGTGAATACGAGGCCAAGAGGGATGCCCTAATGAACACCTGCCTGCCTTCCAGGGTCCCTGAGGGGATCCTGCATAAAGCAGGCTCCCCAGTCACTCAGGGAAGCTTTTTGCATTTATAGATGAGCGATTATTACGTCTGCCTGTCAAAGCCTTCATTGGGCATCATTCAAGTCCATGAGTAAGAAAGACTCCCTCCCAAGCTCCTCAGGCCCGACTTTCCTGATGCTCCACTCAGGCCAGGCTGTGTTTGAGAACAGCATGGATGAAGGTATATAGAAATAAAAGGAAGACATCAAGGGAAGAAAATATAAAAGGCAAGGGGAGGGGAGGAGGGGAGGGGAGAGCAGCTGAGAAGCTATAACAGGTTCCCAGAGAGACTTTATCCGCAAGGTGAGTCTCTTGGAAGATTTGCAGAGAGAGATGTTGAAAGGATGTAGTTGGCTTGCGGAGAAGTTTCAGGGGAGGGTCTGCATTCTGCTGCAGGGTTAGGAAAAGAGACCCAGCACATCCTTTCTTGGGCATGCAATGTGTGTGATCTCACTAAAATCCAGCAACATCCGTTCATTGACTTGTTTATTGTAAGTGGAGCATTGGCCGGCCACAGCATGCATGTGGGCATCGGGTGACACCTCATGGGAGTTTTCTGTTTTCTCCTTCCATTACACGAATCCCGGTGATCAAACTCAAGTCATCAGGTTTATTAGCAAGTATCTTAACCCACCTTGGTAGCCCCCAGAAATTCTTACATCACTGCATCTGGCCCTATCTAGCTGTTTTGTTTGGGGGCGGGAGCGGGAGAGAACCACTGCCTAGCATCTCTCTGCCTCTATAGAGTGTTTGTGCAACCATCTATGCTGACAGTAAGCACCCCATCCTTTCATCTGTCTCACTCTGCCAATAAAAGCCTTTATTAAATGGACTAGAGAAATACCTCAATTTGTAAAGTGCTTGCCTACAAATATGAGGCCTGAGATGGATTTCCCCCTAAACATCGGTGTGTGTGTGTGTGTGTGTGTGTGTGTGTGTGTGTGTGTGAAGTGGGGTATGATGGTACACACATGTAATCTCGTGGCTGGGAAGACAGAGATAAGTGGCTCTTCTCCATGAAGGAAGATCTTTCCTACCTATTGGAAAGGGGGCTAAACCCTATTGTTCTTATTATCACAGCCTGCATAAAGCACGTGGCTTCAGTGTGACCCTGCCACAGCATACGGAGCTCCCTTGGAGAGGCTAATCATCATAGCCCCTAGGGTAGCAGGGGAGGGGCAGCCACTGCCAGAAGCTGCTCTACAAAATCCACACAGGATGACCTCATGTACTACCCCTACCCGTCCCCAGGAATCAGAGCAGCCAATGAGCACTCACAGGGGTGAGTGAGGAGGGGGCAGGGGTACAAGGAGAAGCTTTTGTTCAGTCAGCTACTCAAAGGTCTCTTCCAACCAGGCTTCTCAGGGAGTGAGTCTCAGGCCTCCCTGGCCAGAAAGAATGGGATAGTACGCCATCATTTCTACCCACCTCCAGGAAATGACCTTTGCTGCCATCTCACTGCTGTGGCCGCTCCTGAAGAGTAGGAATCACCCATCCATTAAGTCTTGGGATCCCCAGTTCCTTGGCAGGCAGAGTGCGTGGGCAGGTTTGCAGGCAAAGCTGGGCATAGTGCCTGCTGCTGTGTCACAAGGGTGGGCAAGTCCCCGTCAGCTCAGTGGACAGTGTTATTACCTTGCAGTAACAAGACAAGAATAGCCCTGGCAATTAGGCATGTAGGCATATACCTACAATATTAGTGTTTCTGGGGAGACCACGAGTCTCCTTTTGGGGGCATTCTTAGTCTTCTTAATAAAAGGTTTTCAAAGGCTGGGTGATGGTGGCACACACCTTTAATCCCAGCACTCAGGAGACAGAGCTAGGTAGATCTCTGTGAGTTCAAGGCCACTCCTGGTCTAGAGAGCTGAGCTCCAGGACAGCCAGGGCTGTTAGACAGAGAAACCCTGTCTCAAAAAAAAAAAAAAACAAAAAACAAAAAAAACACACCAAAAAACCAAAAACTATAAAAAACAAACAAAGATTTCAAAACAGACTCCAGAGGAAGTTCAGGTAGGATTTTATTGAAATTTGAGAGAAAAACAACAGGATGGGTATGCTGGGAAAAAAAAAATCATCTCAGGAGCTGCCAGGAATATGGGAGAGGGGGAGTGGGGCAGCCATGCCTTTTAAATCAGACATGGAGATTAGAGAGAAAGTCCAGTGTCAGGGGAAGCTGGGAAGCATGCTCAGGCTGAAGGCCAGTGTGTGAAAGGAACGGGAGAGGCATGCTTAGTGTGAGGCCGCAGGTCTGTGTTGGCGGGGTGGGAGGGGGCTGGGGGGGTCTTGCTTCCAGGTTATTATGTTCTAGCCCAAAGGGTTGCACCAGCATGTATGGCTAGAAATAGAAAGACGGCTTATTAAGAAAGAAAAAAATACACCCAAGAATGGGAGCAGCCTATGGGCTAAGGAAGGATCCAGAACCATGGCCTGGGTATCTCTAGTCTTTACAGGATATTTACATAGCACCTACCCCTGCCTCCCATTGTATTTTGTGCATCCTCTGCTAATTGGATGAAGCTCTATTGGGAAAGGGTTTCCAGTGAGTTTGGGAAGGCTGAGGTGGGGGATTCCAAGTTTGGTGTTATTCTGAGAACTACAAAATGAGATCCCTGTCTCAAAAAGACAGAAATAAATAAAAATAAATAAAAACCCTAGACAGAGAATGACTGGCTTCATCTTCAGACACCAGCCTGATTTCTCCTAAAGTACAGGGCAAAGCCACGATTGCTATTTGATGTTTTATTTTATATTATATATATTTTTTATTTTATATTTATATATTTTATATTATTTATATTTATATTTTAATGTAATTAACTCAGAAGTGGCAATTCCTTTGTTTTTTTGTTTTTTTTTTTTTAAATGGTGTCCCAGGAGAATAGTGGCTTTGGGGGAAGAGTCCATTGGCTAAGTTTGCTGGTGACAAGTTATCTATGGTTGGCTCACCAGCCTTAGGCATAGTGAGTCATCAGAACCAGTGTCCAAGGGGCTCTGTCCCAGATCATTCGCAGATCACACAGCCAGCAGACCCTGAACTTCCTACACTCACGTATTCCAGGGTTGGTGGTGCATAGCAGATCTTTGGGGTCCCAATCTGGGGAGAGTTTGCTGCCAAAACAAATAACAACAGATGGGGGAGGGGGGCTGAAAGTGACAGAACCTTGTCTCTTAGAATTCCATAGGTGGGCGCACTGGTTGCAGCCCCTTCTACTTTGTGGTAGCTGCCAGCATTACATGACCTCTGTGCCTATCTAGTCTTCTCTTCACGCCTTGCTGTCTCTGTGCGTGTGTTAGGTCTGTCTTATAAGGAAATGTGTAATGGTATTCTAGCCTGTCTCTCTTTCAAGAACCTTAACCGTAGGTCTGGAGAGACAATTCTCGCTGGAGAAGATGCTTGCCGTACAAGCATGAAGACCTGAGTCCAGATCAGCAGCAGCCTGTGTAAAATTCAACATCGGTAGCTTCTGCCTGTTATTTCCATTCCTCCTCGGGGAGAGAGAGGGTGGAGGCAGACAGATCTCCAGAGTTCACTGGCCAGCTAGTAGAGCCAATCAGTAAGCTCCAGGTTCAGTGAGAGAACCCCAGAGAACGGGAGTGGCTGGAAAGGTGGCACAGTGGCTAAGGCCACTTGCTGCAGAGGACCCTGGTTGACTTCTCAGGTGGCTCACAACTGCCTGGAACTCCAGTACCAGCAGGATCTGTGCATTTTTCTGGCTTCCATGGCACTGTATGCTCATGGTACATATGCAAGCAGGCAGACATGCACACATATACATAAAATAAATAAATATTTTTTTTAAAACACTAAGGTGGAGAGTGACTTATCTAAGCACTTGTTGTGGACCTCTGTCCTCTACAGACACATGTGCACACACGCTCTCACATGCACACACACGCTCTCACATGGACACACACGCTCTCACATGCACACACACGCTCTCACATGGACACACACGCTCTCACATGCACACACACGCTCTCACATGCACACACACGCTCTCACATGCACACACACGCTCTCACATGCACACACACGCTCTCACATGCACACACACACTCTCACATGCACACACACGCTCTCACATGGACACGCATGCTCCCACATTCATCCCCAACCTCCAACAGCACCTTAATTATCTCTCTTGCAATGTAAGGTGATGTTTTCAGTTGAAGGCACATGAACTTACCTTGTAGGGGCCACTGTTCAGCACATTACAAGGTACAGCGCATTATGTCACATATAACCTCCCACATAGAAAAGCAACCAGGCTTTGGGAGAATGAGACACATGTGGAAATTTTTACAGAAAAGGCTTCCTTGAAAATATGGACGTTGGGTAGGGAATGGGGCAAAGGTGAGGAAAACTGGGACTACTCTCAAAATGTGGTCTTAACTATCAAGCTAGCATTTAGGCCTGGGTTTTCTATATACATTCATATATAAATATATATGTATAGTGTGCACGTGTTATACGTATAGCAATGAAGAGCTGAAATAATAACAGATGTTTGCAATGCTCCCTTTATGCCTCACACGTATGTTCTGTAAGTTATCCCTCATTTAGCCCTCATGACAGCCTTGTGACATGTGTACAGTCATGGTCAGCATCTTGCAGAAGAAGAAACTAAGGGGCAGTATGGTTAAGCAACTTGCTCCAGACTGTATTTTTAAAATGCAATATGTTAATAGATAGGATCTGCTAACTTGTGAGAGGTTTTGAATAGGCATACACAACCTTCAGGAGGGCTAAGTAGCTTATAGGAGCGGAAGCAGTTTGATTTGCTAATAGCGTAAAGAAGAATATTCTTAGAATCTTTCATGCCATTGAATCCAGCTCATCATTTGACAGATGAGAAGACAGAGGATAGAGGTTTTATCATTTGTTCGAGGTCATCCTTCTGCGGTAGTGCCTGTCAGGTCCAAAGTGGGTCCTGTAAACATTAGTAGCATTTCCAGAAGGACCCTGGCGATGTGACAGTGCCTAGAGCTCCTTACAGATGTGCTCTGTGTGTGTGTGTGTGTGTGTGTGTGTTGCACATGCAGACACATGAACGTTGGGATGCACATGCATGTGCATGCACACACATGCAGAGGCCAGAGGCTGGCGCTGTTCGTCTTTTTCATGTGCTCCCCACCATAATATTAGCCATAGTGTCTCTCGCTGAATCTGGAGCTCCCAATGTGGCTGATCTGGCTGAAGAAGGCAAGGCCGGGGTGTATCCACCTCCCAGCACTGGGGTTGGAGGTACTAGCTGCCATGCCCAGCCTTTTACATGGGTGCCAGGAATCCCATGAGAATGTGGGCTCTCATGCTTGCATGGCAAGCACTTTACCAACAAAGCCATCTTTCCAGCTCCAAGTGCTGTTTTGATCATGGTGGCCGCTCACATCACCCGGAAGAAGCAGGAATGTGCTGGAATTATATGGGTATTTTAGACTAAGTACGGTGAATATGTCTATGGGTCCCCATGGGAGCCAATACTCTCATAACCACACATGAGTCTGGGTGGTGAATTCAGAGCAACAAAAGCCCATTGTCCCACCCCCACCCCATCCCCAGCACGTGGTCATCATGCAGGTGTCCAAGCCTAGTTTTGGAAAGTGGAGTTCTTAGCACTGTGGTGGCTCCAATGTACCAAGCATGCCAAGGGGGACATTGGCAAGGACATTTGTTATCAAGGTATGAGGAGGGATTCAACCTTACAAGGAAGGCAGGAAAAACATTTGAGTTAAAGGAGGAGAGAAGCTAGTGAGAGAATAAAGTTAATTACAGGCTGAGAGGAAGCCCACCTTCAGGTCACTGACATCTCTACCAGCATGGCCAGTGACCCTGAAGAGACTGGCATAGCTCACCAAGGACACACAGGGCTTGCTTTGCCCATGACGCCTTCAGGCCTCTACCCTGTTTGTCCCCTCATACTCCATGAGGCTATAGGCTCTTTCCTGGCCTCTCTCCCAGCCATATCCCTGCAAGCGTCCACAAATGTTTTATAGCACCAGTAATTGGCAAATTATGATCAGCCGGATTCTGTAAACATCCCTTCCAAGTACGTAACATCCAAAGGGCTTTCTGCTTACTAGGCAGCTCACTCCAAAACAGTTTAAGGAACTTTCAGAATGCTGCAGTTCCTCAGTCACCATCATGTCAAGGTAGACTATCATCTTCCTCTGCAAGTCGGGAGGAAATCAGATGTTGATGCCAGGGGCAGGCAGAGTGCACCATTGGGCTGTGATAACAAATGACCCCCGTCTCCTCCTCTGCACAGACAGTAGAGGGGTGCTACTCTGAAATCCTAGCGATGGAAGCAGTCAGATGCTGGGCTGCTGCTGGTCACCTTGACAACTGAAAGACATGTGTGGGGTTTTATGAGGATTTAAGATAAAGAGTTACAACCTCAACTCCTTCTAGAGTCTTCTATTGCCTCCCCATTTGATTCCTCTATTTTTATTTTTTATTGTATTTTGTGTATGTATTTATGTGTATAGATACATGTGTGTGCATACAGGTACACATGCACGTGGAGCCTGGAGATCAACCTCCCATGTCACTCCTTGGGCACCTTCCACATGTTTTTTGAGTCACGGTGTCTCATAGGGACAAGTAGTCTAGTAGTCAAGTAGTCTAGCCTGGCTGGCCTGGAGCCCTAGGGCTCTGCCTGTGTCCGCCTCCCCAGCCCTACATTATAAGCCTGCACCACCAACCCTATTTTTCCCCCTCTGTTCTCTTGTGGATACTATTTTCTAGTTTAACAAGAGCGAAATTAATTCATTACATACAGTGGACATCTCAGGATATTGGAGTCCATTTTCCTTGCTGAATTCCCATTGGTTAGTGTGACTCTTTTTTTTCTTAGTTACCTGACATAACTAACATGTGTGTGTCATATATATTTCATATATGTATATATATAATGCATTCTGGTCACTCTTCCCACATCCTTTTACACTTGCCTTCTGGAGTCTAAACTCAGGTCCTCATAGCCTGTGAGGCAAGTACAATTCAGGCCATGTGTCTCCCCAGGCTGTTTTTAAATTGTGGGTGTCCCAAAGTGGGACCTCCTTCCCTTCAGTCTGTAATCGTATTCATGGAAAGCAGATGATGGTTCTCCGTGTTTCCGCAGATATTTACCCACAGGGGTGTGATTCTTACAACAGAGGTCACCAGAGAGGGTCAGGTTTGTCATCCCACCTCTCCCTATGCTATGGCTGCCCAAGCTGTTTAGTTGCCTGGTGATTATAAGTTACCAAGAAGACTGATTTATTCAGTGTAAAAATCTCTAATGTAAAAAGAGTCTGTAAAGAAAGGTGAAATCAGAGCAACATCATGTTACCATGCAGAGGCCAAAGGTCAGTCCCTCCAAGGCTCCCCAAGGGTGGCGGTGAACTGCTGCTCAGTGTGTCAAGTGTCTGGTTGGCTCTGATGCTTCCAAATCAGAGGAAAATTCTCATTAGCCAAGTGCACAGTGGTGATGTATAAATCTGTAATGTCAATGTGCTGGAGGCAGGTCCTTCAGGACACGTGATGCTTGACCTCTACCCAGGAAATAATATGGGCTGCCCAGGCAAAGGACAAGTACCACTTTGAGGCAAGCTAGAGCTTTTATTTGTTTCTTTCTAAAACTGGGATAAATACACATAACATAAAATGTACCGTGTTAACCATTTTGTATATATTCAATTCGGGGGGGGGCATTAACTACAAACACAGTGTTATCAAAAAGCCACCACTGTTTCCAAAGTTTTGTCCAAATTTGAAGCAGAAGTTCTGGAACCTTCAATCATTAACTCATCATCCTCTTCAATCCCTGGCAGCCCCTATGAAATCGCATGATCTTGGCTACTTATGCAAGTGAAATGACAATAGCATTCATCTTTTTTTCAATATGGCTTCTTTCAGTTAGCGTGTCTTCAGTGTTCATTCATGTAGCATAGATCTGAATTTTGTCCCTCTTTAAGGCTGAGTGATATCCAATTGTGTATCTCCAGACCTTGTTTTGAATTATGGCTTTTCTGAGACTAATAACAGCTGCCTATGGTCTCTAAGTCTTGGCCAGCAGACAGTCGCCTGTCACTTAGATGATAACATCATATACGGAAGCTCTCAGAACTGGGTCTGGGATATAGCAGTAGTGCCTCAGAAAGTTCTTCGCAAGGCATAAGCACTGTAAGCAGATAATATGTGAGCGTCACCAACTGAAGTTGTTCTGTGTGTCCATTTCTGTCATTTCAAGAGACTTAACTGGGTGAAGGACAAAAGTGTTCAAAGCCTGTTAATCACGTCCCCTGCCGTCCACACTTCCCTCAGCTCCCTTTCTACACCACACCTTACATTTCCTCCCAGGCCTTTCTGTCATTAGTAAGTACCTACCTCCTCCTGGGTAAATGTATGCATCCCCAACGGCATTTGTTACTTTCTGTTGGGCTTACAGTTCCGAGGGGTATTATCCATCATGGTGGTGAAGGCATCGCAGCAGGTAGCATGAGGCTGGCCTGGCAGTCATGAAGCAGAGAGATCACGTCTCATCCACACACAGGAGCAGCAAAGCAAGAGGACAGGAAGTGGCTATAAAACCTTAAAGCCCACCCCCAGTGATGTGTACCTCCAGAAAGGCTCCCCTCTCTAAAAGTTCCATGACCTTCCCACGTAGGACCACCACCAACTGAGGACCAAGTGTTCAAACACATCAGCCTGTGGGGAACATCTCTCATTCAGACTGCCGCACTGAGCAAGGGCGTTTGGGCATCTGTAAAATCTTATTCCCAGGGAGAGAAATCTCACCACTGTCCTTTCCGAGAATGGGTTAGTTACCTCACCGTAGTCCCAAAGAGCCCACAGTGAGTACTTTTTAGTCACAGCTCATTTTCTAATATCAAATTGACTCAGTGAGACCACCCAGTCCTCTACTCTCCCAGATTTGAACTCAAGTGACCTTCTACCCCCACCCACCCCACTAGACTTGACATTTGCAAAAACCCAAATCCATTCTGAGTGCTGGAGAGGATGCTAGACCCAACACATGCTCTCAGGGCAAGTCAGAAAGATAATCCTAAATAAAAAAAAACAAATGATATTGAGATACGGTCTTGTTGTATAGCCCAGGCTAGCCTTGAATCCCCATTCTTCCTGCCTTAGCCTCCTAAGTGGTGAGGTTACAGGCATGTATCACAGTGCCCATCTCAGAATGCTTCCAGAAACAGCAAGCATCACAGCTATACTGTGGCTACCCTGAAAGGGATGGCAGTCATTCTGATGGATAAATTACGATCCACTACATTATAAAATCAGTGAATGTGTTGCCTCACCACAACCCATAAATTAAATGCAGCCCAACATGTTTGGGGGGAGATGGATGGGGGCAGGGAACAGCAGTATGAGCAGCAGAGCCTGCAGCAGCCTGCAGCGTGTGCTTAAGCTTCAGACGTCAACGTTGAGGCATCTTTCATAATTAATTGGCAAAACTCTGAGATGTGTAGATTTCTTCCTATCAATGAAGGAAGGTTTGACATCCAATCTTGAGTTTCCTATTGCCTCTGGTTGTATAGGGTGGTGGGAATGGAAGTAGAGACTATTAGATGCCGTTGGCTCATCAAGGTGGGGATTTCCATCCATCTCTGATTTCCAGGGGAAGAAGTGACATCATCACTTCAAACTCATGTGGATCTAAGTGGTTTTCACTGCTGAGCTGATGGTCATTGAGGCTGGAGGAGGCAGAAACAGCTGTCCAATCTCTGGGCCTGTGTCTGCCCTGCAGAATGGACAATATCAAAGCACTGTGGGGGTAGTGTATAAAAAATGATTAGGACACTGCCTATCATGCAGAAAATACACACAGTTCCTGACTCACTGCAATTCAGTGCAGAGATGTTGGATTTGACAATGGTACAAATGCAGTCTTCATCCAGTAAAAATTGTACTTTTGCCTCTGGATCAGGCTGTATGCTACACTCACCTCTAAGGATGCTGAGAGCCAGAACCCCCAGTTATCCCTGTGATGCCCAGGCGGAAGTGTGCTCAGCCTCTCAGTGCAGTGAGGCATGGTTGTCTTCCACCGAGGCCATGCTCTAGAAACTTGCAACTTAGTTACAAAAATAAGCCTCAAGGTGTTAAGAAAGTGTACCATTTTGCTTGGGTTACATTCCCGGTGCCCTGGAGTGCACACCTGGAGTACTGTGTTGCTAAACTCTGATATTCATATCAGATTACAATGGGTTTATCAGAAAGTAAACTTTTCCTAAGAATAGGAGGATCTGCCTGTGTTTGCTAAAATAGATCAATTAAAAACAGACATCTTCCTGCCGGTGCAGCGTAAGGTGGAAAGGAAAGTCACCAGGCTGAACAGCCTCACTAAAGAGCAAAAGTGTCATTTGTTGGCAGAACTGACTGAATCAACCTTACAGAGCCTCTGTCTATTACCTGGGACCCTTGACTTGGCTGTTTTATACAGCAGTATCCTAGTGGTTCTTTCTTTCTCGGTTTCGCCCTTTCCCTCCCTTCCTCCCTCCCTCCCCTTCCCCTACCTCTTCTATGTCTCATATACTCCAGGCTAGCCTCAAATTGGCTACGTAGTAGAAGATGATCTATAGAACTATAGATCCTCCTGCCTCTACTTCATGTGGGATTACAGGCATGCAGCGTGACAACCAGTTTTGTGTTGTACCAATAACTAAACACAGGGCTTTGTGCACGCCAGCCAAGAACTCTACCAGCTGAACTACATCATCCAAGCCCCTCTTTGGATTTTTACAAAAGTCACTTGTGTTTGTGTAGTGTGCTTGAGTTTTCCGACGTCACACTGAGAACACGGTAGACACCCAAGGTGTTGGCAAGATTCGGTGAAAGTCTTTCGTGACTGAACCCTTTGTCTTCTTCTTCCAGCCCAAGCTTTTGGCCAAGGAGCTTCTTGACCTCGTGGCATCTCATTTCAACCTGAAGGAGAAGGAATACTTTGGAATAGCCTTCACAGATGAGACGTAAGTGCTGTCCAGAGCCCACAGACCCCAAACAAAAGAGCAGGATGTGAAATCGCCAGTCTCTCAACTGTACACAGCGAAATCAGCTGCAGGCCACTTGGGTCCCGTGGGGGCTGGAGGGTCAGTCCGAGTTCACCATCTGAATTTCAAAAGCTGGTGATCATGCCTGGAGCAGCCAAAGGATATAATTAGACAGATGCTAATATTATGAAATTATTAGGTCAATGTTCTTATAATCAAACAGATTTGGGTTCAGACCAAAATGTTTTTTTTTTTTTTTTAAGTAGGTCTGTGTGGGTTTGGGTTTCATTAAGGTTAAATGAAAACTTCTGGAAAGTAAATGTTTCTCTCCAGTGTTGGAGTAACAATAACAGGAAGCAGACTTGAGGATAAATTCAGGTGAAAGATGATATCTGGGCAGTTTCACATTCTACGCCGAAATAGAAGACAAAAATCAAAGTTCATACCACCCATCTGATGTAAAAGTGTGTTTGCTTTCAGCAGCCTTCCAGTTTGGGTCTGCACCATCATATTTTCTAATAAAAGGAAGAATAGGTTCATTGAACTATGTTGGTCTCTTTCTATAGTTACCAAAAGAGTCCAGTGACATCAGCCCAAATTCTTAGCTAAGGGAATGCAATTGGGTGGCGCCACATGTTCTGAGACATGTGCAGCCCTTGGTTCCATTGTAACAGGGGGTGACAGCAATTGGCTAAGGGATGCCAATAATTCCTCAGCATAAAGAATTGAAATGAGTGGGGCCAGGAAAAACAGAAAGCAAAACCACAGAGAAAGGGAACGTAACAGCTGTATAGATTCAGGGTGGGAGATGCCTAAAGCTGGAAGTCCATTAAACAGATGCCAGCTTAGGTATTTATAGGGCTCCTGGGTCCTCCCCTTTACCCCTGGTTGATATGTCTAGACACCTGCCCCCCATCTTCCCACAATTTCTCCTCTCAGTGTTTTCTGGGAACAAGAAATAGCCGGCTCAGAGAGCCTGCCCTCGCGTTCCCTGTCTGCCTGTGCTCCTCACTAGGAAGCAAAACATAACAAAAAACAATAATCTACTTCAAACAAACTAAGTCTCTCTGTGTATATCCATGTCCTCACACCCCTCCACATCTTTAGAATTATAAACACGCTTTCCTACAGCACTCATAAGTCAGGGTGAGGTTATTGTCTGGGAAGGGCAGTATAGTCGAGGAGTGAGGTGGGACCTCAGAGGCAGGATGGATTCTGAAGCAAAAATAGGCATCTTCTGTGCCGGTCAGTAGGAAAGTGACCTTAAGTACCTGTATATGGCTATGGTTGGGCATGGGGCTCTGTGAGTTGACAAGATGTCCACAGGCATGGATGAGGACCTAACTTCAATCCCCAGAACTCAGGCTAAAAAATAAAAGCTAGCTTGGGTGGACCACATTTGTAACCCCAGCATGGAGAAGGTGGAGGCGTTATGCAAACAGCAAACAGCCAGAATCAGCCATGCCCTCAGAGAGACGGGAGAGGTCTTCTTTGTTTAGGAGTGGGCAGGAGCCTCCAGCTAACACTTTGGAAAGACCAAGCGGTCCTTCACAATTTCTTGCAGCTTTTACAGGTCAGGTGACAGTGTGGCCACCTGAGGGTAGTCTCAGTTTCCACACCCACCAAAAGGAATTTCTGTCACGGGTAGGCTTGCTCACAGTGACAGAAATTGCAGGTGTGAATAGTTTACAGGTAGACATTTTGCAGTTGGCAATAAAAGCATACAAACATTTGAAATGGCAACAAAAATATTCTTTTTGTCATGCCTTTCTTGCAAGGTATACTGGCACACTGGGGAGACAAGAGGAGGGCAGGTCTCTGTGAGTTTCAAGACAGCCAGTGCTACCTGGAGAGACCCTGTCTCAAAAACTAAAACTAAGACAAAACAAAGAAGCAACAATTAAAACAAGCAAGCAAGCAAACAAACAAACAAACCTAACAACCCAAATCCTGACTTAGCAAATAGGATCTACTGTATAACTCTTGACTAGATAGCTGTGCCAATTACCAGCAACTATTTGCCTTTCCAGCATAAAAGCACATGAACACATTGGCAGAAACTGGCATACTTAAAAAAAATTTTAACTTCTTTTTACTTCTAAAAGAAAGAAAAAAGTAAACAGTGATTGAATAACAAAACCCAAGGTTATCTTCTGACGTCCCACATGCACACCTGCATGCACACACACATGCACACCTGCATGCATATACACGCACCACACATACAAGTGGTGTTCGGGGCAGTGGTGTGGACAGAAGCAGTGAAAAGTGCAAAGCCTCCTCTTCCTCACAAAGCGAGGTGCAAGGCAGGCAGGCTGGTCCTCTCTGGTCTAGAGGGACGTCCCATCTAGAGACGTCAAGAGAGGTGGAGGCAGAAAAGTGTATAATGGGTACTAAATAACAAATGCTTCAAACAAGTGCACTCCTAGAAAAACTGACTCTCACAAACACAGATGTCCTCTACCCTCTCTGCCGTGAACCCCCACAAGCCTCGTAATTACTCTCCATGCTGTTGCCGCTCGCTGATTAGGAGGAAACCATAGCCTCAATTAATCACAGCCCCATTGTTCCCATTTCCCAAGTAAGTTCACTCAGTTCCAAGAGTCCGTGAACCCTGGGTGGTCCCAACTAGACTTCCCTTCAGAGTCAACACGAGTCAGGCGGGAGAGGAAGAATGTGAGTGCCGGGGATGACAGCCCACGGCCCTGAGAGCCAAGAGGGATGGGTTGGAAGGATGCTAAGCTATAAAGTCAATCTTTCCCCGAGGGGAGAAGGGGGGCACAAAAACCACACATCAAAGACGGGAGGTCTACATCCCAGCATCTAATGGACCATCCTATAGGCTTGTGTAGCTGGGAACCCAGTGTTTTGATTCTCTGATGGCCTGAGAGCCTACCTGGGTGTGTGCATTCATTCAGATGTGCACGTGTATAAAGAGAAGCATCACACTCCCCACAGCAGGGACTCACAGCCATCCTTCTAACTGGTCTTGAGAGTGCACAGGCCCCGAAACACTTCTTCCCAGATCTGAGCATGAGGGTGTCTCCACCCATAGCACCAGTGGCAGGCCACCAGAAAGGACCCATGAAAAAGAGTTGGGACCACCTGTTGGTCCTTTAACGAGAAGTGGCAGGAGTGCCTGGTACAGTAGGGGAGAAAAAGCAGGTGTCAGTCCCAGAGAAAGTCAAGCCTCTAAGAGGCTAGCACAGGAGACAGACCAACTGGACAAGGGCAAGAGTGACTTAGGAGACAGTCCTTTGTGGCCTGGTAACACCTGGGCCTACATACACCTCTGGGCTTCTTTGGTAATCGGAACATTTTTCCTTTCCCTTCTAAGAAAGAGAAGAACAAAGGCTGCCCCTTGAAGGGCTTGTGCCTGGAGGTGCTCTGGTTTGGCAATTCCTATGCTTAGAAGTATGAGCCCAGCTTTTCCTCTGCGTCTACATGCCAAGTAACACTAACCTGATATCCTCCTGCTGTAGGTGGGATAGGTGGGTGGGTAGGTGTACGTGCACGCACACATGCACGAGCACACATGCGCATACACTGCTGGTAATCAAACCCATGGTTTTATGCATGACAGGCAATTATAACCACTGAGCCACACCCTCATCTCACCATGAAACATTTTAATAACTGTGTTCAAATTGGGCATGTGTGCCCCCCAAAGTGTTGTTGGTGTACATGTGAGTATGTACCTGCTGTATTCTGTTTACCACATAGCAACAGTCGTGCTGTCATTGGTCTGTGGCAGCTTGTGGTAGAATACATGAATCTGCCCATTCTCGATTCAGGTCCAGCAAGATTCAGACATGCAAAGTGGCTGCAAGCTATAAGTCGCTCTGTAAGTGTAGGGTGTCACATGTTGTAGAGGGTCACATGGCATGGAGAGACAGAGGAAAAGCTGTTTAGTGCTTCTGGACCTAGGAATAACCAACCCAGAGCAGGTCACACCCTCAGGCACAAGTTCCAGGGTCAGCACTGGCCTTCCCCAGGGCAGCAGGGGTGTCCACTAGAATATAGGGTTCTTGGGTTATCGGTTGTCTGCCACCCTTGCAGTGTTAATTCTGTTGACATTTTGTTGGGGTCTAAGTGGAACTCTGGGAAAAATAAATGAATAAAATACAAATAAATAAATAAACACAGCTAGACAGACAGGAAATTGGATGTTTCCCTAGCCTTTACCCTGCCCCCATAGTTGGTATTTATTAATAAAGTATCATATCCCACAGTGAAAACTTTGCCCAAGAATACCAAATGTTGTTGGTAGCCAGTCTTTGGAGTGTTGGTTCAGGCTCTTCCTTCTCTGTTGTGAAGATTCTTATTTGGAAACCATTATAGAAGAGTTACAAAGACTGCGCAGGCTCCCTTCACCTTCCTCCCAGCTCTCCCCCCCACCACCATGTCAGCATCTTGCAAACCCTGTATGTACATAGCAAAGCTATGATGCAATGCTGCTGCTGCTGGGTGAACTAAGCCATAGGCGCTACTCAAGTATCACCAGGTTTCCTGTGAAATTCTTTCCCTGCTCTAGAATTCAATTGCACTTAGTGGCTTTTGATTTGCACTAACTCTGCACAAATAAAGGGAATAACAGGTGGTATCCGTCCTTCAGTGTTCCCAGTTGTGATGAACTGGGCAAATAAGGTGGCCTGGGCAGCTTTGAGACATTTGGAAGCAGAGGCCCTGGTAGGAGTTTGATCTTTAAAGTGTGTGTGTGTGTGTGTGTGTGTGTGTGTGTGTGTGTGTGTGTGTGTGTTTACTTGCATTCTATATGTGCAGCACATGCATGCAGTATCCAGAAGTCAGAAGAAGGCATCAGGGAACAATGGCTCTCAAGCTGTGGGTCCCGATCCTTTGGGGTTACATATCTGATAGCCTTCATGTCAGATATTTATATTACAATTCCTAACAGTAGCAAATTCTAGTTATGAAATAGCAATGAAAAATTTTTATGGCTGGGGGGGGCTCAACTTAGCGTGAGAAATTGTATTAAAGGGTTGCAGCATTAGGAAGAACTGGAGTTACAGATAGTTATAAACCCCCACGTGGGTGCTGAAAAAACAAACCTGGGCCCTCTGCAAGAGCAGCACACACTCCTAACCACTGAACCATCTCTCCAGTCCCTTAGAATACTTACTGACATGTGGCTAGAGCCAGAGTTCCTTTCTACCTTGGTGACATATTAGAAGGACCCAGGACTTTAAATTGAGTTGTTTTTGTCTGTTTGGTTGGTTCATTGGTTTGGGTTTGGGCTTTTTTTTTTTTTTTTTTTTTTTTTTTTTTTTTTTTTTTCTTCAAAAGTTCCCCAGTTTGTTCTGATGTATTAGCCACATTTTAAAAGCCCTGTTCTAGAACCAGGAATGTCAGAACCATTTTCTTTTTTTATTTGTTGTTTGGTTGGGTTTTTTTTTTTTCAAGACAGGGTTTCTCTGTGTAGCCTTGTCTGTCCTGGATTCACTTTATAGACCAGGCTGGTCTCAAACTCACAGAGATCCGCCTGCCTTTGCCTTCCAAGTGCTGGGATGAAAGGCATGCATCACCACTGCCCAGCCAGAACCACTTTCTTTCTGTCCCCTTGACCCAGATCTAAGAACAACTGATTCCATTTGAACTTAGACTATCAGAGACGAATACCCACTGGCATAACCCTGTAGAGGAGCTACCGTCCAGACACCATTTCTTTCTTTCTTTTCTTTTCTTTTTTCTAATTTTTTAAGATTAATTCATTTATTTTACATCTCAATAGTTATCCCATCCCTTGTATCCTCCCATTCCTCCCTCCCTCCCGCTTTCCTCCTACTCCTGTCCCCTATGACTGTGACTGAGGGGGCTGTCCTCCCCCTGTATATGCTCATAGGGTATCAAGTCTCTTCTTGGTAGCCTGCTATCTTTCCTCTGAGTGCCACCAGGCCTCCCCATCCAGGGGACATGGTCAAATATGGGGCACCAGGGTTTGTGTGAAAGTCAGACCCCACTCTCTGTTCAGCTGTGGAGAATGTCCTGACCATTGGCTAGATCTGGGTAGGGGTTCAATGTTTACTGCACGTATATTCGTTGGCTGGTGCCATAGTTTGAGCAGGGCCCCTGGGACCAGATCTGCCCGTCATAATGTTCTTCTTGTAGGTTTCTAGGACCCTCTGGATCCTTTTATTTCCCCATTCTCCCATACTTCTCTCACCTAAAGTCGCAACAGGTTGTCTTCCCCCTCTGTCCCACTTTCCTGATAAGTGAAGACTTTCATGGGACATGCCCCTTGGGCTAGTATGCAGATATAAGTGAGTATATACCATTTGACTCTTTCTGCTTCTGGGTTAACTCACTCATTATGATCATTTCTAGTTCAATCCATTTATCCACAAATTTCGGAAATTCCTTGTTTTTAATTGCTGAGTAGTATTCCATAGCATAAATGTACCACAATTTCTTTATCCATTCTTCTACTAAGGGACACTTAGGCTGTTTCCATGTTCTGGCTATTACAAATAAGGCCGCTCTGAACATGGTTGAACATATGTCCCTGTTGTGTGCTGGAGCTTCTTCTGGGTATATTCCAAGGAGTGGAATAGCTGGGTCTTGAGGAAGCCCTATTCCCAGTTTTCTGAGATATCACCAGATAGATTTCCAAAGTGGTTGTACTAGTTTGCATTCCCACCAGCAATGAAGGAGTGTTCCTCTTTCTCCACATCCTCACCAGCATGTGGTGTTACTTGAGTTTTTGATCTTAGCCATTTCTGATGGGTATAAGATGGAATTTCAGAGTCATTTTGATTTGCATTTCTCTGATGACTAATGACATTGAACATTTCTTTAAGTGTTTCTCAGCCATTTGATATTCCTCTGTTGCGAAGTCTCTGTTTATTTCTGAGCCCCATTTCTCAATTGGGTTATTTGATTTGGTGGTGTTTAATTTCTTGAGTTCTTTATATATTTTTGATATTAGACCTTTGTCAGATGCAGGGTTGGTGAAGATCTTTTCCCAGTCTGTAGGCTGTCGCTTTGTTCTGTTGACAGTGTCTCCTGCCTTACAGAAGCTTCTCAGCCTCATGAGGTCCCATTTATTAATTGTTGAGCTTAAAGCCTGGGCTGTTGGTGTTCTGTTCAGGAAGTTGTCTCCTGCCAGGCACCATTTCTAAAATGTTGAGAAAATTAACGCCCATGTTCAGCTCTAGTGTTCCCATAGGTGTAGAGAACATAGGTGAGGAAGGAGGGCACAAAGGGCATTGGGTTAGCTTGAGTGCTTTCCTAGCATGCTGAGGGCTACGGGCTTATACAGCACCGCAAAGAGAAACCTAAGCAGACAGACACCATAACCGAGACTTTCATTTATCCAAAGCTGGCATCCACTTAGAGAGTCTTTTTTTTTTTTTTTTTTTAAATAATCGCAGTGCTACCTTAGGTCCCAAATTTTAATATTTGTGAAGTGAATGGCTGAAAGAAGACAAAGGATCACCTCTCAAAAGCCAAACACTGAACAACTTTAGCCAAAATAAGCAGTCAAACAAGCCACCCGTTGAAGCAATGATTGTCACTGCAGTTAAGTTTCTGTCTCCTGTCCCCAATTTTATAAATTGTTCATCAGATGGTATAATTGAATAGTCATGTTTTTAAAAAGTACTTTTAAGAAGTGTTTAGACATTTGAAGAGGGGGTGGAAACAGGCTAGCCATTACTGCATAAGTATAGTTAGAATGTATTTTCACATGCCAGTTAAGAAAATGAGAGGCTCTCACCCTGTTATTTTATCACGGGCCCCTTTGAAATTTGTTAAGGGCTTACATTCCTTCTCTTCCACAAATGTTTGCATATACAAGTTTTGCTTAAATTTTAGATGGGTCACAAGCACCCTGAGGCCACAGTCCTAGTTTGAGAGCCTAAAGATTAGTCAGTTAAGGATTATTTCTTTCACCTTCCTGTATAACAGGTTTTTTCTTCATGTGTGTGTGCACACATGTGTGCACATGTGTGTATAAGGCAGGAGACGATCTTAGGAACAGTGGTCCCCTCCCCTGAGGCAGGCCTCTCTGGCCTAGAGCCCAACAATTAGGCGAGGGTGGATGCCCAGCAGTGCCCAGGGGTCCTGCTGTCTCTGCCTCCCCAGGTGAGGGTGGATGCCCAGCAGTGCCCAGGGGTCCTGCTGTCTCCGCCTCCCCAAAGCTGGGTGTACAACAGCACTCCATCACATCTACCTTTTTTCAAACTTTTTATTGACTCTTTGTGAATTTCCAGTCATGCACCCCAATCCCACTCATCCCTCTGTTCCTACATATCTGCCCTCCTCCCCTGCAACATCCCCCACCCAAAGAAAACAAAGTAAAACAAAATCCTGACATGGAAGCCATGGTGTGTCACAGTCCATCCCACAGTATACATCTTTGCCCAAACAGCTTTACTTGGGAATATTCATTGCAATGAGTCACTGGTCTGGTTCGAGGCCTCTACGCTATCAATATTGGATCCTCCCCAGGACTCCTCTTAGATAGTCTGTTTGTTGCCCTGTGTCATGGAGACCCTGCAGCTTTGGTTCTGTAGGATGGGCCTTTCCAGAAGTCTGTAGATGGGGTAGACCCTGTGGTAGACCAACTCAAAGCCCTGAATCTGGGCCTGGGTGGTAACTGAGTTCGTCAACCTGACAGCTCTTCTGGCCCTCAGGGCCAGTTCTCCTGCTCCCATGCCCCCAGGGCCAGCTCTTCCGAGCTCAAGCTGCCCACGCACCTGCCTTCTTATGTGAGTGCTGTGGGTCAAAATTGGTCCTCATGTTTGTGTGGCAAGGATTTTATCACAGTTAATTGAATTGCTTGATTGGTACAGGTCCAGAAGTCAGATTTAGCTAAATAATGAATGTCTTGTTGGCAACGCACTGTGACGCACTGCCAAGCATGCTGGTTCATAAAGGGTGCCCTAGTCTTCACTCCCCTATGACCCTTCTTATACAGAACGCACGGCACTGGCTGAGGCATCCGCAAAGAGTCTAGTTGAAGCCACAGGTTTATCTGCCATTTAAAAAACAAGCAAAGTTCAAAGGCAATGTCTTACCTTGGGAGCAAGAACCAGCAGCAGTTACTCAGGGAACATAATTTACTTAGAACTGGGCTTGGAGTTCCCACTCATTAACTCCTAGACAGCAGGACAGCAAAAGTCAATGGCTCCAGCCTGCCATGCATGGGCTGTCATAGTTGCTTCCGGGAACTTGACATTTACTGGTCTTGACAGCCTCTGAGACCAGCACGCCATGGTCACACATCACAGCAAACAGCAGCACCTTATGTCGAGTGCCCAGAGAAGTATCAGAGCGTGACTTTATATGTGTATATGTGTGTAGCTAAGATAGATTGAAAAAAAAAAAAAAAAAAAGAATGGTGCTGCCTGGGAAGGTGTTAGGCACTTGAGTCTTTTCCCTCCCCTGCTCCACACCCTGCTCGTGCAAATGATATTGAGGTGCCTGGGTCTTAGATAAGGTGAGCAGGATAAATTCCCCCTGAGGCTCTCACACCTGGGGCAGGGGCATTGGCTGTACCTGGTGGATAAAGTCCTTGGTGCATAAGCTTGAGAACTGAGACTTCCCCAGAACCCAAGTAAAAGCTGGGCAAGCACGGCCTTGGGAGGCAGAAGACAGGGGAACCCTGAGTCAAGCTTCCTGACTAGGCTAGCTGGAGTCAGTGAGCTCTGAGCTCAGCTCCAGATTCTCTCTCAATAAAGTGGAAGGCCTTCAAGACAGGCGTCCAGCCTCAACATCCTCAATGCATGTGCACAGATGCTTGTGTACCCACACACGTACACATGCTCAAACACATGCATGAAAACACACATGCACAGAGAATATGGATCTCTGGGGCATATTGTAAAATTGATGCGATTGTTTTCTTAACAACAACAAAAATAAATTGTTAGCCACGGGAGATGCAGAAACAGCTGCACTTGTATTATGAGGTAGTTAACAAGACACAATATAGGAGATGTTGTAAACCAAAGCTAAGAGGCTGGAGAGATGGTTTGTGGGAGCACAAACATCAAGACCAGAGTTCGGATCCCCAGGACCCATGTAAATGCTGGGCAGTCATCAACGGCCACTGATGATCCTAGGGCTGGAGAGGCAGAGACAGGATCCTTGAAGGAAGCTGACTAGATAAACGATGTGAATGACTGAGCTCTGGATTCAAGTGAGAGACCCTGCTGCAAAATATAAAGAGGATCATGAGCAAGGAAGACACCTGACCTCAACCTCTGGCCTACACACCCACACAGGAGCATACATTTGCCCTGCACACATGTGCACTCCTACACTTTCTAACACACATATTCAGACATATACCTCACACACATACATACTCAAAAAAACCATTGAAACAACCTAAAAACAACATATTGTAGCAAATGATTTTATATTAATAAAAAAAGAGAGAGCCAGACTCTACTAGAATTGGTGGCCCCTGGTTCGTAATGTAGTCTCCGGAGACACACTCCCTGCTTGACTCTTTCTCTGGTATATGGGGATTTCTAGATAAGTCAATATTCCTGGACCATTCTTGAAGAACTTGCTTACTTTGGAGTCATTTTCAGGTTCATCCATATTACTACCTACAGCAATAGCACAATCTCTTCATTGCTGTATAGTATTCCATTTGGGGATTAGGACATCATTCAAGTTCGAGCCATTCTTTTGTCCTTTCATAACAATGTCTGTGTCTGTGAAGCAGTGTGTGAGAGACCTTGTGTAGACAAATGCTTTCTTTCATGGGGAGCAAAGGTGAATGCCTATAAATAGAATAATGGCTTGATCCTCTGCAGGTTTACATTAAAAACAAAAAACAAAACTGCGGTTCGTGTGGCATCCCAACTGCTTCTATAGGATGATGTGAGAGCTGCTAGCATGTGTCAGCATGTTATTCAAGTGTATCTAAGTCCTATGAGAAAAGCACACAGCCCAAGGTGGGGGACCAGAGCTGTGGCTACAGGAAGCAGGCAGCATGTCTTGTCCTAACTTCGTGATCCGTGTCCTGTCCCTGCCACACAACACCTCTCTCAGGAACTCTTCTCCTGGGTCAGGCCTGTGTGTTCCTCCAGTAATGAAATACTAGGAAGGATCCAAGATCCCCTGCATGCCTACAACCCGGTGGGTTCTGCTCTGTGGAGACCGTCACCTCCAAACCCCTGCACAGTCCAACAACCTGACCCACTGTCTCTCCTTTCTCCAGGGGACACTTGAATTGGCTGCAATTAGACCGAAGAGTCCTGGAGCATGACTTCCCCAAAAAGTCTGGGCCCGTGGTTCTGTACTTCTGTGTCAGGTAGGTGCTCCTGGAATTCCTGCTTTGGCTTCTTTCTTCTTCATTAGAAGAGTCTGGAAGGATGAAGAGACTCAAAAAAAAAAAAAAAAAAAAAAAAAATGGGGGTTAAGTACGCCTTGATCTGTGGTTAGGGATAAAGGTCATACATAGCACAGCTGCACTCCAAGAAGATGAAAAGTCAGGTATGACTATTCTGGGCCCATCAGTGTGTGCACTGGTCACAAGCTTGCACACTTGTGTGAGGGCGAATGTGTGGGATGAAGATAAAACTTTATTTTAGGGTGTGGAGGGAGAGAGTCATATATCGCAAAGTAAACTGAGTCTTACATTGTATTCCCAAGTCCTGGGGTTCTTTTTGGTGCCACTTAAGCTCTCTCTGTATAACAAGCCTCTGGGGTCTTTGCTTGAGTCACAAGTGCCACTGGAGCCCCTTGAAATATATAGTGTCTACCATCTCAATTAGGATTGATTGATTTGGCAAAGGAGGATAATGTGTGCCAGATGGCTGAGGAGATGAGGCTCAGTGGATGCAGAGCTTACAGCTCAAACATGGACACCAGAGATAACTCCTCAGAGAGAGAGTGTATGTAGTCAGGTGGACATGTGGCTTGCCTGTCGTCCCAGTGCTCAGGAGCCGGGGACAGGGGAAAGCTGGCTCTTTAGACTTATGAATTAGTGAATTCTGAGATTAGCAAGAAAACTGTGCCTAAAGTAAATAAAGTGATCTAAGTGTCAACCTCTGGCCTCCACATGCTTATGGACACATGCAGACATACATACACATTCAGACATGCATATACATGCAGACATGCAGACACATGCAGACATGCAGACACATGCAGACATGCAGACACATGCAGACATGCAGACACATACCATACACAAAAAGAAATACAATATGCTTCTCTGCTCACTATTTGAACACATTTTACTTAACAAGTACCATGAAAGTTGTATTTGTAATGCGTGTGTTGTGTATGTGTGTGTGTGTTTACATGTATGCATATGCATGTAGAAACCAGAAAACAACTTCATGTGTCAGTCCCTGGGCACTGTTCACTTTTTCTTTGAGATAATATACAGTCTCTCAATGGGTTGGGACTTGGAAAGTAGGCCAGGCTGGATAGCCAGCAAGCCTCCAGGAGCCACCTGTCTCTGCCTCCCCAGTGTTGAATTACAAAAAAAATGTGCCACCATGCCTGTGGGTTTGTTTTGTTTTGTTTTGTTTTTAATATGAACTCTGGAGCTCAAACTTAGGTTTTTCATGCTTGCAAAGCAAGCACTTTACTGACTGAGTCGCCTCCCCAGCCTCATGTGACACTTTTTAAAAATGTATTATTGTTGTTGTCTGTTTGTGTTTGGTGTGTATTTGTGGACACATATGTTCCATGTTCCACAGCATGCATGTGGAGGTTAGAGAACAAATGCTTGGAATTGATTCTCTCTTTCTACACACACACACACACACACACACACACGCACGCACGCACGCACGCGCGCGCGCGCGCGCACACATGCATGCACGCACGCAGGCACGCACGCATGCGCACAGCTTGATTGACAAGTGTTCTTTTAAGAGGCTAAGCCAGCTCACCTGCCCCAAATAAAGAGCTTTGAGGCTTAGCATTTGCCTTGTCTTCAGAAGACCCTAGGACTGACCACACCTGTCTGCAAATAGGCACAGGTGGCCAGAGGAGAGTCAAAATGCAAATGAGCAGCAAAGTCATGAGTTGGCGCCCCCAGAAGCAGCAGCTCTGAGCACCCGGCCATGGAGCCCCCAGAAACAGCAGCTCTGAGCACCCCACCATGGAGCTCCTAGCAGCACTCTCTCTAAAGCAGCTAGAGGAGGAGCAGAGGAAGTAGGGGCTTTGTTTTGTTCTGGTTTTTGTTTTTTGTTGTTGTTGTTGTCTTTCCTCCTGTTACTGAGGCTTGAACCCAGGACCTTGAGCATGCTAAGGACTACACTATGTGTCCAGTCTTTGAACAAAAATGGCCACTTTGCCATGTCCACAGACCCCTCTCCTCTTAAATACACTCACAGAAACCAGGAGTTGGGGTACAAACAAGCTTGCTATTCCTTTCTCCGTGAGGAGGAGGGTCAAGGTGGCAGTGTAGACTCAGCAGTCCTGACTCCAAAGACAGCATTCAAGTAAAGAGCTAAAGGCTCCATTTAACAGGCTGAAGTGCATGTCTTTACCTCAGCTGGCTGGGTAAATTTCAGCTTGCGGTTAATGTCTTTTTGATTTGCTTAACAGCTGCAGGGATATCAGAGCTAATCTCAGCCGTTTCCATTGCTGATGGGACCAGCTTCAATGCCACATTCTCTCTAATGGTGTCTCAGACGAATAGGAAATAACCTTATAAAACAAAGACTTAACAATTCCAGTGAGAGGGGAAGGTGGGATTAGGCAAGACTTGGTTCATTAACCTATAATCGTATGTAGAGACATATACTTGGTCACATCTTGAGCTCCCCCTACTTACTACGGCTACTTGGGTTTTTTTTTTTTTTTTTTTCTTTTTTTTTGCCATAATTGAGATTTTTATCATTTGTACTTAAACTTAGTACAAAGACATTTCAACTTATGTACAATTTATTATCATTTTATCGTTTGTGTGTGTGTGTGTGTCTGTTTGCGTGCAAGTGCTTGTGTGTCACGGTGCATATATGGAAGGCAGAGGACACCTTTGCAGAGTCACTTTTCTCCTTCCACCTTTACACGGATTCTAGGAACCAAACTCAAGTTGCCAGGCTTGTTTGGCACGGCAGACACCTTCCCTCATTGAGTCATTTCACCGGCCCAATCTGTGTGCGGTCGTTAACATATGCCCTGGAAATGCGTGTGTTGTGACTCACTTTTAAATAATCACTCCAGCAACTCTGCAGCTTCCAATCTGGAGGGAAAGTTCCCAAAGAGCCTCTCGTGCTCCAAAGACCTTCAGATACCGATAAGCTGCATGTAAGTCTTACCAACTTGCAGTTTAATGCCGCACAAATACCATAGGTCTTGCAAGTAACTTAACAAAATCTTTTTTTTTTTTTTAATTAAAAACTGGCAGAAGGAAACCCAGAGCTATTTACACCATCCTGACAGGGCAGCAATCAAGGAACAGTGTAGAAATAGGATTTCAAGTGTTCTAGAGGCAGTCAAGGCACAACCAGGACTCCAAATGGCCATCTGAGATGCTTTACACTGTAAGCTATGAAACCAGCCGCCACCCCAATAGTAAGTCCACCCAATATAGCATTATTTATAGTGGGGCATGAAGGTATATGCATTTAATTCCAGCACTAAGGAGGTAGAGGCAGCCTGTGGGTTCGAGGCCAACCTGGTTTACACAGAATTCTAGGCCAGCCAAGGTTATATAATATGATTTGTCTCAAAGGGAGGAGGAAAAAAATCTGTATGATTGGGTGGACAGCTCAGTCAATAAAGTGGTTTCAGGACCTGAGTTAGATGCATGGCAGCCTGTGCCTGTAATCGCAGATCTGAAGAGGAAGGCACAGGAGACTCCCCAGGGTCCACAGCCAGCCAGCCTAGCTTGCTCAGTGGATTCCAGACCAAGATAAGACCTTGTTTCAAAAACCAAGGTGGGTGACAATGGAGGATTGACACTGGATGGTGATCTCTGGCCACCACACACACACATGCGTGTGTACCCGTACACATGTGAACATTCACACATACATGCACGCCAGGTGCTTTACACTTTAAAACTGGGGTGAAGTGAGGATCCTTCATTCTTTATGCACCATTTCCTTTCCTAGTACCCTTTGTCAGCATTATTGAAAAAGAAAACCACCAGGCTCGGCTGCGTACCGATGGCCTTTCCCAAGTCTTGGTACAGGTGCCAGTCATTTGTAGTTTTGGGGACTTACACCCTGGTGGAAAAGCATTGAATGTCCAGGTGCCCTGGGTCTGTGAAGATTTCTCAGGTCACCCCAAGCTGTTTTCTCTGCCTAAACCTAGTGCGTGTATGGTTGTCTGTATACATATCACATTCAGACTGTGTTCTTAGAGGCCGAAAGGTAGCTTTAGGTTCCTTGGAACTGGAGTTACAGGCAGTTGTGAACTACCTGGTATGGGTACTGAGAACCAAACCTGGGTTCTCTGTAAAAGAAAGTATTCTTAACCAGCTGAGCCAGCTTGCCAGTCCTCCTCTGAAGTTTCTTTATACGGGCCACACAACAGAATTGTCCCTTCTTTCCAGCTCCTGTCCACTGGGTCTTTCTGGAAGGTAGTACATTTTTATATTAAGCGTCTTCCTAGGCAGCTTCACCTGAGTGCTTGGAACTCATCAGGTCTGAAGAATTTGTAATCGGCCCACCCCTCCACTGTCCCTTAATCTCCCGTGGTTCCAGGAAGTCTGTGCTGCTGTTATTCATGCTTTTTCATGGACTGTAAGTCCTGAGCTCTCCCCTGCTCCTCTTCCCGTTTTTAAGTACACGGATTCTCAAAGGCAAAACCTCTCTCCACCCTTCCCTCTCCTCGCTCCTCCCTGACCTCAGGCTCTTACTTACTGTCACATCAACTCACATCAGTGTCTCCAGGTGGCCGGCACCCTGACACTGGCATTGGGAGTCTAGCACACTCTGTGATCTGAGTTCCCACTTTCAGCCTGCCCAAGCAGCACCTTTACAAACCCGGTCACTAATTTGCTCCGAGAGAGAAGGCAGATTCTCCACCGAGGCGAGCCCCACACGTGAACTCTGTCTATACTTTGGTGCTTCTCTAGGGATGTCCCTTTTGCTGGAAGAAGATGCTGTCCCTTCTGATTTGTCAGAGAAAACAAAAGCAAC
Source organism: Acomys russatus (assembly GCF_903995435.1). NCBI lineage: Eukaryota > Metazoa > Chordata > Mammalia > Rodentia > Muridae > Acomys > Acomys russatus. The sequence continues at coordinate 52,239,620 of NC_067145.1, forward strand.
ATGAATGCGCTCCGTTAACCTACTTCTCTTCCTGCAGACCTGACTATATCAGCTTTGTCTTTGTATATTCCATGGTCCTCTGCTGTACACATACATACATTACACACGTGTACAATGCATATGCATAAACATAAGCATATACATATGCAAAACACGCACATACAGATAAACACACCCAAATATAGATAAGCCACCCACACGCACACATACATGTTCATAGGTGCACAAATACATACACACGATGTACATAAATACACATGTGTGTATCTTTCAGACACATGCGTACACACATGTGCACACATCCCTCAGAGGAAGAGTGACTCTTACCTCATTGTTCACTGTTACCGAAGCCACAGCACTTAGCAGCTTTTCCCCCCACCTCACAGCTCTTCGCCTCGCGGCTGCTTCACCCTGGCTATCTCCTCATCAGGACCACATCTTATCTCCCTACCTAGAAAAAAACACTCTGCCATAGTGTACCCACCTTTGCTCTTTCTCTACTTTGTTCATAGCAAGTGCTCAGCAAGATGGGCCTCTGCCTGCTCCCTTCCCCCACGTTTCACTGCTTTCTCGGTTTGCAGCCACCCATCCCTACTTCCGGTACACCCTGAGGACCCTGGAAGGCTCTACCCACAAATTCCACGGATGGGCACTCTTTGGCACCCCTCTGAAGTGGCCCTCTGTGGCCCTGGCTGCACTGACCATGCTTACCTTGGCGAGGATTCAAGCCTGTGGTTCTGTGAGGATCGTATCCTCACAGCCTCTGTGCACGGCTCCACGGCAGGCTCCCCTGCTCTGCTCCCGCATTCTCATGCTGGTGTTTGTGAGTTCTTGCCTCACTTGTCCTCTCTCCCCCTGCTCTTCCAGCATGCGTGTTTGTGTTCATCCCTGGCTGCCCATACCCTCACTTCACTAACAGCTCCAATCTCTGTCACCTGACCTCTGTTACTACTTCCGGGTTATTTCTGCCACTCCAGGTATCTATCCCAATGCAGCCCGAACCCACTGAAGCCCAGAGAAATGTTCCAGATGACACAGGGAAGTCCCTAGGTGTGAAAGCCCATTGGAACCATAACCAATCAAATGAGCCAATCCCAAGCCTGCTTGCCCATCTTATCAGCTGTTTTCCATAGAATAGGAAACAGGATAGTGCGCACACAACAGGACGGTGCGTTGATTTTCCCTGTCCGCTTTTGCCTCCCGACTCTCCCAGGTGCCACTATCTACATAGCACCAAGTGACACCAACCCTTCTCTTGGGAGCTGTCACAAGCTGTTTTTCAACCCCCGATCTGTTGGATTCATCCTACTTGAATGATAGAACAAGCGCCTTTGTGCCAATGTGCATGTGTGTGTGGAGGTTAAAGGAAAACCTGATGGAGGCGTTTCTCTCCTTCCACCGCCTGGGTTCCGGGGCTTGAACTCAGGTCATCGGGCTTGGCAACTTTCAGGTCCAAAGGAAACAACATTTTTCCAAATTCTGGTAGTTAGGCAAAAACCCAACAATCCCTAGGAACTTGTGAAACTGGTTCCTCTCTACCAAAGGAGCCATTCTCTCATCACTGGCAGAAGGAGCAAAGGACTATCTGTGGTACCCACCAGTCATCCTGGGTCTCCCAAGCTCTTCTCTCCACACACACACACCCTTTTAAAAAAACATGCTTCTTCAGCTCATGGGCTTCCCTCCCTCCATTTCTCCTTATAACCCTGCTATTTTAGCACTCTTGCCCTCACTTTATAGAGGGAGCTCACCCATCCCCCCGCCTCTCTCCTCTCCTCCTCTTTTGCTCCATGTTGGTCTCTTTCTTTCCTCTCATGGTCAGGTCTAGTCTGCCAGCCATGTTCACTCTACTATCTTCTCTCTCTGCTCTGGGCTCTTCCAGATGGCTGTTTTCTTCCTCATACTTACAATAAAAACCTTCCCCTTAACCTAACCATACCTTGGAGTGGCCATGTCAACCTTACTCCAGGGCCGTCTCCCCAGCACATAAAATGTATATCTTAAAATAAGTTATCTCCCACACTTATCAGGAATACATCTTAGTGGGGTTTTTTTGTTTTGTTTTGTTTTGTTTTGTTTTGTTTTGTTTCTCTGAGCTGAAAGAACAACTGTCTAGGCTGAGGTCAAAGCCAACCACGATGTGCTTTAAAGCCCATGAGCCATGTCACAGGCACAGTGGCTCAGGGGACTCAGGGTGTTTTATCCCAGTCTGAGGTGGAGGCATGCACACCATGCTCAGTGCTGCAATGACGGTGCGTCTGAGTCTGCAGCCTTGGGGAGTCGCCCCCTTCCTTAGCTCACGGAAGCCTTGAGTTAAAGCAGCACTGACCTCTGTCCAGCCAGATGACATCAGGCCCGCTCTCTACCAGGCTCCTGACCCTCCACCTCCCTCTCACAGCTACCTCTTGGCACTTGGGAATCACTGAATATTTACAGCAAGTGTTAATTAAACGGGCCAGTGATTTCATTTTGTAACGAACACAAATGTCACATTTGGAATGCTGGCTGTCGGTGACGAAAAGGGGACGATAATAATGAGAGTAATAAGCTGAGGATTTCTGCAGCCAAGAATCTCTGATGTTTGAAACTTCAGAGGCTTTAAGTCTTAACTGGGGACCCAGCTGAGTTAAGTCAAGTTCTGGTTAGCTGGGCACTTCATATAAAATCTATGCTGGCATTGTTCTCCCAACAGACAGGATGTAGCGACGGCTGTTTCCATCAGGGAAAGAGACATCTTCAGGGCCGAAGAATCATCTTCTAGATAGGAGCTTCCTGCCATCGCCTTGTTGTCCTTTTCCTATTGTTCATTTCAGTTTTTTTTTTTCTAACCCAAAGCTTGAAAAGATAAATCTAATCTATTCTCTTACAAACGCCGTGGCGAGTGGAGACATTTAGCTGAACACATAATTCAAGGAACTGCCCTAATCTGTAGGAATCATTCCAAGCACAGTCCAGGCTTACAGAAATGCATAGACGTCCTTGGGTATGTAGCTATATTTTCCTCCCTTTTTTTTTTTCTTGGCCCATTTGTTAGGCTTATTCTTAAGTTGCTAGCACTTGCCTTCCAGCAGTCAGCAAGGGCTGCTGGAGCCCTTGATTAGCTTGTGATCAGAGGGGAGCAGGCAGAACTGACGCTGAGCAGGTAGGGAGAGGTAGACAGACCATAAGGAACACGCTAATGATAACGGGGCGGGGGGCATGAGCTGTAAGTGTTCTAGAAAGGTGCTCAAGGGCAACCCATAGAAGGGTCAGGAAGGAGGGCCAAGACCAGAAGCAGAGCTTAACAGGGAGATAGACGTTCCGGGAGGGTCTTATGGAGGCATCAATTACAGCCACTTCTGTGCGCGGCAAGTGAGGAGTAAACCTAAGAGGCAGAAAAAGTAGAAGGAGAAAGAGAGGCACAGGTGGGAGAGAGCAGGTGCCGTTGGTTGACTCTTCAGGGATCCATCTTGTGGAGGGCAGGGGGCTCCATGAACATCAGTGTCCGTTACAGGGGAAATAAATCACTGTTGAACAATGTGTGTGTCAAAGGTGATGGCATCGCTGGGAGACATGGTGGCAGCATGTGACAGCCAATAGAGGTGGTGGGAGCATGGCTTTGGGCCTGTAAGTCGTATATGAGAGTTAGAATTGACTTCCAGGAATACAGCTCTGTGAACTGACTAACTCTGGAGCCAGCAAGACCCAGACATTGGTACACTGTAAAGATATAGTTAATGCAGAACAGACATGGCATTGCCTGTATAGACTGTTGCAATGGAAGAGCCATTTTTCATTTCCCCTAAGCTCTCTCAGAAACCCGGAATGTTCTTTGTAAACTGAGGAAGTAGTCAGACAGGCAAGTAAGGAGAAGCAACAGTGCCCCCTACCGGCATAGAGGAGTTCAAACCAGATTCTCATAAAAGCAGGAAAACAAACTGAGTTTTTTGAGGGGGGCAGATGGTGGACAATCTCAACTTTCCACGCAAACCATCAACTCTCCTCTTCTCCCCCAGAAATATCTTCATCCTTGTGCCTGCTCAGTGTATGAATGGAGACGTCTCGGGTCTGTTTTTATCGAAGCATTTCATTTCAGAAGTTTCCCAGCACAGATAGAAAGTTCAGGGTGAAATAAATGTCCAAGCTTATGAACAAAAACATGACAGGCCCAGGGCTTCCAGGATTTTCCAGGCTGTTGTCTTGGTGATAAAGGTTAACAGGAAACTGCTTTCCAATTCCTGTCAAGAGAGGGTTGGTTTCACTCTCTCTCTCTCTCTCTCCATCCCAGAATATGTTTATTTCTGAAACCTCTTTGGACTCTGCTGCCAGGTAGTAGAGATCTGTGGGAATGGATAGAGGTGCCTGAGACGATGGTGCTGCTGCCTCCTTTATTTCTCCATTGTTATAGCACTAAAGGGAAATATGGCATGCTGGGTATAGTGGATATAAACATGTTTTTGTTTTGATCCCAAGTGTGGGATATGTAATGGATGTAAACATGTTTTTGTTTTGATCCCAAGTGCGGGATGGGGAACAGGCTTGTGAGAGAACAGGTGATGCTTATCCACTTGGAGGCTGAACCAACCTCGTGTAGGGGCTTGGTTTTTGCCAGCTGAAAAACATCCTAGTACAGACTCTGAGAGGAGATATATATACGAGCCCAAAACAGGAAGTGGGGCTTTTCGGGTCTTGGTAATGTTTGGCTGTCCGTCACTGCCCTTCAAGACGCTCCAAGAGAGTCCCGCACCAGCAAAGGATTTGCTCCCAGGAACTGAATTCAACAAGGTCTACTTCTCCTGTTCCCCTAAATCTCCTTTCTCTCCTATCTAGGGTAAGGTATAAGGGAGGTATAAGCATTTAAGGAATCCCAAATAAAGTAGGTTTGAAAAAGATGGAGCCTACAATTGGGTTTCTGTAAAGACTGGGGCTGAGAGTGGGGGACATGCAAAGCATCTTTATGTTTCTAGTTGAGGACTAAGGCAAATGGAATAAAGACTCAGGAGTTAGAAAATTAGGCCATTTCAGACGCTCTGAATTTCCACACACAAAAATTACTGTGGCCGTAAGCCCTGTCAGGTTCAAGGGATCACTGGTAATTTTTTGCCATTAAGACACAAGCTAATCAGCAGATTCGCTTTAGCCACTTTCCGTGTGATCAGTAAGAAATGCGGAAGTACCATGATGAGTGGCCAGGTGGAATGTGAGACCCCGAAGCTAAAATGTTATGATATTTTGGGTATCCTTTGTTGTTTCTTTATCCTTACTCTTTCACTGTTATGTGGCTTATGATCTGAATTACGCAATGCACACACGCACGTGCACGCACGCACACATGCATGCAGACTCACATGTTTGAGTGTTTGGATCCCAGCTGGTGTTGCTGTTTGGGGACCTTGTGGAACCTTTGTGACATGGGCTTATCTAGCAGAAGCAGGTTGCCGGAGGTAAACCTTGAAGGATGTATTTGCCCTGGTTTCAGCCTGAGCTCTCTGCTTCCTAATCCATCCACCAAAATATGAACCAACCATTCTGAAAGCCCCTCAGCTGCCATGCCTTCCCTGCCGCCATGCTGGGCCGGTGTCTCCAGACACTGACCCCCAAATGAGTACATCCTCCTCTAAGCCGTTTCTGTGAGGTCTTTCTTCACAGTGATGAGAAAGGAACTCTGACCAAGATGGGATGGAGTGGAGGTAAGCTGAGCATCAAAGCCAGCTGTGTCAGGTGCTATGCTTGTTCTTGAGGCACAAAGAGAGCTGGTATGCCCAGCTCTCCAGGAGGTGGCAGCCGAATGACAGGGCTGTGGGAAATATGCTGAGCAAAGTCCCAAAAGCCAGTGAGAGAGGCCATGTGGGGAGGGGGGAAGCAGGAGGTATGGAAATGGCCTCTGTGGGGTACTTTCAACAGAGGGATGAAAGTGGTGGCTCTCCGTGTAACGGCTTGAACAGAGACACATCTAAAAAGGCCACATATAGAATCTGTCAAGAGCTTTCTCAGCTATCATAAACTTCTCAGAGTGGGGTTTCATATCCACACAGCCGGCCATTACCTCACTGTGTTCACGTCTCACTGTTAAAGCAGAAAATAGTACCAGAAAAAAACAGCAAACCCTCCCTCCTAAGGCTAACAGTGACTGTGCCACTGGGTGATAATTTGGAGTCTAAATTTGTAGAGTCTGTTGAGTCTGAAATAGCTTAATTTTCAAAGCATTTCCCTTTCTCTATGGCATTTAGTCCTCTCCTTTTCTTCAAATTTTCCCTCTTGCGTTCTTTCCACTGACTGCTATGCTGACTGCCCCTCGCCAAAGAGTCTTTGTAAATGATGCGGAGTTAGGGAACCACCTTCTACCGGTTGTCCTTGACTTCCAAGTGTGTACCGTGTCAGGTGTGCATGCACAAGCACACACACATATAAGATGTCATTTTAAAATAAAAAATAATAAGCTCCAAGAGATGGTTCAGTGGGCCGTCTGCTGTCAAGCGTGATGACCTCAGTTCAATATCAGGACTTACACAGTCTAGGAGAGAATGGATTATGTACATTATATTCTGGATTCCACATGTATACACACACACACACACACACACACACACTTAAAGGATGAATATCTAGATCTTAAAATTAAATAATTTAACATACTTCCTTTCAAGATGTAAAATCTGCCACTCTATTTTGGGTTTCCATTACTCAAGTACTGAAAGTTGTGCAGCTTTGGCCCCATGATCTAAAATACCTGCTCCCAAGGTGACAGGCAGGTGCTCCAGGGTGGGGACAGAGCAGCGAGAGCTCAACCAATCCCGTCTCCCAGCCTTTGCAGGGTGAGGACCATTTTCCCATCCTTTGGGATTGTGTGAGGTCTGCCTCTGTGATAAGCTGCCATTGTCTATTGATGGAGATGACCTCTGAGGTTCACTAGCATATGTGTGTGACCCTGCGCCACTCTCAGTGCAGCAGCCTCTTCACATCTTTGAAATACAGCAGAAGACGTCATTCGCTTAGTCTAGGCGTGCCTAGCCTGGGTGCGGTTTGTTGACTGCGAGGAGGATATTTTGCTGTTTTGTTTTGTGAGACAAGGTTTTATGTAGCCTAGGCTGGCCTCAAACTCTCGCTGTGTAGCTAACGATGACTGTGAACTCCCATTCCTTCGGCTTGCACTGTGAAGGTGTGTACCACTAAATCCAGATTTGTCTGGTTCCTGGTGCTGCCGGGGAGCTGTGGAAGCTGCGGGGGCTGTCTTACTTTAAATTCATTCCTCGTATCTGAAAAAAAAAAAAGCCTTCCAACATGGGGGCCCATTGAGTCCCGTTCTCTTCTTTTACAGTTGGGAAAAGAGAAGCCCATTACGGTTTGTGACCTGTTCTCAGTCACACAGATTAGATCCCAGATCCTTGGCCTCTCAGGAGTCTCGGCATCAGAATGCTATGGTGTGTGCAGCCATAGCCCTTCCTCCTCCTCCTCCTTTTGCCAACTTCACCCTCTGCACCCTCCTCATCTGTCTGTTTCCTACCATCCAAGTAACCAGTGCCCTCCCAGTCTAGTCTGGGTTTTACTCTAACACCCTGCATGGCTCTTTAGACTGAATGGGCCCATTATCTGATTAAACAACTTAATAAGCTCTAAATCGATGGGGAAAGGCATGTTTAATGTAAACTTAAATAATGTCAGCATGTTTCATCTTGAGAGAAATCCATCTGAGAGGAACTCAGCTTAATATGCATGAAGGTCGCAGCCTTAAGAGCACGTGCCCCAGCCTGGGATGGGCTGAGATGCAGTTACAGGCACAAACCATCAGCAAAGAAGCACATAGGAAGCCGTTACAACGTTGAACAGAACAAATTCTCTTTTAAAAACCTAGTTCAACAATGATTAGGATTAAAATATAAGTAACATGAAAAAAAAAAAAAAGCAGAATGAGAAAAGAGAGTAGTGGGCGAGCTAAGCGTCAGAGAATCATCACAGTTAACCCAGGTCTGCGGTGTCCACGTTCAGGGTGTCTGGGAAGACTTGGTTCAAAAAAGCTTTGGAGAGGCGAGTGGGACAGAAGGACCTGGGGGGCCTCTGGCTTCCTTTTACATCTGGGGCAATTTGGTATGGCCTAAGTGTGGACCTGTGGTTTGATTCATCGTCATCGTTTTCATATGACTATAAGTAATTCTTTTTGCTGCTTTAAACTTGGATTTATTTCCGTGAAAACGATGAGCAGGTATTCCATGTGTCATTGTTGGAAAAAACAAACCAAAACCCATGAAAACCCAAAAAGTATAGCATTTCTTTGTTAGAACTTGTTAGGTTGGTGTATGTTTTTTTCCACATTTTTTTTTTCTCTTGGCTGTGTATTTTAAAGGTTTTGGGTTTGGGGTTTAAATTGCGACCAAGAGCTGGTGAAAGTTTTGTCAGGGAAGTGCTTGTCCGCTCATACAAGCGCTAGGATCCGAGTTTGATCCACAGAACCAGAACCCACCTAAAGCCAGGCATGGTTGCACATGTTAATAATCCCACCACTGGGGGTAGAGGAATAGAGACAGACCCCGGGGCTCACTGTCTAGCCACCATAGCCTATATGGTGAGCCCCAAACCAGCAAGAGGCCATGTTTGGTTGGTTGCTTGCTTGCTTATTTGAAATGTAGACAATTCCTAAGAAACCACACTCGAGATTGTCCTTTGACCTCCATAAGCATGTGCACGTATGTTTACATGCACGCTGCATACATATGTAGACACACACAACATGTGTGTGCAGTGTGTGCAGCAGTATAATTTGTTCACTTAATTATGTCCTGTACCTTATCCTCACAACAGCTTAACAGAATTGTTTTGTCCTTAGAAGGAAAACGGTTGTTTTACTACAAAAGCTCCTATATGCGTTATAAGACTATATTTTCAGATTTATGTATGTGTATGTGTGTGAACCTTCATACACATACATGAGTTTATGGGTACCACTTATATACAGGTGTCCACAGAGGCTAGAGGGCATCAGACCCTCTGGAACTGGAATTAGAGGCAGTTGTGAGCCACCTGGTGGGGGTGATGGGAACTGACCCTGGTACCTTAAGCAAACACTCCTCACTGATGAGAAATCTCTCTGATCCCAACACTGTATTTTAATGTAATAAAGATGGCTTTGCTGTGTAGAAAGACAAGGATCTTAAAGTTGTGTAGGCTAATATGTCATTAGGCTTTTGGTTTACATTTCCCTAGTGCCTATTGATACCTGGAATGTTTTCTCATATGCTTATTTGTGTTGAGTGTACGTTTAGAAAAGTGTCTGTACACATGGCACGGCCTTAAAGAAGGCATCAGAAATGTGACTGGTGGCTCCTCATCTTTTCTTCGTTCAGCATGGGAACTGCAATCCTCCTGAAACCAGGCAGCTCAACAGTGTGATTTCCACTCCCCCTGTGCCTCACATGCGGTTCCTCTCTTCCAGATTCTATATCGAAAGCATCTCCTACCTGAAGGACAATGCCACCATCGAGCTCTTCTTCCTGAATGCCAAGTCCTGCATCTACAAGGTAGGAAAGTGCTCTTCCCATCCAGTTTCCTAAGGAAATTATACATATCTCAAAATAAGCCTGGCACAGTGGCACACACCTGTAATCCTAGTACTCTGGGAGGCAGAGGCAGATGGACCACTGTGAGTTCAAGGCCAGCCTGATCTAAAAGTGAATCCAGGACAGCATAAGCTATACAGAGAAACTCTGAAACTCTGTCTCAAGAGAGAGAGAGAGAGAGAGAGAGAGAAACAGAAAATCAAAAATGTTGCCCATAAGGCAGTTTTATTGACTAGGAAAAGTCATTTGTAAAGTAATTGCTATAAATAAGTTTTAAAAACTACATGTAAAGAAAGCCACCAGCTAAGCAACATGACTTCTTCCAATCCCATCACTGGCCTGGCTTTATGGAAGGGTTCTTCAAGGGAGAGAGGTCAAAGCAGCAGAAAATCAATCAACTAATCACCACATAGCCACCACAGTCTAGGGCAGCTAGAAAGGAGTGCATGCACGCTCGCTCGCTTGCGCTCAGCTCGGTTTCTACGCTCTGATACAGTTCGTGACACCCGCACGTACACACTCGCACCGGCCTAGGGAATGACATCACCAACAGTGGGCCGGGCCTTCCCATGTCATGTAAGACAGTCATCCGCAGACTGACCTGGGACACTGCCTCATTGAGACCTTTCCAGGCGATTCTAGGTTGTGCCGAGTTGACAAGTAAAGCCAAATGTCATATGAGCATCCTGTGAAGCTCACGTGGAGCACAGGCTTGGAGCTTCCAGTGAACTGCCCGGATCCCCACATCTCTCCCACAACCAAGATGAGGCACAGGGAGACTTCTGTATCTAATGAGCAGCATTGCTCATTTGACTCAGAGGAGCCTAACTCCAATCACAGAGCCGCTCCCTTTGCACACTGTACCCAGAGAACTTCAAATCTGGGCACGTCGCTAAGTGGCCACCAGGTGCTTCGGGAAAATTCCAAGACGAATTCATGACATGTGACTTTTGTATTTTAGTGAACTTTGTTTTGGCCTACTATCTTGGGTCATCAAACTTTAACCCAGGAGGGCGGAAATGGGGCAGTATCTGCTGCTCTCCCTCAGGGACTTTCTTTACCTGAACTGCATGAGATAAGTCCGCCATTCACAATGGTGCAGGGCCTGGTCTGGTCGACAGCAAGTTCAGCTTTGCAGAAAGACCTCACTCGGTAGTAGCTGATGACCCGGGACCTGTACTGGGCTCCCACCCAGGGCATACAGATGACAGCACTTTTAACTTTTTTGCTGACTGGCGGGAAAAGACATTGATTGTAGTTATGGGTTTCGAATTCCTGCTTCCTTCTAATCCCTAATTTTATCATTATAAAGTGGAAAGAATAATACTATCCCAACAGGAGCACTTGGTGGTTTGCTTGTTTGTTTATGATTGGGTAAGCACTGTTTTTAAAAAGTTAAGAAACAATTAAAAACAAAAGCAAGCCGGGCATGGTGGGCACACATCTGTAATCCCAGCACTCGAGGAGGCAGAGGCAAGCAGATCTTTGTGAGTTAGAGGCCAGCCTGGTCTTACAAAGTGACTCCAGGACAGCCAAAGCTACACAGAAAAACTGTCTCGAAAACAGAAAAAAACAAAAACAAAAACCTGAGCACTGTCCACCAGGTGGCAGACTTGAGCTAAAATAAATAGAAGAAATGGAGGCTCCTTTTGAAAGAGCACTCAGACCAATTAGAGCTTGGTGCAGACATACATAAAGGGAAAGGAAACTGTTTCCTGGAGTTGCTCGGTTTCCCTTGGTCATACATACTGAGCTTGTGCTAATCAAGAAGATTAAGTCCTTGGAAGCAAATATGACAAATTTCCCAAGAGGAGGTGCAGGCGGCCATGCCTCCAGAGCGGGAGCCATTTAAGGTCCAGAGGCCCCCAGCATCTGCCTGCGTGCCAAGTAGTAAGTGGACAGTGGTTCAGAGCCCTAGTTCCCACTTCCTAAAATCTATTCTGGAACATGGTCACAAAAGTGGCCACAAATGCCCAAGGATGGGTCCCCACAGTTTGTGTAGATGGAATGACATCTCAAGACGACCCGTTAACCTCAGTCATCTAAATATCTCATCTGCAAACACTGGCAGATTTTGCAGGGTTTTTATGTATTCAATCTGAGCCTCTCAACTTCTGAGGAAGTGAAACTTTGCCAAGGAGGAAGCTGGCATTCATAAGAACTAGAAGTGACCAGACAGCCACGTGTCCTGTTAGCCACATTCAGCACCGTGTAACAGCAACAGACATCCACACAGCTGTAGCTACGTAGATTTTGCTGCGACAGACTTGGGTTCCCATGCCAGCTAAATATGAATGTCTTCCTCAAAAATGTATTCAAGCTTCAGTTTTCCTTTTTGACTAATCAAAAATGTTGCAAGACCCAACCCACGTTTTCTAGGAAATTCTCCTAAGACAAAGAGTGGAAAGTACTTAGCGCTGTGCCACACACTTGATCAAGCCACTTGGACGCTGACACATTTTTCTTGGCTACAATTTTTTGTGCTACCCACATGTCTCCAGGTATATGCTGAGGCCTTATAGCCCAAAAGGTAGGGTGACTTAAAAATGTGTCATGTCACATTGATGCTACCCCAAATCAGACCACTTGCTGTTTCTTGGAGAAAGGCCGACTGTTTTTCTTTCTACTTGCTCACTTACACTTTGTAGACTCCAAGCTGAGTACCAGGCCTTACATATGTTTAGCAAGCACTCTACCACTGAGCTATATCTTGGGCTCTCTTTTACGTTTTCTTTTGACACGATATCTCACTACATTACCCAGGTTAACCTGAAACTCACTCTATACTTTAGGCTGTCCTTGAACTTGAGTTTTCCTGCCTCAGCCCCCTGAATAGCTGGAATTACAGACCCGACCACCATACCCAGCTCCTATGGTGCCTCAGAACTAAGCTGTTAGGTGAAATAAGCTACGTGCCCTGCTCCTGTGCAGACCTACTTCCGTTTACATTCAGATCTATTTTTGACAGGGAGCAGGGTAGTGGAGAGATGGCTCAGCAATTAAGAACACTTGCTATTCTTACAATAGACCCGAGTTTGGTTCCCAGTACCCACATAGCGGCTCACAACTGCTCTAATTCCAGTTTCAGGTGTTCTCATGCGCTGTCCTGAGCGCCCCATGCACCAGGTACCTACATGGTGCACATGCATGCACGCAGGCAAAAGACTCACATATACAAAATAAAAACAAACTTAAAATATTATTTTTAAGTGTATTTAAAAAAAAAAAAACAGGGACTGGATTTGATCCCTGTGTAACTTAGCTAGGAGTGTCTAGCTAGCATGTGAAAGGCCCTGGGTTCTCCTCAACACACACACACACACACACACACACACACACACACACACACACGCTCACATACACACTGTAATAAAACAACTAAAGCCAAGTGGCCCTCAGAGGCTCATTATGCAAATGCCCCTTCCCTTCCCCATCCACGTCTGAACCCTTTTGAGTCATTTTGCTGGTCCTTCTACTGTTTGCCTCTTTATTTCTAAATAAATGCCCCAATTCTTCCTTGATTTGTCACCTCTCTACTTATTAAAAAATCTTTGTAAGATAGACAGGATTGGGGTACCCCTGTAGCCACCCCCATTCTCCCTCTCCTAGTGTTCCCAGGGTAGGAGAGGACTTCTGAGTGGAAGCCATCATAACCACCAGTATGGCAGTGTGACTAATCCAAGCCTCGGCCCGTGGCTGTCGTTTACCTGAAGGGATTCATTGTCTTGTTTTCACTTGTTTAGTTTCTATGTTTCTTCTGGGTTTTCGCTCACAGCTCCTAAAGATTCCCAGATATATTCTAGTATTCAATTCCAATGTGATGGCAATTCATCAGCCGTCTCTGGCTTGAGTTCTGTGGCTGCTGCTATTGATTTTTTCTGAGACTTCCCCCTGAAACTCTCTGCCCTCCTGTTCCAACATGAACTTGGCTTGCTTCACAGCTCTCTTCGTGGGAGGCCGCCTTCCTGTCTGGGTCTTTCCCCACCCACGCTCTGTATTGGGTCATCTGTCTCCTGGGTTTTGTTTGCTTGTTTGTCTTACACCGTTGTTTTCCTGGACAGCATCCCCATGCAAATCTAGAGAAAGAATGTCCTTATACATCTGAGAACGGCTTTATCCTCCCATCCTGTCTACTTAGAACTCAGTCTGTGTCTACTTAGAACTCAATCTACTCAATCTGTGGGTCATGGCCCCTTGGAAGTTGAATGACCTTTTCACAGGGGTCACCTCACACCATCAGAGAACACATAGAGAATTCTGATGGCTTTAAGAACTGACACACCATTCCTCTATCGTCTCCGGGAGGGTCTACCCACCTATAGATACACTCACAAGAGTACCTGGCACGATGACATCATCACACCAACACCATCACGTGCACTCTGAACAAAAACAGGTGTATGTGACAGGGTTAGCGCCCTAATGTACTTATGCTGACCATCAGACATGTGTAGAGAACAGTTACTGTGTTGAAAGCACCAATACTGGAGGTAAAACGAAACTTTATGAGTTATAATTACTAGGTAAATGTAAAATTGTGCACTGTGAAATCAACTAGTGCAAGTGTGTGTGTGTGTGTGTGTGTGTGTGTGTGTGTGTGTACATGCAATGGCAACTTAACCTGGATGCTGATAGATCTTTTTATACACAGCTGTTGACGTGAAGACAGCCCCCTTGTGAGAGGAACCGTAGCAAAATTACAGTTATGAAGTAGCAGCGGAAATCAGGTTATGGTTGGGGTCACCGTATCACGAGGAACTGTATTAAAAAGTCACAGCATTAGGAAGGTTGAGAGCCACTGTCTTAGAAGTTTGACTATTTGTAGGAATACAGAAAACAGTATCTCTCAGAATATCAGGTGCTGTTCTAGAAATGTCTGTTGTCCTGTCCATTGTGTGTCTCCCAAAAGCTGGATCTTTGGGACTTACCTCTGCACTCTTCTTGACCTGAAATTTCAGGAATGCCGATCTTTGTACACACATTCTGCTGTGTACCTGTCAGCTGGTGGGTGGATATTTTTATTCTGGAGACTCGTTCTTTCGGGATTATTTCTTTTTATCTCCTCCTCTTTTATCCCCCTCGTCCATCTCTCTCTCTCTCTCTCTCTCTCTCTCTCTCTCTCTCTCTCTCTCTCTCTCTCTCTCTCTCTCCCTCCCCCTCTCCCTCTTCCTCTCCCTCTCCCTCTCTCTCTCTCTCTCTGCCTCTCCCTGCCGCCCCCGCCCTGGAAATGCTGCAATCAGAAGCTAGGACAGGCTTGTGTCAGTTTTCCATTTCTGGCTCTTTATTCTGTTTTTTTGGGAGTTTTTTTTTTCAGCCCTGCCTTGCATCTCTTCTTTTGTTTTTTAACCTTAATATGTATATGTGTGTGTGTGTATGTATTTGTTTCTAAAAATGCCTTTGTATTTCTAATCTCTCTCCCCCCCTCCCCCCCCCCCCGTGTGTGTGTGTGTGTGTGTGTGTGTGTGTGTGTGTGTGTGTGTGTATGTGTAAAGAGGGCTCAGCAGTTAAAAGTGTCTCTTGTTCATAGAGAGGAACCCAGTTTGTCTCCCAACTCCCACATCAGGCAGCTCACAGCTGCCTGTAACCCCAGCCCAGGGGATGCACTGCCTTCTACTGACCTGCATGGGCACATGAGCATGTGTGAAATCCACACGTACACAAAAACAAAAATAAACAGTTGATATTAGATGTCTGATGACAGCCTCTAGCCTCCACACTCTTAAAACAAGAAACTTTATTGCCCTTAGGATATAATACTCCCGGGCTGGAGAGATGGCTCAGAGGTTAAGAGCACTGACTTGCTCTTCCAGAGATCCTAAGTTCAACTCCCAGCAACCACATGGCGGCTCACAATGATCTATAACATGATCTGATGCCCTCTTCTGGTATGCAGGTGTATGTGC
The DNA here is from genome assembly GCF_903995435.1 of Acomys russatus. Classification (NCBI taxonomy): domain Eukaryota; kingdom Metazoa; phylum Chordata; class Mammalia; order Rodentia; family Muridae; genus Acomys; species Acomys russatus. The sequence continues at coordinate 52,255,053 of NC_067145.1, forward strand.
AGGTAGAACACTGTATGCATAATAATAAAGAAATCTTTAAAAAATGAAAGAATACTCTCTCTTATCATTCTGATGTATTAACTACAGCACATGCCCAACTTCCTTTCTATTTCTTCTCTTTGTTCTCTTCCTATTTTTGTCTTTTCTGTAGACTAGCATTCTCCATTCCCCCATGCCAGGCCCCCAACCCCCACCGCTGCTTCCTTTTGCCCTGTGTGCATATGTGCGCATGTATGTGCATATGTGTATGTTTCTCTCTCCCTCTGTGTGTGTGTGTGTGTGTGTGTGTGTGTGTGTGTGTGTGTGTGTGATGTAGAGGCCAGAAGTCAGCCTCCATTGTCAGCCATTGTCCGAGGATCCCAATCTGTCCATTCATGAGTGCAAATGAGCCAGGAAAAGCGAATGGGATCCTGGGAAAGCATGGGTCAAAATACTGTCTCAGTGGCACAGAGGAAGGGTCCAGTGGCAAGCTGCTCTTTCCATGGGGACCTGAATCTCAGCCTTTGGGTGGGGGACATACTCTCCCACTTTCATCTGGGGCATGTGGATTTCCAGGGCTTAGGAGAGAAAGTGGCCTCCGTTTGCAGTGGAAACGTCTTTTCAATGCAGCTTTTAAGCATCCTCTCTGGAGACATGGCTTCTCATCTCTCCACCAGCAGACAGCCAGGAAAGGTGGTTTTCTTCCATTTTGTTTGTTTTGTTATTTTTCTCAGCTACAAACACAGTTTTCCTTCCTTCCTTTCTTTACCGGGAAAGCACAACTATAGCAAATTTCTCTCTCACTTCCTCTTCTTCCTTTACACCCTCACAATTTCTACAAGAAAATTGGGGGAAAACAGCAATTTACCCAACTTGCAGAAAATTAAACTATGTGAGGACAGGGCTGTGACTGTCCTGCGTCAGCGAGCCAGGAAGGACTGCAGGGAGACTTGCTGACACTCCATGTAGTCCAACAACGTTTACGTACGATGTTTTAACTGCCTGAGGGGACAGGTGGACAGTGGAGGGGGAAATTTATGTTCAGCAGATGAGCAAATGTCCTTGAGAAATACGTGTCTAGTTCCATGAAAAATTCCAATGAGATGCTGTGTGTTCCCTGGGTGAAGACTTGGGAGCTGGCAGATTTCTCGGGCCAGGCCTTCCCCTCTGGTTTCCCCTCTTCTTATGTGATTTCTTATGACAACTGGAGAGGTCCATCACCAGTCACCTTGTAGGAGGCAACCTACCTGCCTCACAAGACAGGGGCCACTTGGTAAACATGGACTCTTGAGTTATTCTTCCACGTTCAGACTGTAGAGTGAATCCTGTGTTCTGTGAGCCCTGTACTGACCGGAGTCCCTATCAAAACTTAGTTTGCACAGCTACTGGTGAAGTGGCACGTGCTTAGAATCCTCGTACTGGGGAGTACTGAGACAGGAGGATCATTCTATACTACATAATGAAACTCTATCTGAAAACAGTGAGGCAAGTAGGGTAGAGTGCTGAGCAAACCGAACAAAACCCGAGGGTCCATTCCCAAAACCACACAAACCAGTGCAGTGGGCCGCACCTGCAGTTTTCAGCGTTCAGAAGATGCTCGCAGGAGAGACATAAGCTCAGGGTCATCCTCCATTTCTTAACAAATTTGAGCCTGGGGCAGGGGGGAGGGGAGAGGGGAGGAAGAAGAGAGAAGGACAAGGGAGAGATAAGAGAGAGATGAGGCAGGGAGAGAGAGAGGAAAGAGGAGGAGAGAAGAGGGGAGGGGAGGGGAGAGTGCGTTTAAAAACGAGTTGTGGAGAGATGGCTCAGCAGCTAAGAGCGCCTACTACTCTTGCAGAGGACTCAGTTTTGGTTCCCAGCACCCACCTGGTGATTAACAACCACCTGTGGCTTCACTGTCACATGATCAGTGCTCTTTTCTCCCTCCACAGGCTCCTGAACGCATGTGGAGCACGTTCAGGCAAACACACATACATATAAAAACAAGTAATTAAAAAACAAAAAAAACCCATCACATTAACCCCCTACTAACACTGGATTATAAAATGATGCCTTTTTAAAGTTTTATTTTTAATTGAAATATTCTAGGCTAAATTTATCTAAAATAGTTAATGTTCTATTACATTTTTAACATTTAGAATGATTCCCCCAAATTATGGATCGTAGAAGGTACAAAGGAAATGCAGAAGTCTTTGCTTTAGCTTTAGTTTTAATCTGGTTTATACACAAAACCCAGGAGAGATAAGAAAAGTAGCCCCTGAATCCAAATCACTCCTATTCCATTACTCTGAGGAGTCGTTGAATATTTCTTTGCTGTGGGTGAGGTGACCTTTGTTTTGCTGCTCAGAATGGCTGGTGTGTGGTTGTAAATCTCACGATCAAACCGCATAACTTTCTGCCCTTCCTATTTACCATGCTCAGATTGTTCTTATCTCAGTGTTTATCATATCCAATCTCCGTTGAGCCACAAGCCCAAGATCTCCATCTACAGATGGAGTGAAATATGCTTCCTTGGGCAAGAGGAAAGTGGCATGCCCATTTTTCTGTGTGGATTTTTACGACCACTTTCCATTACCTGAGACTGACTAGGCATGTGACTGGATGAGCAGAAAACTGCTTTCTATTTGTGATGTTACGATCCCACCAAGTTTGGTGTGTGTATGTATGCAGCAATAAGAAATGGACGACAGAAGAGACAGAGCTGGAGCCAGGTGTAGTTGCATGCTCCTGTAATCTCAGAACTTGCAGGTGAAGGTGGGAGGATCATGAGTTCGAGGTCATCCTCAGCTAAGTTGCAAGTTGAGGCCAGCCTGGATCTTGTTTCAAAAGCCAAAGAAGAAAGGAGGGGAATAGTGAGAGAGGGAGGGGGAAATTGGGGAAACCAAAGCCTCTGTTCTGAGAGTGTTGAAAGGTCTTCTCTATCCTTTTCTCTGAGATGTCTGCCTGAGTCCTGAAGCTTCATAAATTCAGAGTTTATGTAATAGTTCTTGGATTTCATTGACCTCTTAAGTCTAAATGCTATCACTCTTGTTGATACTGAAATAAATGGTCTATACTGAAGAGCTTCAAGGAGCTTTGTTATTCAACCTGTGATGTCATCTCATCTGTAGGTGGGAGAAATGAAGGCCAGAATCTAGTCCCACAAGATGAGGAACCAAAATAAATATCAACCCTGGGACTCGCCAAACCCCCATCCTTATCTCACAGTCTGGCTAAGGAAGAAGCGCTGCAAATGTTTCCTTGGCCAAGAGCATAAACACAGGACAAGGAGGACTTGCCTTTCAACCTTTTAGAAAGAAATTTACATAGACTTATCATCTTGGCAATGCATAGCCGACTTTGCCAAGAACAGTTCTTAGGACCTTAACCGTAGGCTGTGGACAGCACATAGCATGAGAAACCCCAGGGCTGTGAGATCACAGTGAGAACATAACGCAAATGGCAAGGTACTTCTTTGGATCATGAGACAAAAACATGACATGACTTGACTGCCGAAGACCTGGCAAGGGGCTGACAAAGAGGAACGAGGCAAGTTTGACGAGGTCTTATCCATGCCCAGACGCAACTCCATATAGTCATTATGAGTTGTGCAACGAGGTATGGTAGCCAAACAACCACAAGAAGGTAGTCAGGGAAATCACCTACATTCGACCTCATTCCCTCTCCATAGAGAAACATAGAAGAGGAGGCACACTTACTGGGTAAGGTTAGCGCATGTGACTGAAGGCTGAGAAGTCTGTAATGTGCCACCTGGAAGCGAGAGCCCAGAAAAGTTGGGATTGTGGCTCAGTTTAGAGACCTGAGAGCCAGAGAGGTCAGTATTATAAATCTCATCCCAAGGGCAGGAGAAAATAAGATGGGATGTGCTAACTCAAAATGAGTTAGGAGGCTGGGTGTGGTCGAGGCAAGAGAATCATGGATTCAAAGCTGGTCTAAGCAAAATAGTAAATTCTAGGCCAGCCATACCAGGACCCTACCTCAGCGCCCCTCCCCAAAATTGCAGAATGAAATACAGAGGGAAATTTGCATTACCTCCCCCTGTTATTTTCTTCCAGGCCTTAAGGCATTGGGTGATAGTCACTTCTTTCACGAGGCTGTCTGCTAAATCCAGCGGTTCGAAAGCTAGTCTCATCTGAAGACATGACTATAAATAATATTTAATATGGACACTGAGATAAATGCAAGTAATAGGTAAACTTCCAAATTACAAGGGTTATAAATTACAACCATTATCTACATGGTAACCAACAGACGCAGTATTGCCTATCTCTTTAAGAAATCTTACTAAATACTACCATCAATACTAAAATATGCCGAAGAGCAGAGGCAAAAATGTGTGGTTCAGACTGTCCATAGGTGCCAGTGAGAAGAAGTGAATACTACCAAAATGGCATTTCCAGTGCGTTTGCGGTTTCTGAATCGTCTCTGCATTTATGTCTCAGGAAAATGATCGGGAATCTCGCTCTTCCCATTTATTTGGTGATGAAGCAACTGAAACATAAGGAAAACAGTGACGCTGGATGTTTCCGGGAGCCATTGGGGAGTAAGGGCTAAGGCTAGAATTCGGTGTCGGGTGAGGGTTGGGGCAAACCTTAGGAAGACTGCAGTGCCTGGTGGTAATCTTCCCATGCTCTGCGGGTAATCATAATAAAGGTGGCAGCTGGGGGAGGATCCAGAAGCAGAGCCCTTGGGGTGACCAACTCAGGGATTCAGATTGGAGCTTGCCAACGCCATTCTCACTTCCCGATAGTTAGTTGTTCCTCGTGTTTTCTGTTCTAATTATCATCTTAACTTCTTTCCCCATTGATGTGCTTACACATTCTGACAAAGGCTGCTTTAGGGTTAATTCTGGTTCACAGTCCAAAGGTTTGGTCCAGCGTAATAGCGGAAGTCAAGGTGGCAGAAGCTTGAAATATTGATCAGCTCCGTAGCTGAGCAGCAGAGAGGGTGAAGCGCTCAGCCTCTCAGCTGTCCTTCTGCATTTACATGGCTCAGGATCGCAGCCGTGGAATGGTGCCATGCCACCGACAAAGCACGCCTTCCAACCTCAATTAAAGCAATCAAGGTAGTGCCTCCCAGACATGCCCAGAGGCCCATCTCCCAGGCGATGGAGACTCTTGTCAAGATGGCAATTAACACTAACTATTGCAATCATCTCATTTGTTGTATGGGAAAGTTGGAATTTCCCAGCCTAACCACAGAGGAGTGCTTTCCACTGAGATTCTTGGTGTGATGTGGAGAATACCACCAGACCCTCTGAACCGTGGGTCAGGAAGAACTGACTAGGGATGAAGTGAAAGCATCCATAAGCCCTGTTGCATGATGGTATGGGTTTTTTTGGAGCATGCAGCGTCAGATCCTCTGACAGAAATCTTCCTGAGAGTCAACAGCCACCATAAAGCTGCTGACAAATGCCATGGGTCCTCCTCCTGAACTGGCGTCATCACTTTAGGTAAAGCAGTGCTAAATGAAAGAGAAGGGGTCTGTCGCCTCCATCTGCACTCTGAGAATACACACACGCACGCCTGGCACACACCTACAGATAAGCACGTCCTCTCACTCTATACCATTTTCCAAAGATCAAAGGAAGTGACACCGATCCTTGAGTAATCTGAGAAGCAGAAGCCCAAACTGCATGCGTCATGTCCTCAGTAGCCAAAGGATATGACATGTCCTCCACCACCCTAACTGCCAAGTAAGAGTCTGGCTCAGAACCCCCTCCTCAGATCGCTCTGCAAGCACTGAGACTCCAGCACAGAGCTATGAGTGGACAAAGCCCACAGGAATGCCCCAGGGCCAGCCTTTGCAGAAGGCCAGCTGGAAGCCACTCATAACTCTTGCCTGAAGAGCCTCCATTTCCTGTATCGCTGGACACGTTCTGACACTGGGTGTGTATAGTCTCTTCACCTGGAGGGGAAGGGAAACTCACCCTTGTTAAAAACTATCATTTCCACTTACCCTACGGGCAGCTACAGTGACAGAGAACTTGCCTAAATCAGGCCAGACATTTGAAATTGTGCTGTCTGAAGCTTTGCTGTGGCTGGTAGCACATGGTGGTTAATATTCACCTACAGGACCTCCTAGGACCGCAGAATGGGCTGTGCAAAAGAGAAGGCTGTTCTTCCTCTCCCCGCACCTCTCCTTCCCAACACAGACATTCATGTCTAGCGAATGAACCAAATTATGAGTCAGGCACTGTGCTCCTGCTCAGGGCTGTCTGCCAAAGGTTGATTTTGAGTTACACATGAGATAAGCCTCCCAGCTGGTGTTAACCATTAGTCCACTGTTGACCGCCCGCTGCATCATAGGTGTAAATGTTTAACAGAAGGGCTCACACATGCAAACACACACACACACACACACACACACACACACATACACACACACACACACACACACACACACAGCTTCCAAGTACCATGAGCTCTTTAGCAAGCTGATCAGTTGGAAAAGAAATGAATAAAATCAGAGTAGAAACGATCTGTTATGGAAGCCCTGGACAGAGTTTCTGTGGAAGCATTTGTGCACTGTCATATGACTTACATTTTGATGTGAGCTGGTAATCCCACATCTGCCATTGCAAACATTCTCCCATGTCCCGGCTCTGACAGGGCAGATGAATTACAGAGGCCGTTAAGCTCCCATGGCTAGTTACATGGAAAGAATGCTTGTCCCCCATTCCTCCTTATGGTCATTAGTCAGTCATTAGTTCTCTTGAGCGACACTTCCGAGGTGGCTCAGTAGCAACTGTCTTTATCTGTCTCTGGAATTCCTCGGCCTGAAACCTTGAGGAGATCCCTTCTTCAAAGGTTGCAAGGCTGCTTGAATACACTGTCTTGAGTTATGGTGGAAAAGCTTGGATTCCCCCCAACTAATTAGAAAATCCATATATCAGAGTTTGGCTTATAGTTCAAATAACTCGTAATTTAAATTACTCTTCTGTGCTAACTTCAGTTATAAATATTGTTCCGAGAGTGAGCTGGCGGGGATTGAGACCTTATTAACTTGGGAGGGGGCAAGTCCTAAGTGAGGTCATATATTAGACAAGAAATTGTGGTTTTCCAGCACAATACCTGCCATTCAGGGCCTTGTGATTTGAGACAAGTCCCATCGTATTTTTTGGACTTCCGGTCTCAGTAAAAAGCATGGTGTTAAGCTAATTGGTCTCAAGTCTCGCCTAGCTCTTCCTCTTGTCCATCCACTCACTGTTACATGTGGTGATAATAGGTAACAAAAGAGGAAGATGTGCTGGGCATGGTGGCACTTGAGAGGCTGAGGCAAGAGGATTGCCATCAGTTTAAGGCCAGCCTGAGCTATAGAGTGAGATCTCGTTGAAATAAGAAAAAGAAAAGAGAAGGGAGGAGGAGAGAGGAAAAATGAACACAGACGTTTCTCTTTAATCTTAACAATAGGAAAATGACATCGATTGCCTTTTTGTTGCATGCTAATGGACCTGAGTTTCTCTCTGTCTCTGACGCTACAGACTATTAATATGGCATCGTTCACTTAGAAGTTCACTAAGAGGGTGGGTCATGTCAAGCGTTTACTACAACAACAGATATTTTTGGAAGCAATGGGTGTATTTATTGTGGTGATAGTGTCTCAAAGCCTGTCTTCAAAGCCATCAAACTTTCTATGATAAACACACCAACTTTTGTGCATGTTTCAGTTAGTGCCTCGATGGTGCTATTTTTTGAAAACATAGGAACGCCAGGCCCGTGTGGCTTCATGGCAGGGAGTACACTGATAGATGCGCTAAGTGATGTACTTGTTGTGCAGGCTTCGAGTGTATTTATACAAACTATGGCAGCCATGACATCAGCAGATGATGTCATCTTCTAAGACCACTGGAGTAAACAGATGCTGGCATTTGTGTGAACATTCTTACTTAGGGTTTCACATTGGATTTTTTTGCTCAAAAAACCAAGGTGTTTTCACTTTTTTTAAGACCACACGCCTAGATTACACTCCCATTAGGGGGAGACCTAAAAGAACAGAATATTTAAATTAGTCAGCAGACCAGCAAAGTAAAGATAGAAACACTATGGATTTATATTGACATGACAGCCGCTAGCCACACTGATCTGTGAACACATGGAAGAACTGTACGCCCGGTAGCATGAGGGAGCGGGTTTTCAGCCTTGGTTAACTTCAAACTGAGTCATCATCCCACTGTAACATTGCTTCCAAAGAACCTTCACTGTGAGTTCTAAGACAGAACTTAAAAAGAAACTGTAGCCAGTTAGGTGGTGCACGCTTTTAATCCCAGCACCTGGGAGGCAGAGGCAGGCCAACCTGGTCTACAAAGTGAGTCCAGGACAGCCAGGGCTACACAGAGAAACCCTGTCTTGGAAAACAAAAGAAAAAAAGAAAATGAAAAGGGAGGAGGGAAAGAGAGAGAGAGCGTGCAGCTGTTACAGGCAGGGCTGGGAATGGTTTGTACACTCCTTCTGCCATAGCACTTGGAGACAGAAGCAGGCCTGAGGTCTGAGCCAGAGCTACACAATGAGATCCTATCTTAGAAAAAAAATGTAATTGGACATTGAGTAGCTGTAGTCCAGTGACTAATAAGATGAACATGTTTGGAGCAAAAAAGGTGGTTTACTCAGTGGTTAAGAGCACTGGCTACTCTTCCAGAGGACCCAGGTTTGATTCAGCACTCATATGGTGACTTATAACCGTCTATAACTCCAGTCCAAGGGGATCCAGCACCCGCTCTCTGGCCTTGAATATGTGTCTGCATAGAGTCTCTCTCTTCTCTTCCCACCCTCCTTCCTTACCTTTTTCCCTCTATCCTCCCCTCTTTGCCCTCTCTCCCTCCCCATCCCGTTTCCTTCATGCACGTGTGTGTGTGCATACGCACACACACACACACACACACACACACACACACACACACACACATCTGCATGGATGTGGTACACAGACATGCAGGTAAAACACTCATATACATAAAATAAAACTAGAAAAGATGAGCAGGTTTATAAAAATCTGGACATGGCTCCATGCCTTACTGTCTCATCCAAGTTTGAAGATGACACATAGGCTTCTTTGCAAAGATCTTGGGGACTGGTCAGGACCAAGTCATTCAAGGAGACTGGCTAAAGAACCAAAGGCACTCTAAAAGTATTTGAGATTCTGAGGAACTTTTAAGACCAGGTCTCTTGCATGGGAGCTGCAGTAAGGAAGCTTGGGGACAGGCGAAGGCAGATTGTGAGGTTGAAGCCAGCCTGGACTATGTTGCAAGATTTTCATTTTAAAGTGTTTAATTGATTAATTATTCAAAGCTAAGTCGATAAAACAGAAGACTCACTTTGATTTCTTCTTCTTTTCAGGAGCTTATTGAGGTGGACAGCGAAGTGGTGTTTGAATTAGCTTCCTATATCTTACAGGTGAGTGTTTTACACACACACTAAAAGAAGTGTGGCTGCCATGCACAGGCAGCAGCCACAGCCACTGTTTGGCTTTCTGACTTTTTCTAGCCACAAGATGGAAGGAGCTATTAGGACCGCTATCCCAGAATTTCAACACAGTATATCATATGACCTTGAGAAAAAGTTGTGCGTTTTACCTACAATCATTTGGTTCTCTAAAACTCCACTTTCTTTGAGTTTGGTACCCTCTTTCTCCCTGAGAAAAACCAAATGTAGACATAGAAGTAGTCATTCCCTGTCCCCCAGAAAGGTAAAGTAAAAACCTTTGGCCTCAGACAGACAGACACACAGACACACAGGACTCTCATCCACAACGCTGGCAGGCCCAGTTGATTGCTATCATGAAGTTAATCTCTTAACAAGTATTGACTGAATGCTGCTGTGTCCAAGATATTTAGCCACACTCACTGGCATCCACATGGCCTCTGGCTCTCAATTCTTTGGTATAATTGGGAAAGCTCTCATGATTCCAAAAGTGGCAGAAGAAATGGTTTGTTCTAGCCTGTAATCCCAGCTGCTTTGGAGGGGGGCTGAGAGGGCCTGCAGCGGCCTCAAGGAGAGGAAGTGAGGGGGGAGGACAGGGAAAGAGAGATAAAGGAGGTATTAAAGGAGGAAAGGGGAAACTGAAGAGAGGGAGAGAGAAAAGAATAGTAGGAAGTGGTGAAGGAAAGAGGGGAGAGGGAGCGCGTGTGTGTGTGTTTGTGTGTGTGTGCATGTGTGAGTATGTGTATGTGTGAGTGTATGTGTGTCCAGACACATGCTCGGTTTAGAAGTTTTAAATGTAACTTTGTTGGACCAGGGTCTCGAAGTATAAACTTATATATAGCTTTGTGAACTTTGCATTGTGTCTCTTATCCCCATGGGGCATGTATATACTCTCCCTGACTCTGAACCACAGACAGGGTCTTACTATGCTGCCAAGGCTGGTTTCACACATGGAATTCTCCTGCCTGAGCCTCCCCAGTCCCGGGAATCATGGGAGTGTTCTGCCACATCTGGCCTACATCCTTCTTCATTGGATTCCAGAGAGAGCAGGGTGACAGCAGGAGGAGGCTGCTGTCGTCTTAGCAGCAGAGAATATGAGCCGTGAGGATAGGACATTGTGTTAATTCTTAACAATGGGTTTAGGTCTCATTTGGTTTTTTTCTTTTCCTCCACAGGAAGCAAAAGGAGACTTCTCTAGGTGAGTCCCCCAGATGTTGTTCTTGTATTGGCTTTAAAATATATTTGTTGCTTTTTTTTAATTTAAAGAAACGACCTTGCATGTACCTACCTTGTAGGAGGACAGTGTGTGAACTAGTGAGATCCGGAAGGCGTATTGTCAATGAACGGGCAGTCGGGAAGGGCGTTGACAGTGGTAGTGGGCAGTCTGGAAGGGCGTTGACAGTGGTAGTGGGCAGTCAAGAAGGGCGTTGACAGTGGTAGTGGGCAGTCTGGAAGGGCGTTCACAGTGGGTAGTGGGCAGTTGGAAAGGGCGTTCACAGTGGTAGTGGGCAGTCTGGAAGGGCGTTCACAGTGGTAGTGGGCAGTCAGGAAGGGCGTTGACAATGGTAGTGGGCAGTCTGGAAGGGCGTTGACAGTGGTAGTGGGCAGTCGGGAAGGGCGTTCACAGTGGTAGTGGGCAGTCGGGAAGGGCGTTCACAGTGGTAGTGGGCAGTCGGGAAGGGCGTTGACAGTGGTAGTGGGCAGTCCGGAAGGGCGTTGACAGTGGTAGTGGGCAGTCAAGAAGGGCGTTGACAGTGGTAGTGGGCAGTCGGGAAGGGCGTTCACAGTGGTAGTGGGCAGTCGGGAAGGGCGTCCACAGTGGTAGTGGGCAGTCTGGAAGGGTGTTCACAGTGGTAGTGGGCAGTCAGGAAGGGCGTTGACAGTGGTAGTGGGCAGTCGGGAAGGGCGTTCACAGTGGTAGTGGGCAGTCGGGAAGGGCGTTCACAGTGGTAGTGGGCAGTCGGGAAGGGCGTTCACAGTGGTAGTGGGCAGTCGGGAAGGGCGTTCACAGTGGTAGTGGGCAGTCGGGAAGGGCGTTCACAGTGGTAGTGGGCAGTCGGGAAGGGCGTTGACAGTGACAGTAAGGACAGTACTCTTTCTAAGTGAGCCTCCCTCAGGTTACTAACAAGATGAGCTCAGAGCCCAGTGTCCTCAGTGGCCACTGTTCACCGGCCTGGTGTGTTGGTCATGTGTCTGTGGTGGGAGCCAGGAGTCGTTCTTGGAATGTAAATGGGGTTGCATATAAGTTGGCCGTCCTAAGGAGTAGGTGCACACCTTCTTTTATTCTTCTCCATTTAGTCGCTGACTTCCAAAAGAAAAATCACTATCATTAGGGAGATAGGTTTCAGGAAAGTATTAACAACATAGAAATCCCACTCCTATCTGCCTTCCATGGAAAGATGCTTTGTTGAGAAAAGATAGATTTAAGTGCTGAGGACAGCTTGTGTCATCCTGTAGAGCTGCTGGCTTGACTCTTGTCACTCAGTCATTAAGCACTACATATAAGACAGCAAACATGAAATTGTCCCCAGTCTGTCATGAATCCTCACAGCAGGAGGATTATAGCTACCCCTCAACAGAATAACTGTTCATAAGCAGACATTTTTCAAGGAGTCTATTTTATCAACATCTACTGGAGGAAGCCCAGGATAGCCCATTCTTTAGGATCAAGGTCTATCTGTAAAAGAAATGACTATGTCGCCAAGAAAATGTCAAGTCATTTGGTTCCGAGGACTAGGGCTGATAGCTCAGTGGTAGAACACTTGCCTAACACATGTGAGGCCAGTTGTATCCCTGGCAGTGAAGAGGAGTGTGGTAGATGAAGGAGGAGGAGGAGAGGAAAGGAGAGGAGAGGAGAGGAGAGGAGAGGAGAGGATACAAGAGATAGAAAATTAGTATCAACATGAAATTTACATCAGATCCGGGGAAATGGTTCAGGGGATACAGCATTTGCCATGCAAACATGAAGACTTGAGTTCAAAGCCCCAGCATGGATTTAAAAGGCATGGTGCCAACTATGCATCTGCACCCCTAGTGCTGGGACAGAAAGAGGCAGAGACAGGATGATCCCTAGAACTTGCTAGTCAGCCAGTCAGCCAAACTTGTGAGCCCCAGGCTCAACGAGAGACTGTGTTTCAAAACAGAAAGAAGGGAAGTGACTAAAGGCGGTACCTGAAGTCAGCCTCTGGTCCCCATGCCCATCTGCACGGAAGGGTGTTCCTACACGCACAAACACAAATCATATTTCTCCATCATCAAAAGCATATGTACGCTGCTATCTTTGAAGGGTTTTGCTTTAAATCTATGAATGTACCCTAGCCAGACCTGAGGTGTATGGTCTTAATCAAATACCTCAGCGAAATGGAAAGAAACATTTTATAATCTAACGATGGTTGGCACACTTTTTCTGGCTTCCCCAGGTCACGTGGTCTCCACCGTAGGTACTGAACTTTTTCCAAGTGTCAAAGAAGCATCGCGGGGTTGGAGAACAGAGGGGCATGGTTATGTTTCAATAAAACTTTATTTAGGAAAACAGACATTTGAGTATCACATAAATCATATATCTTGCATTTTTCTTCCTCTCCATCCTTTTGTCTTGTTCCTCCTTCCCTCTCCTCTCCCTTACCCTTTTTATTTAAAGATGTAAGAGCTACTCTTAGTTCACAGGCCATACAAAGACAAGGAGGATGTATAATTTGAGCCTGTGAGCTCGACTTAGCAGATTCATTGGTCTGTGGTCCCTTAATCTTGGCTCAACTGTTTTCAATAAAGACAGCTCCAGGGCTCTTTTACTGAGGTTTCTCAAATGTTTGGAAGGAAGCAGAGAGAGAGAGAGAGAGAGAGAGAGAGAGAGAGAGAGAGAGAGAGAGAGAGAGAGAGTGTGTGTGTGTGTGTGTGAGTGTGTGAGTGAGATTTTCACTACATAACGGGTGTGAGGGGCCTCAGCTGGAGACGTTGAACTTGACATATGGCCAGTGCCCGTGTACCGAATTTGTTGAATGAAGCCTGCTCAGTTTTGTAGAAACTACAGCTTATAATCTGTTCTTTGCTCCTTTCTTCTGACCTGAGTTTGGGATCAGATCTGAGGATTTAACAATGGCAAGTCCACCTACTTAAAATCTTTTGATTTCTGCAATTCCGTGAAAACTGGCTAAAAGGCCATTAATTTAGTGGGGTCCAGTGTCTGGTCTACTTACCCTGAAGAGACTTTTCCAGAGGCCAGCTCGGAACCCTGCTGCAAGTAGTATATCTTTTTGAGAGCACCATGACAGGGTGGAATGTGACCTGGAAACAACCTCATCTGTCCCCACAGATCATGGGAATGCGGCCACACAGACCGACTGCCAGGAGGAAGAGCAGGGCTTGGCCTGGCAATCCTTCACGGCCCCTTGTGAGCACTAGCATGCCAGGGCGTTAGCTGAAAGCAGATATGCAAAGGGTGCTTCATTGGTCAGAGCTGTCTGGCAGCTTTTTGTAGCTTCAGCTGTCTAGAGAGAGAAGTAGCTGTTGGCAGGGTGGGGGCGGGGCAAAGGAAAAAGCAGACAGTTCATGCAAGGTCAGTTTCTCTCATCCTGTAAATTCACCCCCAGAGAGTGCAGAGGTGAGCTGGGACATGCAAGCCCCTGATAACATGCCACTTTCTAAAGTGAGTTCAAGACATACAACACTTCAGAAGTCTCAGGGCCACTGTGCACGCATGAGAACTATAGTTTAATATATAGATGGTGAGCAGCGTGGTATGTGTGTAACCCCAGCACTGTGGGTGGGTATGGAGACAGAGGCACAAGGATTCCCCCAGTGCTCACTGGCCAGGCAGCCTGGCGGAACCGAGCTACAGGACCCCTAAGAGACTGTCTCATAAAGTACAGAGAATCAGGGAAGACCGCTGATGCCAACCTCTGATTTCCACATACCTGCATGCACATGTACTCACACCGGCAGGAACACGTCCATAAACTGCACACATTAAAAAGAAATATATAATAAAATATTAAGAAAAACAGTCTTAAGAAAGTAGTATATGCTTGAATTTCGGAATAAGACATCATTTCTTCTCCTCCTCCTCTTCCTCTTCTTCCTCCTCTTTCATCATCTCCTTGTTCTCTTCCTTTTTCTTCTCTTTTTTGTTTTTTTCAGGATGTTTTTTTCTGTGTAGCTTTGGCTGTCCTAGAATTTGCTCTGTAGACTGGGCTGGCGACCAACTTACAAAGATCCACCTGTCTCTGCCTCCCAAGTGCTGGGATTAAAGGCGTGCGCCACCACTGCCTGCTTTGACACTTCATTTCGTACATGTGTCTCTTGAAGGCCACTTCTAGGAAGATTCTCCAAACTGGGAGTTAACCATAGTTGGTTTGCTGGCTGAACATTAGGCAGTTTAGATTTGCCATTTTCATTACTTTAATTTTGTAGAAACTAGATTTTAACGCCACTCATTTGTGTATGGTTCTTTCATGTTAGTTCCATGTACAAATGAATAGTAAATGTAAACAGTACCTGTCATAAATATGTTTTCCTTAACAATATCAATTAAAAAAAATAAGTTTAGAAATACAGACATTTAGAGAAGGCTTTTATATGTTTAATACAGGCTCCAAGGATTAATTCTTAGATACCATAGAGTCTAGGTGATCAAGTTGCTTTTTAAATTAATGGCCTCACGCAGAAGTCAAAGTAACTCTGGGACTGGAGAAATGGCTCAGTGGTTAAGAACACTGGCTTCTCTTCCAGAGGACCTGAGTTCAAGTCCCACCATCCACATGACAACTCACAACCATTTAAAACTCCAATTCCAGGGGATTAGACGCCCTCTTCTGGCCTCTGAGTGCATTGCATTAATGCGGTGCACAAACATGCAAGCAGAATACCCATGCATATTGAAATCAATTTTAAAAAATTTAAGTCAAAGTAAGTCTTCTACAACCTGAGGTGAAAGGTCTGGAATCCGTCCCTTCCTAAAGGCCTTTCTTGCCCTAGGCACTGCATTTCTACGCTCAGCAGTTTGTCACGTGCGATCTGGCTCTACTGTGTGGAATGAGCATTAACAACCTACAAATATGGGAACATCTTGCTTGAAGGAAAAGATGAGGGAAGTTATGTTTGCAATTGAGAGAGACCGGAAGTCCCGACACGGCATGCGTAGGAGAACTGACATGAAGACAGCCCTGAACTAGAGCACTCTGCTGTGCCGCTCACCGCTTCTTGTGGTTCTCCTCTGGGCCGCTTTTTACTTAGTGCATCCCTGAAAGGTTTTCTTGCCTATTTCTCCTTTCAGTCAGTAGAAATGCTTGCTTCCTCTACTTACAGTTTTTGGAGACAGGGTCTCTCTACATAGCCGTAGAACTTACTATGTAGACCAGGATGGCTTTGAACTCCCAGAGATGAGCCTGCCTTTGCCTCTCAAGCACTGGGACTAATGGTATGTGCTCCCCTAGCTGGCATCCTTACTGACTGTGATAATGAGGCACTGCATCAGCAGTGCTGAAAGCTGATGGCTGAGATCTAAGCCATTAACTGACTGGTGCCCGTGATAGTGAGAAATACGCACCACGCGTGTTGATATTTCTGACACGAGGTGTATGCCATCATTAAAGGGTTAGGAAATAGCCTTATCTAAAAATAATGTTTTCTCACTTGTATTATTTTCCGCAGCACAGCACAAGTAATCTTGTTTCGTTTCCTGATGTGTGTTCAGGTTTTAAAAACAAACGTGCCACCGCTCAGGAAGTGAGCAGGGTTGTCATTTCTATTAAAAAAACAATTGAACAGCCTCTGAGCTATCTATCAAGGCAGCTGTAGGAGAAGCTCGCCCAACCCCGAATAAAACAAAGCTCTCATGTACTCAGTATGGATCAACGTTAGTCAACCAGCAGATACTGCCTGTTATTTATATAAAAGCTGTATTTGTTACAATGTCCCAGTTTCTTGAACGCCCAGCCCTTTTGTATGTGGAGTACATGTATATATGTGCAAAGCACACGTGTACGTGTGTATATAGAGGCCAGAGGTCTATATAGCAAGTGCCTTTTTCTATCACTGTCCACCTTATTCTTTGAGACAGCCTTTCACTGAATCTAGACCTCACTGATTAGCTAGAATGACTGGCCATTGACTCCTCGAAGTCCCCGTTTCCTCTTCACAGCTGGGATCACAGACACACCCCCTTGCCTGACTCTGCACGTGGCTGGTGGGGGCCTGAACTCAGGTGTCATCCTTACACAGTTTAATCCCCGAGTCACCTCCCACACTCTTCTCGGGATGTTTTTATCTAATACCTTTTAAAACTCCTTGAGCTACTGTAGGAAGGTCATATCTATTTGTGTCTATTTCTTGCTAAAGTCATTGTAAAAAAAAAAAAAACCTGTAGAATCAATCACCTACAGGAAATATAAGCATTCAAACGAGACTCTAATTTGACTTAACAGAAGACATCATAGCACTGCACTAAACAAGCTGTTAGGGACAATAACTAGATTTTATTTTTGTTTAGGGATATTTAATGGTAAGGGAAGGTTATTTTAAAACCCCCATTTGTTAAAATATGATTTTCTTTGCCTGCCCGTGCTCTGAATAATGATATGGAGAACTTTATATTTAATTAAAGTTTCAGGCACTATAGCTGGGCAGAGACACTCAGCTATTCTAGCCCAACAATATTGGCCTGGCCTGCTTCTCAGCCATGTAACCCATTACCTGCCATCTTAGTCTCTCCCTGGCATTTCTCTCTTCATCTGTATCTCAATGGCAACTTCCCACCTCTGGTTCCCACCTGAGACCCTGTCAGTGGGATCAGAAGTCCCTCCTTAACTCTCCTGCCAAGCTATAGGCTGTCCAGCTCTTTATTTGACCAATCAGAAGGCAATGGAAAACAATGTTTACAAAACACTGAGACAAGAGATACTTCATAAAATGACCATGCCAAAGTCCAGCCTGAGTCAAATCTGCACCAGCACCAACATGGAAATTAGCATTTGAAAAATACAAGGAAAACCTTTACACAGTACACAGAAACATCACACCAACATCTTCTGACCCATCTTGGTATACTAATCTTGAGAATCATCTCATCGTCTTTGATTAGCTCTTTGGAACTTTCTGGATACATGACTTTTTAAAAAATATAATTATTTCATACTGGCCATGGAAGCTCATGCCTGTAATGCCAGCACCAGTGTAGTGCTCGGTCTCAGAACAAAAACTGTGACAATAATGTATACCATAAACACCATAAATCATTAATGTCAAAAATTACACCACCTCTGACATGAAGAGCCATCAGTAAAATACAAGCAATAGGACTCATGACTCACGAAAAGAGGCTATCAGGCTATAAAGCTTGCTTTTCCTCTCTAGTCTCAAATCTGTCCTAGACTTTTTACCATGGTAGATAATGAATAAAATATAGTTAATAGTGAAATTGGAAATCATGAAGCTAAGTGTCATCACTTTGGAATGGCCATTAGAACCGTATAGAACGAAGTATGGTGAGATGTGCCCAGTTTGACGAGTGTTCAAGTGCCTTCCTCAAACTAGCTGTATGATGTTTTTATTTGTGATCTGATTAAAGTGATTTTGTTTGGGGGCAGGGTGGGGAGAGTCACCTGGCACAAGTAGAGACATCTATTCCATAGAATGTTCCGGTCACAAGCTTTATGAAAATGGAATTGCTGAAGTTCTGTTGCCCTAGGCTGTCTACTGGGCCCTTGGCAATGCCTTGGTTACAGAAGACTGGGAGAGCTGATGTTAACACTAAAGCAAGTAAGTCCTTGCAACACAAGCTGTGTTAGGACCAGTAAGCTGACTGAAAAAGACTGAGCCACACTGTGTGTGTCTGGCAGCTTGCCCGTCTAGCAAATGGCACTATACACTTCTGAGGTAGGAAAGATAGGAAGTGCTAGGAGGCTCAGCGGCGTTCCAGAAAAGCACAGTCTAGCAAGGAAGAGAATGGAGACTTTGATTGGCTATTTGGAAGTAAGATGATCTGATACTATTAATAGTTTTTGTGATACTGTGAAAAAAAAGGCCTAATAGAAACAGCTGAAGGTTGGAAGGACCTATTTAGATTCACAGTTTCAGAGGATTCAGTCTATGGCTGTTTGGCCTCCTCTACTGGTTCAGCACATTGTGGTGGTGGGAGGAAGTGTCCACCACATGGCTTAAAGGAAGTAGAACAGAAGACGGGAAGTGGCAGTGGTCTAGAATAATTTATCTCCTAGAACCCTCCCCCAGTAGACAACCTACTCTCTTCAGCTAGACCCCACTTCCCAAAGTTTCCAGACAACCAAAATAGAGCGCACATACACATACACACACACACACACACACACACACACACACACAGAGCTAGGGATCAAGCATCCAAAATATCTGCACACAATTAAATGCTCATCTGTGTAAGAGAATCAGAGCTTATGGGGAGTGGCTAGTGGTTGGGGAAAAAAAAATCTTACCATGTCCCTCAGATAGCATCTGTAGGGTTCTACTGGTACATCTTTTCAAAAAGAAAATCCTGCTTTTAGAAATGGAGCAACATATTGCTCAACAATTAGAGACAAAGAGGAGCTCTTTGTTAGCACAAGAGGTTGATTTTCACAAGAGGAGCTGCAGTGTTTATTTATGCTGGAACATTCCCATTAACTTTCAGAAGCCACATGGTCTTAGGCCCCTGGGAGAGTAATTAAAAGCAAAGAGCATAATGACCTTTTAATATTTTATCTTCTGTAAACCATGGGACTATATGGTCACTAATCTAGAGAGAAAGAAACCTTAGTGAATAAAAATGCAGTTTCCTCTTGATTTTTTAAAAAAATTTTTTTCCACTTTTGAAATCTGGTCTGCCCCCCCCCCCCCCCACACACACACACTTCAAAAGTGTAGTAGTAGTTAATGTAAACCAAAACAGACTTACCTGTCTCTTTAAACTCTAGGCTTTGAGGGTTTTCTAGTTAGGCTAGAAGAAAACAAGTCATGTCCTGGAGCAAGAAATTTAGAAGGTCCTGGGAAAGACAAGAAAGATCTCATTTTCTTGTAGAAATCTGTAAAACATGACTGTCTTTCAAAGGATGACAAAGAAATCTTCCTGTCCAGCCAACCGGATTGAGTGCTGATAACTCTAAAACAACACAATTGCATTGGCTACTCTTTCATTGGTATGATAAAATACCATGACCAAAATCACCTTAAGAATGAGTAACATTTTGACTTATGGTTCCAGAGAGCTAGAGTTCACTGTAACAGGAAGCTGACTGTTCACATCTTCATCTGCACAGGGAAGCAGAAAAGGGAACAGGAAGTGGGTCAAAGCTAGAAACCTTTAAAGCCCACCCACAGTAACATACTTCCTCCAGCAAGACTGTACCTCTTAAAGGATGTATACCTCCCCAAAACAGTGCCATCAACTGGGGACCAACTATCCAACAAAAATGAGCTTAGGCAGGCATTCCTCATTCAAACCACCATAATTACAAAGATTGTAGATTGCTAAAGCCGAAGCTCTTCGTTTACACGAGTGATTCATGCCTAACTAAGCAAGTCAGTTATTATAAACCCCTCGTAGGCCTTGTGATCATTTGCCGTCTGTTTTCATACCAATGGGTATTTGGGGGAGGGGCAGGGGACGTTGTTACAGGATTTTACTCTGGCCTAAAACTAAGGATTCTCCTGCCTCAGCCTCCAGAGTGCTAGTGTCACAAACAGGCACCGTCGTACCTGACTCCTTCAATTGCCCAATTGCAATAAAAGAGAGAACAGCTGTCAAGTCTCCTCTAGTGAGAGAAATAGATTTGTTGAGACTTTTTTAGATAAGAAGTGGGGGAAAAAAGCCCACAGACATTTATGTTAAGAATGGTTCACATTTAGGATAATGCTTTCATAACGTAGCCAATTCTGTCACATTTAAACGTGTCAGTTCCCCTTGTGGCAACTTCCTGGGGGGGTAGGGGTGGGGGAGGATCATCTGTCAAACTTGAGTTGAAATTAATATGATTCTCATATATCTGCTTGTTTTAAAAGAAAGAGGGTAGGTGTGGAGTTTTCCCACGATTGGAAAATGACCTAGAGAGCCACACGAGTAATTGAGAAGCAGCAGGGTCCTGTCACGCCAGCGACGGCTTTCAAAGGGAACAGCATCTGAGAGTTTGAAGTGAACCGTTCACACACACAAAAAAAACTTATAAACGTTTCCAGAAAGCATTGTTTTGTGCAGAGAAGCCCATTTGAGCTTTTGAGTGTGTTGTGATTTACATTTCAAAGAGTGAAAACCCAGTGATTTATTTTCGCAAGTTGATACCATTCAAATCCTATGGGAACTGTTCAGATACAAAGCAAGGGGGGAACCTTGTGTGTGACAGCTTCTCTCTCTTGTTAGATCTGGATCCAATCTTGGCATCACATTTTGAGTGAACTCTGAGGCGCACAGAGGTCTCATGGTCATGACACTGTGTCAGATTTTCAGAGTTGAGATTCCCAAGTTAAAGGCTGATAGGGCAGCAGAGTAATCAGTTGCTTTCTCTCACTCTGTTTGAGTGAAATTATTTGCCTGAAATCATAGGCCAAGAGAAGAAATCTTAACTTGTTTTGCATTTTATGCATTTACAACCAAATGGGAAGTTCACAACAATTTCCTTGAAGCCTAGGAAGTTTAAACCCACGAAGAAATTAATACTTACATAAATTGAGTGATTAGCATCCGAAATGGAGGATAAATGGTCCATGAATATATGGATAGCATTATGTGTTAGCCCATGGAACATTGTCAAAAAATCCAGAATCCCAAGTGGGAAAATAACCTCCGAGTCCCAGATGTTTTCCTTGGTCTGCAGATGTCAGATGCGATGACAAAATTTTCACATATGCTTGAAGGCCCCAGTGGAAGTTCTCTGTGTCGTCTTCTAGCCCATCAGCTTCGCTGAGCCTTTCCTTCCACACAAAACAAAGTGGAGTCAAAAAGGAAGAAGAAGTGAAGACTAAAAACAGAACAAGACAAAAACAAACAAAACGTTTCTTGCACACTTCCTGAAGATCAATACGGATAAGTCTGTGACTTCTCATTCAGCATGGAGTTTTCTAGATCCATTGTACTAAAGAAAAAAAGAATTGCCACCCGGCAGTGCACATCTGGAGCTTGAGCGTCCCTACGCTTCCGGATTCAGGATCTCTCTGTTCAGAATTTCTCAGATTTCAGACAAGTTGTTTAAGTTCTGTTCCCAGGAGGGAATTAACACCCCAGCCAGGCAAGACTGGCATCAAAGAGATCACTCTTCCCTGAACAAAAACACAGATGCTGCCAGAAGTGGTAATGTGTGTCTGTGATGCCAGCAATCGGGAGGGACAGGGAAGAGGGTCAAGAATTAATTCAAGGTCAGAGACTGGAGAGAGAGCTCAGTTCTAGGAGTTCCAACGCCACCTTTGTCCTCCACGGGCACCAGGCACACACGTGGTACACAGGCATATGTGTAAGCAAAGCATCTATACCTACCTATAAGATGAAGAGAAGTAATTTTTTGTAAATTCAAAATGAACCTTGGCGACATAGGGAGTTTGAGGCCAACCTGAGCTACATGTGACTGGGCCCTGCCAGGGTGGGGGTGGGGGTAGCATGAAGGAGGAGGACGGGGGAGGACCAGGATGGGGAAGAAGGAGGGGAGAAAGAGGAAGGAAGACAAATATCCGTGCTGGATGGAAGAGATAGTAAGACACACCCTTGAGTTAAAAGATGGGCCTGCCACCAAATAGGTTAAGAAGTGTTTGTTTCCCGGAGCCTTGTGCTTTTTTGGAAACGTGTGCAAACGATTGTACACTCCTACTTGACTGACACACCAGAGAACCTGCCCAGAGGGCCAGAGCTTCATGACAGGCCCATCAGATATGGAGGGTTCAGTTTGGCGCTTGCGTAGCATGAGAATGGTCCCTGTGGCTAGTTTCTGTGTATTCTCCCATGATGCACTAGTTTGATTTTTTGAAGCAGTGGTTTCTGGAAGGATCCTTCTGTGAGATGCATACCCCAGAGAACTCCAGTGTGTGGAAGGCTCATTTGACCCAAGGGGAATTTCCTGATAATGTTCTTTCCTAGCTTTTTTTTAAAAAAAGGATTCTGTTTTTATTTACAATGTGTGTGTATATGAGCACAGTGCCTATGAAGGCCAGAAAAGGACATCGGGTTCCCTGGAGCTGGAATGACAGGTGGTTATGTGCTGCCTGGTGTGGGTGCTGGGAGCCACACTCTGCTCCTCTGCAAAGGAAGTGTTCATTCTTAGCGCTTAACATCTGAGCCGTTCATCCCTCCAGCCCCTCACAGATTTTTTTTTTTTTTTTTTTTTTTTTTTTAAGGAAAATACATGGTAGGTTTTAGCAACCCCTCTCTGGTGCTTAACTTTGTCCTTGTTCATGTCAGTGTCTTGGCTAAATAGGTTGCTCTTTGATATGACACGTTCTCTATTTGTTATATTGCTAGGATTTTTTCCACTCTCACTTTCTGTGTTTCAGGCAGCCAAACACAAGTACAGCATCTCTCAACTTACCACCCCACGAAAAAAAAACAGCACAGCATTGAAATACCATTTCTATACCAGCAACAATAACAGCCACTTAAACTTTTTTTTAAAAAAAAAATACAATCTAGTTGATATTAAAAATAAGACTGAGGACTTTTTTAAAAGCTGGCTGTGCAAGAGATTTTTTTTTGTTGTTGTTGTTTCTAAAAATAGAATATAAGTATGGACTGTTTTACAGTGTGTCTTAAGCTAGTGTATATCAGGCACACTGGACTCTGGGGAAAGCATCAGTGTGGCAGTGCCTAGGCATGAAAGCTGGGGACTTTTAGTGCATGTTTTAGGCTCTAGCTCTGTAGAGTCCTAAAGTGGAGCAGCCACCTGTCCCATTGGGGTGACTTTCTCCCAGCTGAGTTCTACGGAGGCCCGTCTTTCTTAGCTCATCTTTCACATTCGGAGCGTTCGAATGTCCCTCTGACTTCCAGGTGCACATGTCAGCCAGATTGACAGGGCCGGCCACCTCTAAGTGGCTGCAGGCGTTTGTAAACAGCAAAAAGGCAAACAGGACATGCCTACATGCTCATCCTCTGGTGTGTGGGTGTTGGGGGGAGTCATGGACCTCTTCCACAGTGTAATGGACTTGCACGGGCTTCACGCCCTGGTGACTTCTCCATACACTTTTCTGTGTAGCCTTGCCCTGGAGAGAACAAGAGAACCCGTGGCAAGCCCTGGCAAGGAAGTAAAGCCTGTGGCTGTCATCAGGGAACATTTGTTTGCCAACAAACTTGCGGTTGGTAGGTAAAACAATCTCTGTGCCTTTTGGTTCCTTCCCCAAATACACTTTAGATGTGATGAGAGAAAGGCGCCTGAACTCAGGTTTCGACTCTGTGAAGATATATCTCATGGTTCCAACAAATAAAGCCTTCCCCAGCAAGAGTACCTTTTTTTTATAGTTAAGGAATCACCCTTGGCACTGATGAGCCATTGAGTCAAATTCCATATTCAGGTAAATTCATAGTTAAGTGGACAGAAAAGACCCTCTGTCTACCACTGTGGATTCTCAAGTGTCCAGCCAGCCAAACATTGGCTCAAATCGTGCCTCCCTGACATGCGATTCTAGGCCATAGCTGATAACCTCATTTTCCCCCAAACACCAGGAACATCCCTCTTTGAAAATCTCCAGAGTCTCCTGGAGCACCTTGGACCCTACTAAACTACCACTGAAGGTCCTCAAAATCCTGTTCCCAGACTACCTTTCGGCCCTGTTGTCCCTCGTATCAGCCATTCTGATTGGGCTCTTCCAATAAAGTTACATGGCTCCCTTGACAGTAAATATGAGCTGTGTACCTCTTTTCCTATGGGGTCATCCC
This sequence comes from Acomys russatus, assembly GCF_903995435.1. Classification (NCBI taxonomy): domain Eukaryota; kingdom Metazoa; phylum Chordata; class Mammalia; order Rodentia; family Muridae; genus Acomys; species Acomys russatus. The sequence goes on from NC_067145.1 coordinate 52,279,305, forward strand.
CAAACCCTGTTTACCCGAGACCTGAAAAAGGCCCTCCTTTCCTCAGAACTCCCATGTTGCCTGGTTAAGTTAACACTATCAAACACTGTTGCTTCACTCACCCTGTCAGTTATCTTTGAATGAACATCTCTCGATTTCTCAGCTACCTGTGAACACACTTTGGGTAAGGAGTGCATCCTACCCCATCTCTATCTCCCCTGGTACTTTCTTTATAACTGTGAAGGCTCCAGCGTATGGCCAGGCAATGACAAACCCTTTCCGTACTGCTGAGACTACAACGCATTTGGATGCATTGAGCCAAACAGTTCAAAGTTGAGAATCCCCTTCTGATTGGCGGGCTTCAAGATGAATATATGGACATTCCTGTCCCCATTTCTTAGTACATTTGGAAAATGCCAGCAACTCTCATGTGACCAAGCAGCCAGGTGATTCCTAGGTACCACCAAAATGAGCGTGAATCACTGGCATGGCTTTCCACTATTGCATTTGTTGATGGGGCTGCTGAGGTCATTGCTGTTGGTGTTGTTTTCCACTCAGGATACAGAGAACTTTTGATCCATAAGTTGACAGCATAGATTTAAGAGGGACCACTTTGCAGTCACCCTGGGAGCTTTTCACCTGTCCTGTGCCCTCCCCATCCCATTCCCCTAGGCAGCTCCTTCCTTTTCTTCTCCTTTCCCATTTGCTTATTGGTCTCCTATTCATTGCTTTTATATGGCATAGTCCAGGCTCCCTGTGGCCAATGTTTACCCAGCTTTACATGAACAACACAAAAAACTGCCAATATCCCAGGTTAGTGCTGTGTATCTAATACAAGTCTCCACAAGATGAACCCTGGCAAGCCCAGCTGATAAGCCTGTGGCTCTGGAATGGGCCCGTTTCAGGAGACACTATTTAGATACCAGACCCATATCCAAGTGTATACTGTCAGTGGCTCTAGAAATTGGGGGTGGGTATAGACACCAGGGACCTCTAACATAAAGGGCTGCAGAACTGCTAAATGGCTAGACATTGGTATTCATAACCTTTGGATAATGGGTTACATGGCCATAAGAATAGCTCAACACAAAAGAGCAAACTTACTTAGAACATTAAGAGGTTTGTTGGCGCTTTATTTCTATAACTCTGGTTGTGGAATGAGTATGGACCTTGTAGAAAATGATAAGGTGGTGCTTCCACAGAGCCAAAGGATGGTCATGCCTGGGACTCCAGCGGGCAGTTAAGCATCTGGAGAAAGCTGGCTGGACCAGGGAAGTTGAAACTGTCTTCCAACCCTGAGCGTGTGTGTATTTATGGCACTCAGATTCCAAGACCAGCTGCATCAGGCCCCCTGACAATCTGCTTCCCACCAGCTAGGTAATCTTCAGGCTTGTTCAAAGGAGAGGCTACGTATGTATCATATTAACAAAACAGTGTCCAAGTCTGAGCCAAGCACTGGGTATTCAAGGAGGCAAACAGTGCTCCAGGGATGACCAGAAATTTTGCCCTCCTTGAGTTGGTGAACCCAGCCGCAGGGCCCTAAAAGCTTCTCCCGGGGCCCAGCCCATGGGATCCCTTTCCTTCCCCATTGGTACCCAATGCTGCTCAGAACCCAGCATGCATCGGTGTCTCTGGGAGAGCAGAGGTTATGAGGCTACCCCCGTGTGTATCCTTCGCTCTGTACTGGAAAAAAAAGAGGCGCCTCAGCTCTGCGTGTCCTGTGTTCTTTTCCCATTGTATCGCATAGACAGAAACAAAACCTCCTTCTGTCACTTGCCATTGTAAGGGAGCAGGTGCCGGAGCAGGCTCTCAGTCAGCCTGGGGTCGTTACTTTCTCAGAGGGTGATGTGATGCTTTCTGACTGTCTCTTTCAGCAACGAGGTGGTGAGAAGTGACCTGAAAAAACTGCCAGCCCTTCCCACCCAAGCCCTGAAGGAGCACCCCTCCCTGGCCTACTGGTAAGACCCCCATCCCAGAATCTTGTCAGAAACAAGTGTCTTCTTCAAAGAGGGCACGGGGTTCAGCTCCCACATGTCTCCTGCTGTTATCAAGTAACTTAGAACTGTTTTCCGAGTCAGAGGGAATAACGGCAGAATTAGGGGAAAGATTGGGACAGAAAGATTGCGAGTTCGAGGCCAGAATAGAAGCCCTTTCCTGTGTTGGTCCAGTTTTGCATTGGGATGCTACTGCTGTGCTGTGGGGGGGTCTACAGGGGTGGGAGGAGCAGGGCCATCAAGAAACAGGTTGTTTCCCTTCTCCTTGGTGTTTTCTATATCCCAATTTAGCTTCCTTTGTAACTTTATGCCACAGTTCATCTGCGGAGCCCTGAGTTACCCAATACCACATGATTTAGACATTTGCGGCTGGGCCAGGATGGGGCAGGACTCACATTCCTGAGGAGTGTGTTGGAATCCTGCAGGACACTTATGCAGTGCCCTCTGCCCTCTGCCCTCTGCCCTCTGCCCAGGACAGGACCTGTTCCCTGCTATTCCTTCTGACCCCTTCTCAGAAAGCAGTGTCGCTGTTCCATAGTATAAGACATAGTCACGGCAGGACACCTGATGGTATAGGCCTGCAACCCCAGCTTCTCAGGTGGCAGAGGCAGGAGGATTGTAAATTGAAGGCCTCCCTGGCCTAGAGTGAGCTCAAAGCCAGCAGCTTAGTGAGACCTTGTCTAAAATAAAAATATTTTAAGGGTTGGGATATAATTTAGTGGCACGGTGTTTGCCTAGTATGTGTGAGGCCTAGTGTAAGAAGTGGGGAGAAAGAGAAGAGGAGAAGAGAGAAGAAAAAGCACTGAACAGGTCGACCCTACTAAACTATAGCACGTGGCTCATCAAGCACCTATAAATACATTCAAAAATTTTTTAAATAATCCACCCTGCCTAGACACTTCTAGTAGTAAATAAACTAAGTATTCTGTTATTTAAGTAGCTTTAAGGGCGCCTTCAGATGGGGTAGGTCAGGTCATGATGCAGAGTACTCTAGTGAGATTGAACTCACACCCAGAAAGCACTCACTTCTGAGAAGCCCACGCCTGGAGAGCTGGACTGTGGGATCCTATCAGTCTACTCCCGTTCCTCACTTCACCTTTGACCTGACTTCATCATTCTTCACTGGGTGATGTGCTATAAATACAGAGCAAGCTTATACCACAGGCTCCAATTTCCCAACCAGTCTGGGTGATGTTGGTGATCTGAAGGCCACCTGAGCTATATAGTGAGACATTGTCTCATTCAAAAGACGATGATAAACCAGGCATCTGTGGGACACGCCTTTAGTCCCAACACTTGGGAGGCAGAGGCAGGCGGATCTCTATAGAGTGAGTCCAAGACAGCCAGGGCTACACAGAGCAACTGTCCCAAAACAACAGAAACAACAAAACAAACATGATGACAATACTTGTACATGGCTCTCACATGCTGGGGTGACTTACACTGGAGAGCTATAATGCTGGTAGACAGTCTAGAGTTGGAATTGCCTTTGACCTAATTCATCCCTCAATCATGTCTTCATTAACTGTCTAATATGGTTAAACCAGCCCCAACGCGAATTGCAGAGCCTCCCCCCCCCCAAATTCTGGATTATTCTTGCACTGTCTCCACCAGATCCTCTGAGTTCATGTTATTAGTAATATAGAAAGGCTTTCTTTGGGCTCTGTTTTCTGCCTTATATCAATGTGAGCATCTCTACCTGAACAATTTGGCCACAACCATCTTATTAGTATATTCTACCCAGACCCATGAGTGTGGCAGGGTAGGGAAGCCAAGTGCCTTCCGTGTCAAACCCAGCTGTGAATGAATCAATAGCATGGACCATCCTGATGCTAAAAGGACCCATGGCCCTCTCACTTTGTCCCTACCTTGTTGCCTTGTACTCGGCTGCTTGTGGTCGCCTCTGATTTTTCAACCTATTTACATGAATTTCTAAAAAAGCAAAGACTTAAGCAGAGGGAGGATGTCATTTGTATAGATGCAGAATAAAAGGAGAAAGCTAGTGGACAGAGCTTCTCTGTGCTTCCTCAGCATCACCTCTCATCATCAGTTGGCATGACCCTTTTATTGGCAGACATCTTTCCCTTGGCATGCCACACAGTCTCAGGTGGCCCTGATCGTTCCTGAACAAGGATGCAGATTCCTCATTCTTCCTGGCTTTTCATTCCTACTGCCGTCCAGAGATACAATGAGTTTCCTTGGTGCCAAGATTGGGTCACTGGGAGCCCTTTTGTGTGACATCCTGGCACAGCCCTGGGTCTCATCACAGTATGAGACAGGTCCGTAAATTGCGAGGCTATGACTGTCAAGCTAGCCCCTCTCTCCATCTGTACAATGGGATTGACGACACCAAGCTGCTTCCAGCTGTGATTTGATGAGTAAATAAGCTGCACTGTGTAACTGGAAGGCAGTACGAGGCACACAAGCACACTGCTGCATCCCTGTGCCATTCTCCTTTCAGTTTGTTTTCCTAAGCGTGGATTTCCTGCTACGAGATGGCTTCCCTATCAGAGAGGCATCTTAACAGGTTAAAGTGGTATGCCCAGGACTACAGAACAGTGTGCTGTTAGGGCCTACCTGGATTCTCCATCATGAGCCTAGTTATAGGTTGCCAGGAACCCCATCACCTCTATAGTATGTGCAAGGACTGACACCCTGCCTCTGCAAGCTGACAACTCCTCCAAGACAGAGAACCCCAGCACCAGCACCACTGCCCCTTCTGCGGCTCTCATGTTTCTGTGTGTCCTTGTTGGCAGAGTGGTAGTGTAACTTCCCAACAAGCCCTAGTCAATGTGAAGGCACCATTCTGCCCTGATGACATGCAAAGCATCGTGCCCTGTAGACAGGGCTTTGGGATTCAATTTTCTATAACATGTGTGTTGCTCCTTGTTATTCTGCCCAGTCCTTAAAGGGACCAGAGGTGTTAGGGACGCGGTCTGCAGAGTTAGGAGTACCCATCCCTCCCACAGATTCCAGAGACAGGTGGCAACAGGATGGATTAGATGAGACCCCAGCTGGCATTGAGTATGTCATCACATGACAGGCCCCTCTTGGATTACTGTGGAAAAAGAAGTAGGGAAGGCGGAGGCGAGAGGAGGTCACCACCGTGGCTTTCCAGATGGCTTCAGAGAGCAGGCAGCTGGACAAGGTTGGGAGCGGCAGCACTTTTTGCAGCTGTCAGGCCCCATGAGACTTTGTGGTCAGGCCCATAGGACAGCTGCCTGGCAGTGTTTGGGGCTTTGTGTTGTTGATGTTTCTCAAGCCTTGCATATGTCTACAGCACCATATTGACTTTCAGCCTCCCACCTCCCACCTCAGGGATGCTCTCTCCCAGAGCTAGAAAAGAAGAAGGCTTGAGTCTCCACTGGTTGGCTTGACCACCGATTGAGAAGTTGACCTCATCAAATCACAGTTATGTGCCATCTTAGGTCATGAACTTATAAAATGGGGGACCCCAGTAGAGAATCTAGATAAGAAGAAAAACAGAAAAAAGTAAGAGAGGGCTCCACCTAAATTCTGCAATAATGAATTAATAACGGACACCCAAGATCGGCTAATACAGTCTTGAGAATACAACCCTTGTGTCACTCACACTCCCCATCATGGAGCCTTATGAAAACTGAAGGAGTCCCCTTGCTGGTGCTCAAAGAAATGACAAGTGAATCGGTGGGAATCAAAGTCAAAATATAGAAGAGGGTATGGAGGATGAGGCTTTTAGGGTTGTCCTTAATAGTTGGGACACAAGGCCTTTTGCTGACACTGGTCCCCCTTTCTTCCTGTGGACTGTCTCAATGACCCCTGAGGCTGTAGTGGGAGCTGCTGTTGTGCCCACCTATCTTGGCACCCGTCATTTCCCCGTGAAGGGCTGTACTACTTATTAACCAAACCACACTCTATTCTGTCAAAGCAAATTTTGGCTCTCCATTGTCACCAAGGAGCCATTTAATCTCCTGTTAATTTTAGAAGTAAAAACCTCAAAAGATAAACGCACTGCAACCTCATTCAATTAGCTGGTATGTTGTTTTCCAAATGTGTCCCTGGAAATTTTATTAACCAGACCCAAATTCTAGAATGTTCTCTCCTCCTCGGAAAATCTGAGTCCTTGACTACTCAGCGAGAGCTTGGCCCTGAGCACTGGATAGGTTTAGCATGACCTTACTGCCTCAGACCCTGTGTGGACAGGACCTGTAAGCTGAGCAGGTTCAACAGTGATGTCCTCTGTGCCTGGTGCCAACTGTTTCTTCACCTTTTCCTATTCTAGGGTATCTTGCAAAGAACAGTACCACCAGCACTTCAGCTTGCATGCTAATCTTATCCAACTGAGTAGCAGTCTGAGGTAAAGATAATGTGAGTCCTCTGAGGAGAAAGCAGGCTTCGCTATCCCCACCAAGTCTTTTAGACATCACTTGAGCGAGCACTGAGAACTGTCCTGCTGTTTCCTCAGAGGTTCCTCAGGAAGAGAGTAGTTGAAAAGTCTTAGTGCTCATGGGGCAGGATGCTCAGTCTCTAATGCCAGACTCCTTTCCTCTGATTCTAGTGAAGACAGAGTCATTGAGTACTACAAGAAGCTGAATGGCCAGACAAGGGGACAAGCAATTGTGAAGTAAGTGGCTCTTCGGAGTGACCAGTTAGATGGTGTTTGGGGGCTGGGGAGACAGATCAGTCAGTAAAGTGCTTGCCCTGTAACCCACATAAAAAAAAAAAAAAAAAAAAACAGGCAAGGAGAGGTGCACTACATAATGGCACTATATAACCCCAGCCCTGGGAAAGCAAAGGTAGGCAGGACCCTAGACCTCACTAGCCAGTCGGCCTAGCTGAATCAGGGAGGCCCGTGCCACTGAGAACCAGTTTCAAGAAAAACAAATATGGCATCATAGAGGAAGACATCCAACATCCGATTACATATACCTGCACTTGTATATGCAGATGCACAAATGCATGAGTGCACACACACACACACACACACACACACACACACACACACACACACACACACATATAACATACACACATGACTATGTTGCGTATTAATAAGCCATAATGTCAAGGTTTTGGATTTCTACTTGGAAAGCTATATAGGAAGAGGGGTGTGTGTCTACTGATTTCCAAGTTAATGTCCACTCCAGGACCTCATAACACACAGCCAGAGAGCGCATGCACGGCAGTGCTTCTGCTCCCTAAGCCTCAGACGCATTGTTTGTGTCGCCTTCACAGCTACATGAGTATTGTGGAGTCGCTCCCAACCTACGGCGTTCACTACTATGCAGTAAAGGTAAGTGAGCTTACCTGCTGAAGTCTGCCCACCCTGTTCTGAGATAAACAAGCAAGCAAACAGAAAAGTCCCTCTCTCTCTCTCTCTCTCTCTCTCTCTCTCTCTCTCTCTCTCTCTCTCTCTGTCTGTCTGTCTTTCTCTGTCTCTCTCTCTTTCTCTCTTTAACTTGAAGATTTTGAGGGGAATAGGAGTTGACAGAGGTTGGCTTGGTCAGAAAGATTGCTTGCCAGAGAAAATTGAGCAACTGGATTTTATCCCTAGGGTTACTAGCACTTGATAGAGTAACCCTCCACTATTCTTTTTTTCTTCTTCTTTTGTGAAGTAATGTAATAAATCTCGACTTCCTCTCAGTCTCAGAGGAATCCTGGGAAATCAGAGCTTCAGGCCCTCTCACTAGAAATGCTCCCTCAAAAATCAAGGAACTAGAGAGACCCAAAATTTGTGGCGGAATGTTGTGTTTCTCTTGGGGGTCTGGTGGCCACATGTCAGCTTTCCAACGAGGAGAACTGGGACCATTGAAAGAGGCCGAGACTGTGTTCTTGAATGTGGTAGTCAACTGCAATGTGACATCAGCTTCTAAATTCCACTTAGTTCCACACACACCGTGTCACACGGAATCTCTTCCTGCCATGATAGATAAAGATGGCTGCCTTTCTCAAGCCTAAGCTACAGTGTCAAAAGCTGGGTAATCTGGCCCCTGGGGCCTTCTGTTCCAGAGGAGGAAGGTGAATCCCCCAAAACCAGCCCCCAGGGAATGCTGTGTGGGAGGATGTGGCCACCGGCCCCAGAATGAAGTTTAAGTCCAAAGGGGCTCCGAGTCCCCATATGCCAGGGTTCAGCACCCTAACCTCACAAGGCCATGGGTTTCCTCTTGTTTAATTCACCAAAACCAGTGCCATGCACAGGCAGCCTCCAGAGACAGCACCCTACATGTGCCTGTCTGCCCGTCCGTCTGTCTGTCTACCTATCTATCTAATCTATCATCTTCCTAGCATGCAGCAGTCCCTGAGAATAACTCTCAGGGCTGTAAATAAATAAATATTTTTAAATGGAGTGGAGCAACTCAGAGTCCTAAAATGTAGAGTCCACATTTAACATGTGTGAAGCTGTGGGCTCAATCCCCGACACCAAAAGGAAAAGCTATTGATTCAGTGAAATACCCTGTCTCAAACAAAATAAAGTGTGTGTGTGTGTGTGTGTGAGAGAGAGAGAGAGAGAGAGAGAGAGAGAAAGAGAGAGAGGGTTCAGGCATGTGCATGCACACCTGTACACACAGGGACAGGTACACATGCTCATCCTAAATAAGTAAACAAACGTTAGGGATACAGGACTCCTGGCTGTGATGCTGCTTGGGAACGAGCTAACTGGCCAGCTCAGGCTTGGTCCCCAGCCCTGTTCACATAGCTGAGCATGCATCCAGGATGGGCACGTCTGTGGAGGTACGGAGATGGGTTCCTTCTACTCCAGAGACACTACCCTCTCCTTTGTCATCAGCTGAGCCAGGAAATTCCTTCTTGGTCTGTGTTTGTCTTCTCCAGCCCCGTGTTGACCTATACTCCTCTTGACATCCTAGGACAAGCAGGGGATACCTTGGTGGCTGGGACTGAGCTACAAAGGAATCTTCCAGTATGACTACCATGATAAAGTGAAGCCAAGGAAGGTAAGGATGGCGTCATCTGTGGGCTTAAGGGCTCTCTTTTGGAAGAGGAATGGAGTAGTTGTGAGTTAACATTGCATAGCCTGAGGGCTCACAAACCCCACGCTAATGTACATATAAATCGCTCCGTAGTAATCCTATCCGTGTTTCCTGGGTAAATATTTTTCTCTCCCTGTCTCTAAGGAAACTTAAAGTGTTATAATTATTTAAGGTAGGATGTTTGGCTCCATTCTTTAAGAGCAGATAGGCAAACGGGCCCTGAGGGACTGTCGTGTATGTTCTTTTTCTTGGGAAGCTACCTGTTTTGGCAAAAAGAAGGAACATTATCTCTCTTGAATCCTGAGGCCAATCTGAGTTCTCCCTGATGGTTTTTGGAATAAGGTCGTAAGAGTGTATGGATTATAGGTCAAGGAGAGATGGAAAAATAAAGAGTAAGAAAGGGTCTTAAAAACCTGACAATTACCTTTATGAGATCATAAAAGTAAACAGAGACTAGAGTCACCTGTCCCAGAAAAGGGAAGTCAAGTCACTGGAAACACAAATGTGTTTAAACTTTATTTTCATTGACCAGAACAAATAGAAAACTTACAATGGAAAGATGCTTTGTGGGTGAGAAGATACCATTGGTCCATTATGCTCTTCCAGGCTGCTACAGCTTTTGTATTTGTGAGTAGGATAGAAACACATCCAGGCTGACCACACTCTATGCACACCTGGGCTCACCACACTCTATGCACACCTGAGTTCACCACACTCTATGCACACCTGGGCTCACCACATTCTATGCCCACCTGGGCTCACCACATTCTATGCACATCTGGGCTGACCACACTCTATGCACACCCAGGCTGACCACACTCTATGAAGTTAACACCTGTGCTCTTAGTCGCCTTCTTCATTTGACTGATAGTGGGGAACTGACCCTGTGGTAAGAAGATTTTTTTTTCTCAGTTGATCAGTAAATCATTTCAATTCCAAGGAAAGATCATGAACAAACGGTAGAGGAGTTGTTCCCTGGAAGCGATGCAGCAGGAGCCTGTCTGTTTGGGGATGTGTGTCGCTTTGTGTGGCAAACTCCAAAGTTACTGTTTCCCATTTGCACACAAGAAATGAATGGTGCCCCTACCCCCAGCCTTTTAGTTTTCTGGGCTGTAGACCCAAACCTCATCCTTACTGTGTCTTTGCGTTCCTGGCCTTCTCTGCACCTGGCCTCCCAATGCTTTACTTACGTTCTCCTGTCTGTGTCCTTCTTCTCTTCTCCACCACCTCTTCTTTCTTTCCAACCAGCCAGACCGACTTTATTTTTTCTACTTTTAAATGACAAATACACTCCCAGCACCTTTTCACAAAGTCCTAGTTGCAATCTGTGCAGCTCTTCCTTGCCCTTCTTGGAGGGGAAAGCTTGGCAGACAGCATAGCCTCTGGCATTCACAGACAGTAGTGGGCTTGATGGACACCTAGGGAAATGTAGCCAGTAGGCACTTAGGTATTCAGTTGGAGCCCAACTGAACTAAGGCCAGTGTAGCTAACTGAGACCCACAGTATAACTCAGTCCTGCGCTCTAAGCTCTGCCAAAGGAATGCCAACAGTACTAAGGCATCTGCTGTTCACCATATTCCTTTGTAGGTGTTTTCTTCTTAATATCTCTTAAGCGTAATTCTAATGAAAGTAATACGATAGCACTTGGTATATGTAAAACACCAGAGACACACATAACGTGGGCTCAATAAATTAATCATGATTAGTAAGACCTGATTTGGTTTCCAGTGCTCAGGGAAGGTTCTTTAGAAAGTTATGAGCAGAGGAGAGGGAAGGACAGACAATTGAATCCCCACAAAAGTCACCAGCATTCATGAGTGAAAAGTTTCAGTTCTTGGTCATAGACATCCCTGGGAGACAGCCAGATGCAGACCGTGTGGGCTCATGTACAGTTTGGGGGAGGGGTCCTTGAGAAATGAGTGCTGAACACCAAGTTAGGAACAGTCCTTTCAAACCCCTGTCAGGCCAAGTGATGTCTCTGCTTCATCAGCTTTGAGTGGCCCACATGTCTAAGATGTTAATGAGGCTTAGGGGCAAAACTAAAGGATGAGAGAGAGCCATAGTTATGAAATCCTGGCTGCTGGAAGACTTGGGGAGGAGTCTTTCCTCCACTCCCCCTCTCCCCGTCTCCCCAACCCACCCACCCCCACTTTGTTGCATGTATGAAATAAGAGAGGCTCTGAGAAACTCAGAGCAGTGGAACACTTGCTAAGAAGGTTCTGGCAAAGAGCTATCATTGCAGGTTTGCATATAAAGAGATCCAAGTGCCTCCTTGGTGCTTCCAGCCCACTGTGTGTCAGAAACTCCTTGGGTCCGCCCTGTCTTCTGACCCTCCACCGTGCATGTAAAAGGCATCGCAAGAATGTCCACATGGGTCTGGAGATAGGCACCATCACTCGTGGCCATCTGTGCTTAGGAAACACTCAAACTTGGGAAACATTGGTGAAGCAGAGCAGGTGTGGCTGCCTTATGCCTGGGTACTGAGAGCTGGAGTGTGCCCAAGCACAAGAGGATGAGTGAGCTACATGTGAGGGATGTCCTCCAGGTGGTGGCATGCCCTTCTGGCACTGGGGCCAGGTACATCCCCAACACCTTAAGCCTCCAGGGATACTCAGGAGATGATCAGTGCCCAGATCTAAGTACATGGAGGCATCTTTGGCAACAACCATATCTCCTGCCCGGGCAGCTCTTCCCACCCAGCAGCAAACAGAGGCCCTCAGTGACACTCTGACCCACTTACAGCAGCTCTGTCACATGACACCATAGCACTAAGAGCCAGCCTTCAGGTCAAGGCAGTGGCAAGGCTCAGCTCCCTCCTTCCTCTGAAAGGCTGAGGGCTGTCCTCTATTGAGCCCCCCGAGAGCATCCATATACGTTTTACCCTAGAGCTCAGCAAGAAGGCCTCACTCCAAATCCCTGAGAGTCAAGAGCTGATGGCCGTCTCAAATCAGACAGGACAGTAGCCTGGTCCCAGTTCTCTGGGTAACACTCAGTTTGTCGTTCAAGTGTCAGTATCCAACCTATGTCACTGAGTCCCTCTCTGAATAGCTTTGGAAAGGTGAGGTACAAAGTGAGGAGCCTCCAGGCTGGCTTAAAAGAAAGAACTGATCCTTCCTGCTAGTCACACCCCACAATATACCGCCTGGATCTCTCCAACAAGCACGTTCATCCCCTGCTAAGTGCAGCTCTCAATACAAGCTATGAACTTCATTTCTAACAGTTTCTGAGAAGCTAGGCGTTGTGGCACAGCGCTGTAACACCAGTACTCTGTCAGAGCTATAGGCAGTCACAGGTCATCCGGGGCAACACATCAGGACCCTGTCTCCAAACAAACAAACAAACAAGCAAACAAACAAAAAACACCACAGAAAACAAAATTAAATTTTAAGCAAAACAAAAACATAGATTTCTTTTCTTGCCTTCCTCCCCGCCCCCCAGAACATGTTTTGTTAGAAACAATAAAACATTGGGACTTTTTAAAGACTTGG